>NC_142888.1:111821935-112126693 GCF_051225735.1 Oryctolagus cuniculus
TCTAGCTATGGTCCCAGAGTCTCTCCGGGATCCCGTGGCCAAATAAGAGGAACATTTCTTTAGAAAGAACTTTCAGGAATTGGTCGCCTGAGCTGCTACAGAAATCTCCTCCCCAGTCCAAACACATTGCTTTTTTTTAATAATTTGAATGTGTAATTGAGATCAAAAGAGAAATAAGCATACGCTAATACCAGAAGCGATGAGCTAGTGCAAAGCCACTGCAGTGACAGGAGTTGCTACCACACAGCCACTAGACTAGGGGAATCTGAAGCAGACATGCCTCCTGGGTTCAGGATTTTAATGATAGCCTGGGGATGGGAGTGAGATCTCAGTTCCTGTAAGAAGCCAGTGGCAGGAAGAGATGGCCCATAAGAGAAGATGGAGGAAACACAATTCAGAAGTGTACCGGCCTCTGAGTGGACACTGGGGACTCACATAACCCAAGGTTCACACGATTCCAGGATAAAACTATTCCTGCCAAATAACAGTAACAACACCACCAACCAAGTGCTTAAATATGTGCCAGGCACTGTGTTATGTGCTTGGCTTGTATGAATTCATTCTAGGAGCAATCCTATTTTACAAATATTCAAACTGAACAGTGGGGAGATTAATTTACCTAGGCCACACGGATCCTACGCAGCAGCACCAGAATTCAAACTCAGGCAGTATAACTCACAAGTCTGTAACTACAACTCTGAAGATGGGCTCGTAGCTGCAACCTGCTATGTCCATGAGGAAATGAATTGCTGAGATTGGTTCAAGCAAATGGGAGAATTCTCGCTTGGGAACGACATCTAACAGAGAAATCAGAAAGGAATTTTAAAATAACTATGTTTGGGGGCTGGCGCTGCAGCATAGCAGATAAAGCCGCTGCCTGGGGTACCAGCATCCCAAACGGGCCCCGGTTTGTGTTCCGACTGCTCCATTTCTGATCCAGCTCTCTGCTATGGCCTAGGAAAGCAGTGGAAGATGGCCCAAATGCTTGGGCCCCTGCACCCATGTGGGAGACCCAGAAGGAGCTCTTGGCTCCTATCTTCAGATCAGCCCAGCTCTGGCTGTTGTGGCCATTTGGGGAGTGAACCAGCAGATGGAAGACCTTTCTCTCCATGTCTGCCTCTCTCTGTCTATAACTCTGCCACTCGAGTAAATAAATAAATCTTTAATAATAATTTAAAAACTATGTTTAATATATTCAAAGAGATTTTTAAAAGGAATGAGAACTATACAGCAAGAGTAGAATGGTTTGAAAAGTAGAGATGGACTTGAAAAAGAACCAGAAAATGGGCATTGAAATGGAAAAAAAGAATACTTAATAGAGAGATTAAACAGACACAATTGATGAGATGATGGGTGAACTAGACGCTAAATCTAAGGAAATGATCCAAAATGTAGATCCAAGAAATAAAGATGTGGAAAATACAAAGGAAAAGTTAAGCAACATAAAAGATGGACTGAGAAATTCCCAGTGTCCAGGTCTAGAAGGAGACGAGAGAGAGGATGGGGAAGAGGCAGTGTGTGAAAGACAGCAGAGGGCATCTTCTAGGGCGGTTGAAAACCGTGACTCATCTGCCTTCATGTGCTGTCCGGCTCCGGAGCCTGTGGGGTGTAATCAGTGCCCATAGGAGGCAGGCAGCATTTTAGCACTGCCACTGCTGTTACAGCAGCCCCAGAGCTCGAAGCTCCTCATGCAGACCGATGCTTCTCAGCTCAACAATGCTAACTGCTGTCTTTCCCCAGGAGCTTTCTTGACGTTTTCCCTGAATTTCTCCTCCCCATGAAATGTGGGCATCATGGGCCAGCGCCACGGCTCACTAGGCTAATCCTCCGCCTGTGGTGCTGGCACACGGGTTCTAGTCCCGGTCAGGGTGCCGGATTCTGTCCCGGTTGCCCCTCTTCCAGGCCAGCTCTCTGCTGTGGCCCGGGAAGGCAGTGGAGGATGGCCCAAGTGCTTGGGCCCTGCACCCCATGGGAGACCAGGAGAAGCACCTGGCTCCCGGCTTCGGATCAGCATGGTGCGCTGGCCGCAGTGGCCACTGGGGGGTGAACCAATGGAAAAGGAAGACCTTTCTCTCTGTCTCTCTCTCTCTCTCACTGTCCACTCTGCCTGTCCAAAAAAAAAAAAAAAATGTGGGCATCAAAGGTACACTGGAGATCCGTTTAGGTACTATATGTATACCTGGCCATTCCACAAGCATCATTCAGGATGTCCCCCTCTCTCGGGAGGGAGGCTGTCCCACTTCTCCTTGCCTCCTCCTTGGCCTAGCTTTCTACTCTCCAGGTATCATGTCAAATGTCCCATCCTGAACTCCCCAGAATAGGGCCGGCCCCTAGAGTAGCAGATCTCCTTTGAGGTACTCCTGACAAGTGTAAGTCAATAACGATGTGTGTAAATGTTTGTTCGGCAAGGCCCGTGTCCCTCTTGGGTTCTGCTGTTTCCTTAGGGCTCAGCCCTGAGGCTGAATAAATGAATGACTACAATGAGAGGCATTACCTGAGCAGATGAGAGGAAAATCAGAGCCTTGGGAGGGACCTTGGAAAGCTATTTTAACTCTTCCCCAGTTTATGAGCAGAACTATTGTGTAACTACTTCTGAAAGAGCAAACTATGTGCTTAGCTTTAAACCACACAACAGTAGTTCCTTTTTCCTTTAAATAGTTCTCATTATTTGGAAGCAAAAGGTGGTCAGGAAGCTGTTGAGAATAGAGACAGACCTCTTTTTGAAAATATATAAAAATAACATATAAAATCATTTCCTATTTTAGAAAAGCCAAGGAAACTCCCAGCTTCAAAGAAACCCTGTAGTAAATCCTTTTGTTACAGGGAATAATGGACAAAATTGAGTGAAGATTGTCTTTTCATCCAGCCCCCCCCCCCCCCAAAATCTAGGTCGAAATTTGGTGTGATCATGGTGCTGTGCTCATACCAACTCACCAGAGCCAATTCTTAATTTTGTTAGCTGGTTGTTAAATATAGCCATTATGTCAAACTCAACTATATAAGCTTGCAATGAAATAAATCATATTAAAAAACAAAGCTAATAATGACTAAGAACTCAACCCCTCCTAATTATTTTATTAGACTTTACTATCATTCACCAGCTTTGGAGTTCCTTATGTCTTTTATATCGGTGTGGTGGAAATACCATGCAACATTGCCAACTTCACATTCAGTGACATCAGATTGGTAGCTTGTGATCTGCCATGGTGGAAGTATTTACATCACAGAAGTTAGAAAATGCAGGCCAGCCCTGTGGCTTATTGGGTAAAGCTGCTGCCTGCAGTGCTGGCATCCCTTATGGGCACCAGTTCGAGTCCCGGCTGCTCTACTTCCTATCTAGCTCTCTGCTATGGTCTGGGAAAGCAGTCGAAGATGGCCCAAGTCTTTGGGCCCCTGTGCCCACATGGGAGACCCAGAGGAAGCTCCTGGCTCCTGGCTCTGGATCGCCACAGCTCCGGCCATTGCAGCCAATTAGGGAGTGAGCCAACAGATGGAAGACCTCTCTCTGTCTCTCTATCTCTCTGTCTCTCTCTGTCTCTCTGCCTCTCCTCTCTCTGTGTAATTCTGGCTTTCAAATAAATAAATACATCTTTAAAAAAAAAAAGAAATTACAAAATGGCACAGACCAGTGCTTACTCTATTGTTTTGTTGATTCTCTTGACCAGAGGTCGGAGAACTTCCTCCCACAGCCTGCTTTTGAGAGCCCACAAGTGAGGAATGTTCTTTTTATATTTGTCAAGGGTTGTAAAAAAGAAATGAAAAGGAATATGTGGCCACAAAGCCTAAAATATTTACTATATGGCTCCATACAGAATGTTTCATGACCCTTGGTCTGGGCTTCCGAAAGTGGTGGAGAAAGTATTCACAGCGCAGATTAGATGTAAAATTGTGTTGCAGCTGCCAATTTTAAACAGCACAAAAATTAGGGCAACATTCTTCCCATAGTTTAAAGCTCTTTTTCTGATTTAGTAAAAAACTCACTTATGTCATTGACATGAACCAGAGCAATTTCACCTTATATTTTGTTGTTTTACGTGTATCTTGCTCATTAATATAATCCAATAATATTTCCCCCGAAACTCATGTCAGAGCAACACTTGTTTGTTTAATTGCCACCTTGGGTTAGTTGTGGATACCAGAGTTAGGCAAAAACCAATGGAAGCAGTCAATGAGAATGAATTGGACATGCCGAATTTGTAACCATGGATACTGGATATTTGATTTGCCAGCGCACACTGGGCATGTCTGAAGGGCCTATAGAGTCTGTGGGGCATTCTTTGACTCCTTGGACAAGTTTGCCGTCTCCTTTCTTCAGCTGGGTCTGAGCAAAGCGCCTAACCTGAAAACCAGCCCACATGTGAGCTGGCGGGAAGCATTTGAGTTATGGCTGCAAGCTCTCACTCTGTTCATCTATCACTTGGGGAGATGGGAGAGTGAGGCTGTCTATTCCTTGAGGCCTCAAGTCGCCTGGGAAAGTCCTCAGGAAAAGATAACATTTCACTTTGGTGACAAATCTGTGGACTTTGCAGATAACATCCACATTTTGCCCTCGAGAAGGAGCATTCAACAAGGACATCAGTTTTTATGTTTTTCTCTAAACAGTCATTAGAACAAATTAATAAATCTTTTTGTTGGGAGAACATTGGGCTATATTTCATCTTTGTTCAACTAACAGGGAAAGAGGAATGTACTTCCTTGGATTCAGGATATAAAGGAACAAGAAACTTTGAAGTTATATGGACCTGGCACGTGCCCCTAAGTCACACTAAGGACACCGATCACCAGTTATGCAGGCGAGCAGAGCACATTTTCATGCATCCTAGCTTTCTCTGGCAGTGGAATTTAGAGAACAGATGTTGTGAAATTTGAGGGCACATTAGATCACCTGGAGGGCCTATTAAAATACAGATGGGGGGGGGGCTGGCGCTGTGGCATAGCAGGTAAAGCCGCCGCCTGCAGTGTCAGCATCCCATATGGGGGCCAGCTTGAGCTCTGACTGCTCCACTTCCGATCCAGCTCTCTGCTGTGGCCTGGGAAAGCAGTGGAAAATGGCCCAAGTCCTTGGGCTCCTGCACCCACGTGGGAGACCCAAAAGAGGCTCCTGGCTCCTGGCTTCGGATCAGCACAGCTCTGGCCATTGCAGCAAATTGCAGAGTGAACCAGCAGATGGAAGACCTCTCTCTCTCTTTCTCTGCCTCTCCTTCTCTCTGTGTAACTCTGAATTTCAAGTAAATAAATAAATCTTAAAAAAAAAAAAAAAACAGATGGGGGATCTCACTCCCAAGTTTCTAATTTGCTAGACCCAGGTGGGACCTGAGACTTTCAATTCCTTTTTAAAAAAAGATTTATTTATTTGAAAGGGAGAGTGACACACACACACACACACACACACACACATACACACACACACACACAGAGGGAGGGAGGGAGGGAGAGAGAGAGAGAGAGAGAAGAGAGAGAGAGAGAGGGAGACAGACAGACAGACACTCTTCCATCTGCTGGCTCACTCCCCAAATGGCTGCAACAGTCAGGGTTGGGCCAGGCCAAAGCCAGGAGCCTGGAACTCCATCTGGGTCTCCCATGTGGACAGCAGGGGCCCAAGCACTTGGGCCATCTCCTGCTGCCTCCCAGGCACATTAGCAGGGAACTTGATCAAAAGTGGAGCTGCCACTACTCAAATCTGTGCTCTAATAGGGATTGCTAATGTTGCAGGTGGTAGCTTAGCCCACTGCACCACAATGCCAGCCCTGAGAAATTGAATTTCTAAACTGCTCCCTGATGATAGTGATGCCAAGGGTGCTGAGATGGGGACCATCCTTTGGGGACCAGTTTTCTTGGAAGGAAGCATAAATGTTCCAGCTGTCTATTATTATTATGATTATTATTAGAAATGCAGAGAAGGGTGGGGATGGGGGCAGATGGAGATCTTCCATCCTCAGGTTCACTCCTTAAATGCCCACAGCCAGGTCTGGGTGAGGCTGAAACCAGAGAGAGGCCTGGAACTCCATCCGGGTGTCCCACATGGGTGGCAGGCACACAAGCACTTGGACCATCATCTGCTGGTCCTCAGGTGCTTTAGTAGGAAGCAGAGGCAAGACTCTTTCCCAGGCACTCTGGTATGGGATGCAAATGTCCCAAGTGGTGGTTTCACTGGCTACGGCAAAAACACCTACCCCTAGCTGTTTCGTTTGGATAGTAATCTGCCTTGAGACATTTCCTAGAGGGTCACTTTGAGAGTCTGTGATCATTTAAGCAAATGCCTTTCTCCCATATTACACACACACACACACACACACACACACACACACACAGAGAGAGAGAGTAAAAAGCCTGGTTGCTCTGAGCCTCTACCGTTCCAGTGCTAAGGAGTCAATTCAATTCCCATGCAAAAGGCCTTCATGCCCTGGGCGAGTGTTTCACCCTCTGTAAGGGCAGAAGACTCAATGGCCTGGGTGCCTGACCTGGCTGTCCAGAGCACCACCCAGAGGCCCAGCCTCCATGCAGGGTGATATGCAGATTGCAACACTGAAACGTGGGCACTCTGTAACTTCTAAATCTGGCTGAGGGAAGGAGTGAAAGACGGGGCTGGAAGAGCTACTTTCAAGAGGTGGAAGTGATGGTGGAACTTCATTTCTCCATGAGTTAAAGCTGGACACTAGAGGCAGAGCAAGAAGGAAGTTGGAGAGTACCCGGTAACACCTAAAATATCTTTTGTGGTTATTTTTGGCCATAGGGGAGTTTTTCTTTCTATTTTTCTGCATATTTAAATTTAAAAAATTTTACATGCACATATGCTAATTAGAAATTGACCCACCCCCAGTTTTGCTTTTAAAAAAAAATTTATTTAAAAGGCAGAGTTACACAGAGAGAGGGAGAGAGAAAGAGAGAGAGAGATCTTCCATCTGCTGGTTCAGTCCCCAAATGGCTGCAATAATCGGGGCTGAGCCGGAACGAAGCCAAGAGCCAGGAGCTTTATCAAGGTCTCCCAGGTGGCAGCAGGGGCCCAAGGACCTGGGGCATCTTCTGCTTTCCTAGGTGCATTAGCAGGGAGCTGGATCGGAAGTGGAGCAGCTGGGACTCGAACCATCTCCCATATGGGATGTCAGCATTGCGGGCAGTGGCTTAACCCATTACATCACAATGCTGACCACCCTGTATTTTTGCTTTTTTAAAAAAATAGGGACATAATATATAAAGTGCACAAGGAACAGTAACTTCAATTGGCACCTTTGTGATTTTGTACTTGAGTGTGTGCGTGCGCACATACGCATTCATGTAACCACAATCTAGACAAAGACAGAGAACATCTCCAGCAGTCCAGAAGGACCAGTTCTTACCAGTCAATCACTTTTGTCTGCTCTTGAACTTCAGGAAATGAAAGCATACAGTATGTATTTTTTGTTTCTGGTCTCTTTAACTCTCAATATAATGCTGATGAGACGTATCCAAGATGTCCCTGATTACAATTCCATGGTGTGGACTCACCGCAGTTTATCCAGTTCTGCTCTTGATGGGTATCGGCTACTTACAGGTTTGGGTTATTATAGGTAACTCTATTTCCTTTAAAAGTTAGGATGCGGGGCCAGCACTGTGGCGTAGTGGGTAAAGCCATCACCTGCAGTGCTGGCATCCCATATGGGTTCCAGTTCAAGTTCCAGCTGCTCCACTTCTGATCCAGCTCTCTGCTATGGCCTGGGAATACAGTGGAAGATGGCCCAAGTGTGTGGGCCCCTGCACCTGTGTGGGAGACCTGGAGGAAGCTCCTGGCTCCTAGCTTCAGATTGGCACAGCTCTGGTGGTTACTGCCAATTGGGGAGTGAACAGGCAGATGGAAAATCTCTCTCTCTCTCTCTCTCTCTCTCTGCCTCTGCCTTTATGTAACTCTGCCTTTCAAATAAATAAATACATAAATATTTTTTTTGACAGGCAGAGTGGACAGTGAGAGAGAGAGACAGAGAGAGAAAGTTCTTCCTTTGCCGTTGGTTCACCCTCCAATGGCCGGCGTGGCCGGCGCTGCAGCCAGCGCACCGCGCTGATCCGATGGCAGGAGCCAGGTGCTTTTCCTGGTCTCCCATGGGGTGCAGGGCCCAAGCACTTGGGCCATCCTCCACTGCACTCCCGGGCCACAGCAGAGAGCTGGCCTGGAAGAGGGGCAACCGGGACAGAATCCGGCGCCCCGATCGGGACTAGAACCCGGTGTGCCGGCGCCGCAAGGTGGAGGATTAGCCTAGTGAGCCGTGGCACCGGCTTTAAATAAATAAATCTTTAAAAAAAAAGTTAGGATGCAGCAGTGGGAATGATAGATCGCCTCATAGTAACAGCTCTCTTTGACTGAATGTCTACTCTGTGTCAGGCATTGCACTAAAGTCTAACGCTCCTAATAATCTTGTGAGACAACACCATTATTTCACTTCCACAGGGCAGGAGACAAAGGCTCTGAGAACTGTTGAGATCTCTGGGAAGCAGACAGTTGGCAGCACAACAGTTTCAGTGGGAAACAGCACCTGTGAATACACACTGGCCAGGGGAGCCGAGGTGGCATGCAGAGCTTTCAAAATCTAAGCTGGGGACAGCACTGCGACGAGTTGGTAAAGCCACCACCTATAGTGCCAGCATCCCATATGGACACCGGTTCGAGTCCCAGCTGCTCCACTTCCGATCCAGCTCTCTGCAATGGCCTGGGAAAGCAGTGGAAGATGGCCCAAGTCCTTGGGCCCCTGCACCTGTGTGGAAGACCGGAAGAAGCTCCTGGCTCCTGGCTTTGGACGGGCGCAGCTCTGGCCATTGCAGCCAACTGGGGAGTGAACCAACGGATGGAAGACCTCTCTCTCTGTCTCTCCCTCTCACTGTAACTCTTCCTCAAATAAATAAATAAGATCTTTAAAAAAAAAAGGAGGAAAGAGTTTTTTTAAAAAAATCTATGCCACCCAGGGAGTTTTCACGGCAAGACTGCCCTTTAGCAGAGTCTTCCATGTGTGGAAATGGGTCCTTGAACAGTTATTGGCTCAGGGCCACCCAAAGAACAGCATAGGCTTGGCTCAAAAGCTAAAGTAGACCCTGAAGGAGGTAACAGCTGGAGGCTGTTGACTATACCCCCAGTCTTCAGAGCTGGCCAATGGGCTCTTTCTTAACAGGGGATCTGAGCAGTGCATGTCTGTGTCTATCCCAGCAAGTAATGTCAGCTCAGCAATGCAAACCCAGGTTATCTGGTGCCTGCATCTGTCCCCTTTCCACTGTGGCACACTAAGTCCACTCTGACCCCGAAGTCAGGGAACGCTACTAGCCAAAATACAAAGAATGTCCTGATGTCAAGAGCCAGGATCGGGGCCGGTGCCGTGGTTAATCCTCCACCTGCAGCACCGGCATCCCATATGGGCACCGGATTCTGTCCCGGTTGCTCCTCTTCCAGTCCAGCTCTCTGCTGTAGCCCAGAAGGGCAGTGGAGGATGGCCCAAGTGCTTGGGCTCCTGCACCTGTATGGGAGACCAGGAAGAGGCACCTGGCTCCTGGCTTCGGATCAGCACAGCGCCAGCCGTAGCGGCCATTTGGGGGGTGAACCAGTGGAAGGAAGACCTTTCTCTCTGTCTCTCTCTCTCACTATATCTCTACCTGTCAAATAAAAAAAAAAAAAGAGCCAGGATCATCAGGTGCTAATTAGGACCAAAGTTGGGGTAGGGGACACAGATATTCTCTCTGTCCTCAGCAGTCTGCTTCAACTGTACTGTGGTCGTGAACCATTGGAGTCTTGTCAGCAAAAGCAGGAAGCCATGTCTAGAATGAAGCTATCACTAAGGAGAAAGCAGAGAAGGTTTCTTCAAGGCATGGCAGATGCTCAGAAAGAGGAACAGGATCCACACTACAACGTGACTTTCCAGAGAAAGGGAAGGGGAGTTGGTCCCCGAACTTTCCCTCATGGTTTGCTCCCAGCTTGAAGCAGTAGATCCAATTTCAGTGGCTATCCTTTCCCTGGCCAGCGCCCCTTTCTCTGTAGAGTGCATGGAGCCATGAGAGCCCTCTGCGTGTCTTAGCCTGAGACATTGTGACTTTGATGGGCCCTCCGCATCTGGTCCTTCTTCTCTGTCGGTTACAAAAGCTGTGGACCAAAAAGAAACCCTCACATTTATGGTCAATTTACTTTCAAGAAGAGTGTCAAGACAGAGAGAGGATAGCCCTTTAAACCAATGGTGCTGTGACAACGGGATACCCATATGCAAAAGAATGAAGTTGGCCCTTTCCCTTACACCATCTACACAAATTCACTCAAAATATCTCATAGGTCTAAACGCAACAGCTGAAACTATACAACTCTTAGAAATAAACACTGGTGTAAATCTTTCTGAGCCTGCATTAGACAATGATTTCTTATATTTGATACCAAAAGCACAAGTAATCAAAGTGAGGGGGAATAGATAAAGGGGACTTGATCAGAATTAAAACTTTTGCTCATGAGGAACAAAGAGACCATCCTTAGAATGGGAGAAAATTTTTGCAAATTATATATGTGACAAGAGACTTCTATCTAGAATATAGATAGAACACTTACAACTCCATAATGAAAAGACAAACAACCCAATTAAAAATGATCAAAGGATCTGAATAGATTGCCCTCCAAAGAATATATATATATATATATAAAAAGATGCTCCACACCAGTTGTCATTAGGACATTGAAGTGAAAACCACAATGAGGTTTCACTTCACTCCTATTAGGATGACTGGGATAAAATATAAAATGAAAAATAACAAGTGTTGTTGAGAGTGTGGAGAAATCAGAACCCTCATACATCACTAGTGGGGATTGCAACATCATACAACCCCTTTGGCAAATAGTTTGGCAGTTCCTCAAAACATTAAACACGGAGTTATTGTATGCCCCAACAATTCTATTCCTAGGTGGATACACACCCAAGGGATTTGAAAATGAAGTCACACCAAATGTTGTACCTGGAAATTCATAGCGGTACTGCTCACCATAACCAAAAAATGGAAATAATCTAAGTGCCCATCGGCAAACAAGTAGATAAGCAAAATGTGGTGTATTCTCACGACGGAATATCATCTAACCATACACGGGAATGAAGTGCTAGTGCATTCCACAACCTGGATGGACCTTGAAAACGGGATGCCCAATGAAAGGAGCCGGTCACAAAACGCCACGTGTTGTATGATTCCATTTGTATGAGATGCTCAGAAGAGGCGATTCAAGAGAGATCGTGGTGGCCAGGGCGTTGGAGGGGGGGAGAATGGGAGCAACTGCTCGATGGGTATGGGGTTTCTTTTGGAAGTGATGACAGTGTTCTGGATTTAGTGGTGATGGTTGCGCAAGTCCGTGGATATACTATGGTAGGTGAATGATATCTCCAATAAAGCTGCTATTAAAAAATGCTGTGGGTCCCTAACTACGTGGCGCTCACACCCTTGGCTTCCTCTGGAGCTACCCAGGATGGGTGGTCAGTTTTATTCACTTCTAAATTCCTAGGCCTGCAAAAACAGCCCAAAGTTTGGAATTAAGGTTGGAACGGCTTTTGTCTTTTGCTCCCAAGGAACATTTTTCTAAACGATGTTAGCACAGTACAGCCTTTCTTTCTGAAGCAGCCACTGTTAGAAGATGAATTTGGAAATACGTCCCTTGGCCATTTTTCATCCTGAAGGTTGGTTCCTTCTGCAGGGGCGGTACTAAGGATGGTTTCCTTCTTGAAGATCCACATCTGGCTGGCCAAGGGCAAACTCCAATGACACTCATGAGGTACTATGTCTAGAGCAACCTAGATAACACTGTAGTCAAGAACACACACTGAAATGGGTAAAATAACATGACTGGTAATACTTCGTGTTTGCCAGGACATGTAGCAAATGAGAGTCTCATACGTTGCTGGTGGAACTTTAAATGAGTAAAACCACTTTTGTAATGGTTTGGCAATACCTATTAATGCTTAACAGATGACTGCTCTGTGATCTAGCAGTTCCATTTCAATAGAAATGCACAATTATGGTCACCAAGAGACAAGCACCGGATGTACACAGTGGGAGCTTGTGGGAGCCCCAAACTAGGAATAACTCAAATGCCCATCAACTGAAAAAGGATAAATTGTGATACACCCATCCAATGGGACACAACTCAACGATTTAAAAAAAAATACTAGTACAGCTAATGATGCAGATGTGTCTCAGAGATGCGATGTTGAACCAAAGCCAGCCACAAAGCGCACTACATGAGTCTATGGTTCTATTTGTATGGAGTTCAGAAAGATGCAGAACTAATCTATGGTGATGAAGGTCAGGGCAGTGTTTACTTTTGGGTGGGAGTCAGGGGTCACTGGCTTAGAGGAGTGCACCAGGAAGCCTGGGACTTGCTGGAATCCTTGTAGGTCTTGATGCAAGTGGCATATGAAGATGTTTGGCACAGGAGCGCATGAATGTAACAATTCCTGCAGCTACATCAAGAGATGTGAATACTTTACTGAATGAAGCTTGTGCCTCATTTAAAGAAATAGAATCAAATTAAGAAATAGAAACTAAAGTGGAAAGACATCTGTTGTTTTAGAAAGCAAGAGCTGGAAGGTGCCCTGGGGGACCCTTCTTTTATCAATGAGAGGAACTGAAAAAATAAAGACTTGCCCAAGGCCATGAGCTAATTGGTGTTAGAATGAAGACTGATAAGGACAATCTGCCATCTTGAACATGTCTTATGTGTCAGGAGCTGTTTCCAGTAAAGGGATTTAATGCTCACAATAACCCTATGAGGTGGGAGCTTTGCTTGTTTGGGTTTTTTAATCTCTCTTCTCCAGATGAGGAACCGGAAGGCCGCACCAGTGTCAAGGACTGGGGAGACACTACTCCGGGCAGTCCTCAGCCTGCACCCATACCCATAGCCTCACTGTGCATACCCAGACTCATAATTCAGTGCTCTGGATACTGGACATCACGTTCTATTTTGCTTTTTGACAGGTATATCTGTTTATTCCCTCCAAAGGACCACCGAGGGCCCTGGGAAAGATCGCTGGTGAATCTAAACCCAGCCAGCACGGTCAGCTCACACCTGTGTATAGGAATTCCACATAGGTGAAGCCTTCCCGCAAAGCCTTGGAGACTGGAGACAGAAAGTTCTATGACTGGGGAAGATCTCCTGGCTCCTCCAAGTCTCCCAGGAATTGAGGCAGGATGGGCTAAGTGGGAATCTTCCAAACAAAGAGGAACCCAGCCCTCTCCCACCGCGCCCACTTCCCCCAGTGAGCAAGTACATTGTTGTCTCTAACCAAAACCAAATGAGCAGTTGTAGCTCCGCGGGGTGGCGACGAGGCAAGGCAGGCCCAGTGGAAATGGTTTTGGCCTTGGGAAATGATCTCCTCGAAGACACTGCCTGCTAAGGTGAGGCCCGGGGTCAAAGGGACAAAGTCCACCCATAGAGGATCTGCCAGGCCTAAATATCTATCCCCAGGGGCAGGCAGGGGCGCTGCCTTTCTCTGGCCCTTCCCACCTTTCCAGGATTTTCCCTAGGGACTTAGTGCATGTCTTGTAATTCAATGAACCCCACCCAAAGTCTCCAAAGGGCCTACTCTGAGAATGCAAGCATGATTTGACTTACCTGCCCTCACAGTTCCTATTCCAGTGAGACAGGTACCAGGACCAAGCAGCTTGGCTTCAAATACTGGCCTCAGCCCTCCTTAGCTGTGTGACGTTGGACAAGTCACTTAACCTCTCAGTTTCTCAGTTCCCTCATCAATAAAATCTGGGTGCCAATAATCCTGTCAAGTTGTGAGAATCAATTGTTATTGCAGTTAAAGGATTTTGAATAGTGACATATGCGTTGTGAGTTGGAGAGGTGGATGACCTATCACGTTTGAGAGTGAGAAATGCTAAGACTGGAGAAAACGCAAGGGCTCGTTGGCGCACAGAGGAGGCCGGATTGAGATGGAATCCGAGAATGCTTTCTGGAGGAAGTGACCCTGGGGGGAGCTTGGCAAGCTAAGTAGCAGCTAGAGCAGAGAGGCAATGGGGAGGGAGCCCTGTGGACAAGGGAGAAGCACAAGCACTGGCTGAGAGGCCCCATGCTGCTCGGCCTGAGCCGGGTGCTGGGGCAGTCGGGCATGAGCGAGGCTGGAGACACAGGGCAGTGAGAACGGTCGGTGGGCGCCAGCGGCAGAGGGGCCTCAGCTGCCGAGCTGCTCCCTGAAGAATCCTTTTCCTCCCTCTGAGTCAGGCCAGCCAGCTCTTGGCCATGGGACTTGCCCTGGAACTCGATAGAACGTTGGCTGGGGTTCACAGGAAATGCCGAGGTGATGAGGATGGCCCTGCATGCGGCTAATGTAACTGTCACTCCAGGCTCCCCGCCCCACCCCCACCCCCGAGAAACACATTTCTCTCTCCGTTTCTGGAAAACATGTGTGCAGGCAACGTTTGGCTGGGTGGCAGATGAAACTTTTTTTTTTTTTTTTTGGACAACAGAAAGGCATCAACAGTCCAGCTCTGGCTACCTGGGAGCCCCTAGCCCAGCCTCGGATGCCCACCTGAAAAACGGGTTTGCAGAGGCCAGCTCCCCTGGGTGGTCCCATTCCACCTTGGGGACTGTACTTGATGCGTGGGCTTCCTGCTGACCTTATAGCAGAGATTCGGCAGGACTGTCTCATGCTTGAGGAATGCCTCCGAGCCCCTCCCCCACTCCAGCCTCCTGGCTTCCAGAACTTACCAGCTTGCCTCTTTGGGGCCAATGTTTGCAGAAAATGTTTGCAGAATTCATAGCATGCTACTTCCAGGAATAATTAGCAGTGAGGCAGGCGGTCTTTCACTTGGCTCTTGTGAACCAAAAAAAAAAAAAAAAAAAAAACCTCAGGAAGGTGGCGCTGGGCGGGGATGGAGGAGGTTGGGGTGTTTGCCACGCCATGAAATCCCAGTCTCTGAGCACACCACCCAGGGATCTGCTCTGGCTGTTCCCCGTGGAACACAGAGTCATTGATGACTCCTTCTGCTGTTCCCTAAAACCCCAAGTCACGGCACGGCCTCTAACCCTGGCACGCAAGGAGACAAGGAGATGTTCTCGCTCATGTAGTTCAGACCAGGAGCTGGCAGGGCCTCCCCACCACTCACCTAACAAAAACACAACTGAATTTCAAGTTCACAGACCCAACCCCACCACAGGTGAGCAGTTGGGGATTTTTCTGAGAAGGCCATGGTCAATGTTATGCTTTGGACTTCTCTGTGCTACCATACTGAGCTGAAGACCACTATGATTGCCTTGTTTCCTTGTGTTGTGTTGTTTTTTAAAGATTTATTTATTTGAAAGGCAGAGTTACAGAGAAAGGGAGAGACAGAGAGAGAGAGAGAGGTCTTCCATTCGCTGGTTCACTCCCCAGATGGCCGTGACAGCTGGAGCTGGGCTGATCTGAAACCAGGAGCCAGGAGCTTTCTCCGGGTCTCCCATGTGGGTGCAGGGGCCCAAGGACTTGGGCCACCCTCTGCTGCTTTCCTAGGAGTATTAGCAGCGAGCTGGATCAGAAGTAGAGCATCCAGGATTGATAAATCTTCTGTTTGAAAAAGCTGGAATGGCCTTTCTGGGGAGCCAGTACTGCTAAGGGAAAGCTATGGATACGTGTGTGTGTGTGTGTGTGTGTGTGTGTGTGTCTGAGAGAGAGAGAGGTGTCTTCCCAGGCTATTGAACTTGCTAATGTCACATAGAGTGAGCCTTTGCAGGATAACTTCTTTTAAAAAATATTTTTGGTTCATTTTTGTCTTTTTTATGGTTCTCTGCACATTTATTTTTAATTTGAGAATTATGGGGAGGGATGGATGGAGGAAGGGAGAGAGTGGGGGAGAGAGAGAGAGAGAGAGAGAGAGAGAGAGAGAGAGATCCCATTCACTGGTTCATTTTCCAAAAATTCGCAATGGCCAAGGCTGGGCCAGGAGCCTGGAATCAATGCAGGTCTCCCACATGGGTGGCAGGAATCCAACTACTTGAGCCAACACTACTGCTTGTCAGGGTCTACATTAGCAGGAAGCTTGAGTCAGGAGCTACAGCTGGAAATTGAACCCAAAACACTGATGGGGGCTGTATGGATATCTTAACCAATGTCTTAACTGCTAGGTTAAGTGCTTGAAATACTACTTAGCAACAAAAAAAAAGAAGAAACTATCTACACACATTTGGATGGGTACACAGGTTATTATACAAAGTAGATTAAAAAAACTCAAAAGGTCATACACTTCATTATTCCACTTTTGCACCATTCTCAGAATGACAAAATTATGGAGATGGGAACAGACTATGATTGCCAGGGTTAAAGAGGTTGGGTTTGACAATAAATGGGTAGCAGGTGGGAGATCCTTGTGACGATACACTAATTCTGTCTTGATTGTAATGGTAGTTACATAAATTCTAATATGATAAACGGGCATAAACAACACGTGCACACACATTGTAGTAGCGTTGATTTCTTGGTTTAGATATTGTACTAAAGTTGTGTAAAATGTAACCATTGAAAGGGAATGAGTGAGGGGAATTTTTATCATATGTTTTCAACTTCTTGTAAATCTATAATTATTTCCAAATAAAAAGTGAAAACAGAAGAAAATGAAAGAGACAGAAAGGGAACAGCAAAGGAGGAGAGGGTGGGAGAGAGAGTAGGGAGGGAGTGAAGGAAGGAAGGAAAGGGCAAAGCAAAAGTTGAGTGGATTTACGTGACAGGTTGCCATAAAGGAAGGGACCCATAATTCTGTGGCTGTGTCTTTCCTAAAAACTCTACCATGTGAAAATCTCATTGTAGTCCTAAGATTTCAATTTGACAAATGGAGGGGTTCACAGGACCAAACCATTACGGACGAGAAGGCACATAAGATGCTGAGAGAGCCACTCTGATTCCCATGCCCTCTGGTCTGAGATGGCGGTTGCTGATGGCTGCCTCTCTGGCAGTTATGGACAGCAAGAGTCAAATGCTGGGCAGATTTGTGGCTGGTTAGGGTGATGCTGCCTTTTGATCCCCCGTCTGGATGAGAGCCCAAAGAGCTTTGAACAACCTGACCTAGGTGCGGTGGGCCAATCCTCAAATGTTCCTCATTTGTCTTTACTCTTCTATTAATGAAGAAAAAAATGCAACTGTAATCCATTGCAGGGATGGGCAACATTGTTCACACAGTCTCTATCTATCCTGGAGATGAAAGGGGAAATGCTTACCAGATGGATATTTCTCAAGGCTACCACCCCCCCCCTTTTTTTTTTTTGGAGCTACACATCTGTTGGGCTTGATTAGAACAACTCTCTTTGGGGTGAAACACAAGATGCTTGCCTTGGACACCAAAATCTTGACACGGTAGCCTCCTTGGGAGCCATCTAGGATATGGCTCTTTGGTGATATGTCACAAGTTTAAAGGCTATAGAAAAACACCAAGGTTGTCCAGTGTGACCTGATATGGATCTTCCCCAGGAAAGCTAGCTAGCTTCAGTGAGACATGTTGCAGAAAAATAGTCTAAGCTCTAGATCCTAAAACTCATTTTCTCAGTCTCACATCTCAAAGTCTCTTGGGAAGCTTGAAATGCATCTGTAGACACTTAGTCTTGGCCAAGCCAAGAGAACCCTCATCCAAAAGGCCATTGAAGAATGAAGTAGAAGGGCTGGGGTAGAGGGCAGGGATGTTTCTGTGTCTTCAGCAGATCCAAACAAGGAGAGTTCACAAGTCAATAAAACAAGGCCAAAGTGAGAAAGAACCCAAGGCAAAATAAACTTGGTTCCGTTAGCATTCATCCCATAACCTCAATTGCATGCACAGTGACCCACAAGCTTCTGTGGTTCATGGAAATGGGTCATTTAGAGCTGTAAAAAACAAGCACCAGTAGCTTCTCAAACAGTGGTTGACTGGATTCCCCACTTTCCTACTGGCTGTGTTGGTTTCACATCCATGTGGCCCAAGATAGACCACACTAAATGGTTGGGTATTTCCAGGTTGTGGAAGAAACTATTTTGGAGCATTCAAGGAAAACTTGCAAATGAGTTCCCTCATTCAATTTCTCACTCCTTCCTCCTCCCGTCTTCATAGCTGGCAACACAGATCAGACCCAAACTTGCAGCAGAAGGGGGAAAAGAGAATTCAACAAAAGCTCTGCTTTCATGAAAACGCCTGCAGGACAGGAGTGTGGGACTACTGGGGAAGAGAAAAAATGACCAAGGAAACACTCACTGTTCACTCTCCTTAATTCTCAGCTGAGAGTCTTTGGACAAATCACATGACTATCTGGCCTCAGTTGCTCTAACCCTAGTAGGTAGAGGACAATAGCATCAATGCATGTGGGGCAGGGGAGCAGACTCATTTAGCACTTGAGAACACATCCAACTCCAGGATCTAGCAGCCTTTGTTCTGAGTCCCTAGACAGCCCCATCATCTCTGGGCTCTGCTCTGTTCATGGCTGAGTTGGTTTGTAATCAGTAAGAAAAGAAAAAGGCAATCACATCTGGGCAGAACCCAACAGGAGCATTTGACCCCTACCCTCCTTTACTGTGCTGGCATTTTGGACAAGGCAAGTCCAAGACAGAAGTTAGTGAGGTTTGCTTGTCTCCTCAAACATCTCCTCTTTCAAATGTGGCCCAGAGAGAAATAGAAGTAGCCTTTGCCTTCCTGCTGTCTGTGTCCCCAGAGGATGAAGGCACAGTGGGAACTCACAGTGTGGGCAATCAAGACAAAAATCTGAGCTCCTGAGATTCATTCTGGGGCAGAGAGGGAAAGTCTGAATTCCCAGATGCACACGGTCACAATTACTCAACCCTCCGCTGTTCTGAGCGAGGCTGGCCTGGCCTTCTTTCTGTCTCCCCTGAAGGTAGAATCCACATGCTAGCAGAGGCAGGAGCCAAAGTGGAGGCGGGGACAATGGAGTCTTTCTTTAGGAGAGTGACCTTCCATAAGTCACTTAACCCTTCCATGCCCCTTGCTGGCAAGTGACTGAAGTCATAATTTATTGGTTACGAACATTCAGTTGCTCAATGAAAAGTAATGGAAAAAGGGTGAACTTGTACAGTCATTCTACTAAGGCAACTTTGTCCATTCAAAGTCAGGTTACAGAGTGGCCTTTATTTTAATTAAAAAGCATCTGGAAATTGAAAAGCCTGTTTGGCTCATGGCCTCCTTGGAGAGTAACTGAGGCATGTCATCTGGCAGGGCCATCCCATAGCTCCCTCAGTGGGAGCTGGGGGGAGAGGGGAAGAGGGCGGGAGCTGCCAAAGCCTGGGCACACTTCTGGTGGTGGGAGCTGATAGGCTGTACTGTATGTGTTACTTCCTCCGCTGATGGTAGGGTGGTTGCCTTGCCTACGATCCTCAACTGGTCCAGCATCTGCAGCCTTCCTAACTGGGCTCTGAGGGGAAGGGGGGTTCTCTGACTTGAAGGTTACATTTCCTGAGAGATGCTTAGAGAAGTCGATGTCAGGATGCATTCCTGCATTCCCTGACAACCAGTACCAACTGCAAAACCCTTTCTAGAAAACCTCTGGTGCCTGGCTTTTTATGGGGCCATCTGAGCTTGGGTCCTGCTCCTCACAGAGCCCAGCATGACCGGACAGTTGGAATGCTTGCCAGAGGGGGAAACACAAAACATGTATCATCTCTGATTGTGGCTGGAAAAAGGTCCATTGTCTTGTCTGGGCTTCAGTGTCCCCATGGGAGACTATTCAGCTGTGGCTCCCAATGAGAGCCGATCCTAGAATCTACTGTGCAGAGGCAGTCCGGAAGAGTGGTGAAGGGGATGGACAGCTTGGGGTTGAATTCAGACCCCACTGCTTTCTACCTGGGACAAATTGCTAAGCCTCAGTCTCCTCATCTGTAAAACAAGACTATTAAAAATCTTGTGAGGATTAAATGAGTCCACATTTGTAAAGGACTTGGAAAAGTAGCATTAAGTGCTATATCATGGATGCTACAAGCTGAACATGTTCAAGATGCAGATGTCTGGACCCTGTCCCAGAAGATTTTGATTTAGTCAGTCTGGAAGGAGCCCTGGCAATATGGATTCTTTTTTTTTTTTTTTTAAGATTTTTATTTATTTATTTGAGGCAGAGTTACAGGCAGAGAGAGAAAGAGAGACAGAGAGAAAGGTGTTCCATCAACTGGTTCACTCCCCAAAATGGCCGCAACAGCCAGAGCCAGGCTGATCCAAAGCCAGGAGCTTCTTCCTGTTCTCCTATACGGGTGCAGGGGCCCAAGTGCTTGGACCATCTTCCACTGCTTTCCCAGGCCATGGAAGGGAGCTGGATCAGAAGAAGAGCAGCCAAGACTCGAACTGGCATACATAAGGGATACTGGCGCTGCACACAGAGGCTTAACCCATTACGCCACAGTGCCAGCCTGGCAATATGGATTTTTCAATTGCCTCTTCCCTTCTTCCATCCCTGTGCAGTTAGAGAGGTGATAAGCATGAAGTACGCTGAGTACACTTCTAGAGATTGGTCTGTGTATTCACAATCATATGCACATATGTGTGGAAGGACACCCCAAGGATGGGGGGCACAGCAGGAAGGCAAGTTGAGTAACCTGGAACTTTCGAAAGTCCTCCAGGTGATTCTGTTGTCCCCATCACTAAATGGGTCTGAAGTTTCCATTAAGCTGGGAGAGGGTTCATTAGCCCAACAAATACTAATTGAGGGACTACTACATACCAGGTGCTGGGGACACAACAGTGAACAAGTCAGACATGATCCCTGCTTTAAGAATCTTACCTTCGGTGGCTGGTGTTGTAGCATCATGGGTGAGGGCACCAGCTGTGGCATGGGCATCCCCTTATGGGCTCTGATTCATGTCCCAGCTGGTGTACTTCCCATCCAGCTCCCTGCTCATGTCTTGGAAAAGCAGTGGAGGATGGCTCAAAGTTCTTGGGCCCCTGCCCCTATGTGGGAGACCCAGATGAAGTTCCTGGCTTCAGCCTGGCCCATTTGGGGAGTGAACAAGTGAATGGAAGATTCTCTCTCTCTCTCTGTCTCTCTCTCTGTATTTAACTTTTTTTTACAAAACATAAGGCGTGCTCAGTGTGCTCCAGATCCCCCCCTTTTTAAGATTTATTTATTTATTTGAAAGTCAGAGTTACACAGAGAAAGGAGAGGCAGAGAGAGAGAGAGAGAGAGAGAGAGAGAAAGGTCTCCATCTGCTGGTTCACTCCCCAGTTGGCAAGCCAGGAGCCAAGAGCTGCTCCAGGTTTCCCATGTGGGTGCCGGGGCCCAAGGACTTGGGCCATCTTCCACTGCTTTCCCAGGCCATAGCAGAGAGCTGGCTGGGAAGTGGAGCAGCTGGGACTTGAACCCGTGCCCATATGGGATGCTGGCACTGCAGGTTGCAGCTTTACCTCTACGCCACAATGCCAGCCCCTGTAACTAACTTTCAAAATGAAAACCAAAAGAGAATAAATAGGGTGACTGTGAGGGTCCTACTTTCATGAAGATAATCAGGGAGGCCTCTTGAAGGAAGTGACAGCAGTTGGAAAAAACCACATTACTACATAAGCAAGGTGGGGAGCCTTTTTACTGCAAAGGGCAATTTGAATATTTATAACATCATTCACGGGCCATACCAAATTATCAACTTAAAGATTGCCTGCTAAAGGTTTATTGCATTTTGAGACCTGCCTGTAGTTGACCAAATCATTTCTTGGGCTTTATATAGCCTGTGGGCTGGACATTCCCCACACCTGACGTAGGGGAACAGCTAGTGCAAAGGCCCTGGGGTAGGAACAACCTGGTGGCATTCAGGAACGGAAAGAAGGCCAGAGTGGCTGGAATGCAGAAAAGGTCAGATAACAGGAACCACGGTAAAGTGCTTGAATTTTATTTTAAGTGCACAGGAAAACCGTCAAGGGTTTGATATGTTTTGATTTTGGCTTTCAAAGGATTGATTTGGCTGCCATGTCGGGAATAGACCTGGGAGGCTAGGGTTGGAGCAGGGAAATGAGCCTGTTCAAGCGGTCCAGGCAAGAGACGACAGTGGCTTGGACAAGGATGCTAGTGGTGGAGGTGGTGAGAAGTGGTCTGATTCTGGATATATTTTGATATGAAACCAACAGGATTGTCTAATAGATTAGATGTGGGGGATAAAGGAAAGAGTAATCCTGAATGACTTGCAGGTTTTTGGCCCGAGAAACTGGGTGGCTGGTGAGAGCACCTCTCGCTTTTCACTGGCTGCTCTCCCTGCCCACACACGCGCCCTGCTGTGCTGTGGGGCTTCATCCCCCAGAGGAGCGGGAGTGAGCTGTTCGAAACACCAATCATGACGTTTCACCCCCTTGCCTGCTGCTCACCAGCCTCAGTCTCATCCTTTCCCACCACACTTCGAACAAAACCAAAGTCCTGGCCGGCGCCGCAGCTCACTAGGCTAATCCTCCGCCTTGCAGCGCCGGCACACCGGGTTCTAGTCCCGGTCGGGGCGCCGGATTCTGTCCCGGTTGCCCCTCTTCCAGGCCAGCTCTCTGCTGTGGCCCGGGGGTGCAGTGCAGGATGGCCCAGGTGCTTGGGCCCTGCACCCCATGGGAGACCAGGAGAAGCACCTGTCTCCTGCCTTCGGATCAGCGCAATGCGCCGGCCGCAGCGCGCCGGCCGTGGCGGCCATTGGAGGGTGAACCAATGGCAAAAGGAAGACCGTTCTCTCTGTCTCTCTCTCTCACTGTCCACTCTGCCTGTCAAAACAAACAAACACAGCCCACAGTTTCCCATGGGCTCTGGTTCCTGCTACTGCCTTGAAACTCATTGCCTGTCACTCCACTGCTCGCTTCCTGGGCAACAGCCACTCTGGCCCCCTTGCTTTTTCGCAAAGATGCCAAGAGGGATTCTTTCTACAGATCTTTGCACTTGCTCTTCCCTCTGCCTCTAACACCTTTCCCTGTGCCTTCCATCAGCACTTCAGCTCTATACTGGAATGTTATCTCTTCTGAGAATGGCACAGCAATGAGCACTCTATCAAAAAATAGAAGACCCTATCATTTTCGGTCTCCTTAGCTTTGTTTACCTTCCTAGCACTTACCATTACCTGACATTGTATCTTGGATAGTTGTCCATTTATCTATCTCTGGCACAGTGTAATTTCCACGCACTCGGGGACTTGGCTGTGTTCACTGCGACCCCAGCCCCTATAAGATCCTCGGTGCATAGTAGGAGTGGTGGGCTGAATGATGGGCCCTGAAAAGATACCGTGATCTTATTTGGAAAAAGGGTCTTTGTAGACGTAATTAAGTTAAGGATCTCAATGGGGGCTAATTTTAGATTATATGGGTGGGCCCTAAATCCAATGATAAGGATCCCACTAATAGACACAGGCAGGAGGGACATGGGGGAAGAGGAAAAAAACACGCGATGACAGAGGCAACCCCTGGGGTTGTGCAGCCACAAGTCAAGGAGTGCCTGCTGCCATCATAAGTCGTAAGAGGCAAGAAAAGGTTCTCTCCTGGAGCTTTAGGAAGGAGCATGGCTCCAGTGACAACTTGAATTGGGACATCCGGCCTCCAGAACTAAGACAACACATTTATTTGGTTCAAGCCTTTCCAAGTTTGTGGTAATTTGCTACTGCAGCTGCTGGACACCAATATAGTAGGTGTGCACTATTGTCTAATGTAAGAATTAATGAATACAGGTAAGGAAGAGTTGGAGAAAGAGTAGAGGCCAGAATCAGGAGCCCAGGGAGTAGACGTTTAGCAGTGCAGTTTGGGAACCTACATACCATATTGGAATATCTCGGTTTGATTCCCAGCTCCGGCTCCTAATGTCAGCTTCTTGCCAATGCAGACCCTAGAAGGCAGCAGTGATGGCTCAAGTAGTTGGGTTCCTGCCACCCACATGGAAGACCTGGATCATGTTTCTGACTCCCAGCTTTGGCCGTGGCTTAGCCTAAGCTGATGTAGACATTTGGGGAGTGATTCAGTATATGAGATCCATCTCTCTCTCCCTCTCCTCCTCCCCCTCTCCCTCCCTCACCTTCCCCCTCTCCCTCTCCCTCTTAAATAAATAAATACCAAGAGCTCAATTGTCGCTCCCCCTCTTCATGGAGGAGCAACACAGGACCCTGCGCTGTTCTTTCGTCTGCTCGGCCCTCCCCGGGTTTGCTGCTGGTTCTTCCCGGGTTGGCTACTATCCCTTCCACCTCCGTGGAAGGGCAATTCCCCCTGGCCGCATTCCCCACTTCCGCAGGGGAGCGGCACACCGCCGGCCGGGTCTCTCGGGGGCTGCACGGGTGTTCCTTCAGCTAGATGTTCCCCATAGATGTTCCTCATAGATGTTCCTGGTGCATGCCGTCTCTCTCCTCCTTTATAGTCCTCCTCCGCCAATCCCAACTCGGCTGCCCACACGCCGAGTACGCTGCTCTCCTCCAATCAGGAGCAAGTCCTACAGTTTATTAGTTGAACTGGAGGCAGCTGTGCGGAAGCTGTTTACTTCTCTCCCAGCACCATATTGTGGGAGAGCAGATGCATAGAATAAGTCTTAATTCCAGTAACTCAGTCCAGTTCGGATTGCTCCCCACAGATCCCCCTTTCTTTTTATTTTTTGGCGTTGATACGCGCCTGTCTTCGGTGTCCCGCGGCACACACTCTGCTCTACTTGCTAGAGTTGCCACAGGCTCTTACAAGTCCTATCAATCAGGCAAACCGAATCCGGGTCCTCTCTTCGCCATGTTGTGAGGAGGTTTTTAGGCGCTGATGCGTGCCTGTGTTCGGTGCCCTGCAGCACATGCTCTGGTCGAGCCTGCAGGGGCTTACAAGCCCTATCAGGCAAACCGAATCCAAGCCTTCTCATTGCCTTTTTGTGGGGAGGCCTTACTGATGTTAATTCGTGCCTGTCTTCGGTGACCTGCGGCGCATAAGCTGCTAGCCGCCGCAGGTGCTCATCGTGCTCATCGCCTCACTTAATCAGGCAGACCGAATCCAAGCTCTCACATTGCAGTGTTGTAGGGAGGCCTTTCTATTTCTCTATTTCTCTATCTCCGGGCATTCCTATTTCTCCCATTTTACTTCTATCTTCCAGCATTCCTATTTCTCTCACTTTACTTCTAAACTTCTATTTCTCTTATCCCTACAGCTTCCCGGTGCCCGCCCCGAGGCTACTTCTCGGCGGCTTCCCGGCTGAGCCGCTTCAGCCCGCGCCTCTTTCATCTGCGCAGCTTCCCGGCTTTGCGCGGCTTGGCTTCGCGCGCTCCGCGGTCTCCACACCCTTCGCGTCTGCACCACGGCCTCGCGCCAGCCCCGTTCCCTATCTATTCACGCCCCGTGCTCTCTCTGCACGCGGCGGCTTCCGCGAGTAACACAGCGTAGCTTACGTGTCCGCCACTAGCATTCAATCTAAGTTCCCCGGGCTAGCCTGGCGAATTCAACCCAGCATACGTCTCCGCCCCACGGTTTGGCTTCCCGTCCTTTGCTCCCCGGGCTAATCAGACGGATCCCAATCTGGCTTACGTTTCAGCTTCTGGTTTCAACTTTTCGCCCCCTATTCCCGGGCTAACTTGAGAATCCCAAAGTGGCTTTCGTTTCAGCCTCGGCCTGCCCCCCGCGGCTTCAATTTCCCTAACATTTTTCTCTACCCGGTATGTTTCCCCAAGCTTTCCTCCAACAATACTCCTCCCTCATTTCTCCTGGCCTCTCCCCACAGTCCGCATCCGAGTCTGTTTGTTCTAGCTTTCACTTTCGCTTTCGACCTTAGAGATTTCTCCCAGCTTCCCCCCGTAGTCCGTATCCGAGTCTATGCCTAGGCTTTCAATAGCTTCTTCCGGCACCTTTATCGTCCGGCTTTCCCCTAGGCTGTTTGCTAGTCTCTCTCTCCGGTATTTTCCCAGTTCTTCCCGTTTCTTCCCTCCTAAGTTTCCTATCCGTCCTAGGTTTCCTATCCGAGTCACGGCACCATTATGTCGCTCCCCCTCTTCGTGGAGGAGCAACACTGAACCCTGCCTAGGCTTCATATCCGAGTCACGGCACCACTATGTCGCTCCCCCTCTTCATGGAGGAGCAACACAGGACCCTGCGCTGTTCTTTCGTCTGCTCGGCCCTCCCCGGGTTTGCTGCTGGTTCTTCCCAGGTTGGCTACTATCCCTTCCACCTCCGTGGAAGGGCAATTCCCCCGGCCGCATTCCCCACTTCCGCAGGGGAGCGGCACACCGCCGGCCGGGTCTCTCGGGGGCTGCACGGGTGTTCCTTCAGCTAGATGTTCCCCATAGATGTTCCTCATAGATGTTCCTGGTGCATGCCGTCTCTCTCCTCCTTTATAGTCCTCCTCCGCCAATCCCAACTCGGCTGCCCACACGCCGAGTACGCTGCTCTCCTCCAATCAGGAGCAAGTCCTACAGTTTATTAGTTGAACTGGAGGCAGCTGTGCGGAAGCTGTTTACTTCTCTCCCAGCGCCATATTGTGGGAGAGCAGATGCATAGAATAAGTCTTAATTCCAGTAACTCAGTCCAGTCCGGATTGCTCCCCACACTCAATGTTGGCTATATTGTCTGTGATGACTATCATGTGTGCAAGACACATGGTGCGTAGGCAGTGGGGATATGACACAGAAGTGGGGAGGAGAGGTGGGAGCTAGAAATAGTCACTGGGGCCACCGCCCGTGGGGCTGGATGGAGTCACCCTTGAAAATAGCATGGTTACAAGAAGAGTGCTGAGGGGAAGCCGCACTATTCATCACCGGTTGTCAGCCCGAGATTTTGCATCCCCATAGGAAACATTGGGCAATTTCTGGAGATATTTCTGGTTGTCATAAGCGGGGCAGAGTGTTATTGGCTTCTAGTGGGTAGAGGCCAAGCATGCTGCTGAATGTCCTACAATGCAAGATATGGGCACAGGATAGCACCCACCACGAAGAATTATCTGACCCTAAATGTCAATAGTTCTGAGGTGGGGCCAGTGCTGTGGCAGAGTGGGTAAAGCCGCCACCTTCAGTGCTGGCATCCCATATGGGCGCCGGTTCAAGTCTGGCTGCTCCTCTTCCGATCCAGCTCTCTGCTGTGGCCCCAGGAAAGCGGTAGAAGATGGCCCAGGTCCTTGGGCCCCTGCACCCACGTGGGAGACCCGGAGGAAACTCCTGGCTCCTGGCTTCAGATCAGCACAGCTCTGGTCGTTGTGGCCATCTAGGGAGTGAACCAGTGGATGGAAGACCTCTCTCTCTCTCTCTCTCTCTCTCTCTCTGTACGTCTACCTGTCATATAAATAAATAAGCCATAAAAAATTAGTTCTGAGGCTGAGAAACCCTAGTATATTGGGACTAGCTTAAGTCTCCCCTCCTAAATTTAGAGTGTGTGTGTGTTTGTGTTAGAGCGAGCGAGCGAGCGAGCGAGCGCAAGAGAGAGCTGTGTACTGCATACATTTTCCTTCTCAATTCTTATTCATAAAAGAAGTAGGAAGAAGATTGAGGGGCAAAACCAACTGTTCGTCACCAGTTTATCGTGTGACTGGGAGCGATTTTTATAACCCTTTGGGTGGCTGCAGGTGAACGTGGGGAGGAGGCTGACTGAGTTCACTGCTCTCTGAGTTTGCTGCTGGGCCTCAGAATCTCCGTGCCTCTGTGTTTCCCCCCAAGAAGAAACAAATTCTCCTTTGGTCAAGCGACTGAGCAGAATTTCAGGACCAGCGGCAAAGAACACTGTGGAAACTATGTTTTTGGCTTTTTGTTGTTGTTTTTTCCAAGACTGAGTTTTCTAGAACAGCCTCAATTTCAAACATACTATCACCCTGAATCCTTGGAAGGCTATGAGTATATTAGGGTCCAAATTTGCACATCTTTCTCCTAACATTGACAGAGCACCTACTAAGTGCTAGACCCTCTTTTTTTTTTATGAACAATGTAATAGAGAAATTTATTACTAAACCAAAGTACAAATACAAATCATATGCTCTTATATGAAATATACAAAATGAAATAATTAATTCTTCCTTTTTGGTAAAACTCAAGCCTGAGCAAGCAGGAAGATACATTGTAAGCACTTATGTATTCTAAATCCATTTGATCTACTTTAATCATGTTTTTTATTTAATAATGTATTCCATATCATACATTTTCTTTTTTATAACTTTTATTTAATGAATATAAATTTCCAAAGTACAGCTTATGGATTACAATGGCTTCCCCTCCCCCAATAACGTCCCTCCCACCTGCAACCCTCCCCTTTCCCACTCCCTCTCCCCTTCCATTCACATCAAGACTCATTTTCGATTCTCTTTATATACAGAAGATCAGTTTAGCATACATTAGGTAAAGATTTCAACAGTTTGCTCCCACACAGAAACATAAAGTGAAAAATACTGTTTGAGTACTAGTTATAGCATTAAATCTCAATGTACAGCACACTAAGGACAAAGATCCTATATGAGGAGTAAGTGCACAGTGACTTCTGTTGTTGACTTAACAAATTGACACTCTTGTTTATGGCCTCAGTAATCACCCTAGGCTCTTGTCATGAGCTGCCAAGGCTATGGAAGCCCCCTGAGTTCGCCGACTCTGATCATATTTAGACAAGGCCATGGTCAAAGTGGAAGTTCTCTCCTCCCTTCAGAGAAAGGTACCTCCTTCTTTGATGACCCGTTCTTTCCACTGGGATCTCAGTAGTGGAGATCTTTCATTTAGGTTTTTTTTTTTTTTCCCCAGAGTGTCTTGGCTTTCCATGCCTGAAATACTCTCATGGGCTTTTCAACCAGATCCTCATGCCTTAAGGGCTGATTCTGAGGCCAGAGTGCTGTTTAGGACATCTGCCATTCTATGGGTCTGCTGTGTATCTCACTTCCCATGTTGGATAGTTCTCTCCCTTTTTTATTCTATCAGCTAGTATTTGCAGACACTATTCTTATTTATGTGATCCCTTTGGTTCTTAGTCCTATCATTATGATCAATTGTGAACAGAAATTGATCCCTGGGACTAGTGAGATGGCATTGGTACATACCACCTTGATGGGATTGAATTGGAATCCCCTGGTATGTTTCTAACTCTACCGCTTGAGGTAAGTCAGCTTGAGCATGTCCCGAATTGCACATCTCTTCCCTCTCTTATTCCCACTCTTATATTTAACAGCAATCACTTTTCAGTTAAGTTTCAGCACTTAAGAATAATTGTGTATTGATCACAGTATTCAACCAAAAGTATTAAGTAGAACAAACAAAAAAATTCTAAAAGGAATAACATATTAAGTTGCTCATCAACAGTCAGGGTGAGGGCTGATCATAGTGTTCATTTCACTTTAACAGGTTTCCTTTTTGGTGCTTTCCTATCAGGGAGAACAAGTGGTATTTGTCCCTTTGGGATTGGCTTATTTCACTTTTTTTTTGTTCTAGTACTATTGGTTGAACTCTGTAATTAACACACAATTATTCTTAGGTGTTTAAATTTTAACTGAAAAGTGATCCCTGTTAGGAATTTGGAAAACATTATGCTGAGTGAAATAAGCCAGTCCCAAAGGGACCCTCTTTTTTTAAAAAAATTCTTTACTTATTTGAAAGGCAGAGTTACAGAGAGGCAGAGGCAGAGGCAGAGAGAGAGAGAGAGAGAGAGAGAGAGAGAGAGAGAGAGAGAGAGGTCTTTCCTCCACTCATTTACTCCCCAGGTGGCCTCAATGGCCGGAGCTGGTGATCCAAAGCCAGGAGCTTCTTCCAGCACTGCAGGCGGCGGCCCTACCCACTACACCACTGGCCGGGCTCCCCAGCCCCAGACACTCTTGTAAGTGCTTTACAGACATCCCTTCATGTAAGCCTCACAACAACCCTATGAGATGGTACCAGCATTATAGTCATGTTTCACTATTAATGAGGGGGATGCGTTCTGAGACATGCACAGCTAGGCAACTTCACCAGCATGAGTGCGCCACAGTGTGCACTTACACAAACCTACATGGTATAGAGAAACCGCTAGCCGCGCCTTCATTCAATCAAGATACAGACGCGAGGCTGTGCTGGCAGAATGCAGCATACTGTTTTATGGGAAACCTTTCTTATAAATAAATAGGAGTATGCTCTAAAATGTAGTAAGTGTGGGCCAGCACTGTGGCGCAGCGGGTTAAAGCCCTGGCCTGAAGCACCGGCATCCCATATGGGTGCCGGTTCAAGTCCCGGCTGCTCCTCTTCTGATCCAGCTCTCTGCTGTGGCCTGGGAAAGCAGTGGAAGATGGCCCAAGTCCTTGGGCCCCTGCACCCACGTGGGAGACCCAGAAGAAGCTCCTGGCTTTGGCCTGGCCCAGCTCTGACCACTGCAGCTATTTTGAGAGTGAACCATAGGATGGAAAATCTGTCTTTCTCTTTCTCCCTCTCTCTCTGTAATTCTAACTTTCAGATAAATAAATTTTTTTTTTAAAAAAAGGATTCTTATTATTTACTTTTTAAAAAGATTTATTTATTTATATGAAAGTCAGAGTTAGAGTGAGGGAGAGAGCGAGCTTCCATCTCCTGGTTCCCTCCCCAGATGATGGCAACAGCCAGTCCCCATGAGCAAGGATGCTAGCAAAGGAGAACACCTTTCTTCCCACTTCCTGCATCACTTGTGTGTGGCCTCTCAAGAAAATTACACAGCTAGCATTTAGAACACCAGTTCTATATGTGGGTAACTGGCTGCAATATTCAACTTTTCATTTGGCTGCCTTCATTAGAGCCAGCCTCTAAGTGGCTATGCACTGCACTTGTGATTACAGCAGACCAGACTCGGTTGTGCTAAGAGCCACTTGAGATGGTGCTGTACTTTCTCAAATGTCCTGGCTGGCTCCAGGCAAGGTGGAAACAGTCTTAGGCCTAATAAGCTTTGCAATTTTTGATCTACACCTATTAGGCCTAAGACTTGTTAGGACATTGTTTCCACAGGGCCCCTGGGAAATTGGAAACTAGCTTTCCTTGGAAGAACCTTCCTGAATTCATCAGTGGCCATAAACGGAGTTAAACAATCAAACGCAGTCCCCAAGCTGTCACAATACTGTGTGTGATGAAATCAAGCGAGTGGTTAACACTGTGGTTGTTCAGAGGTGAAGAACCTCTTGGGAAGCCATATTAAGGAAAAGAAGCTGCCTTAAAAGATAATGAAAGAAAAGTGAGATGCAATTCAAAGTGTGCAGGGGAGTGCGAAGAGACGGGAGAGATTGAGATAAGATGTAAAGCATGTGCATGCTTAGTCAACAACTATTTATTAAGTATTTATGCTACACAAAAGTCCTCAGACTATGAATTATATATATACATATATATGTCTATATATATAATATATATAATGAATCCTTTGGCAAAGGACCACAAATTTAAAAGGACATGGAAACAATGAAATGGCAATGATGACTCTTCAGGATCAACTATAGCATAGGACCTGGCACGTAGTAGAAATTCTAAAAAATATTAGCTGAATAAAAATGAAAGTACCACCATGAAGGGTGGAACTAGATGGTGTTCAGAGAGGCCATGGGGAAAGGACTCTAATTACAGGTTTTTAAAATTTATTTGACAGGCAGAGTTAGACAGTGAGAGAGAGACAGAGAGAAAGGTCTTCCTTTTCTGTTGGTTCACCCCCCAAATGGCCGCTACGGCCGGTGCTGTGCCAATCCGAAGCCAGGAGCCAGGTGCTTCCTCCTGGTCTCCCGTGTAGGTGCAGGGCCCAAGCACCTGGGCCATCCTCCACTGCCCCCCTCCCAGGCCACAGCAGAGAGCTGGACTGGAAGAGGGGCAACCAGGACTAGAACCCGGTGCCCATATGGGATGCTGGCACCGCAGGCGGAAGATTAACCAAGTGAGCCACGGCGCCGGCCCCTCTATTTCCAGTTTTTGATTCAACTCCTTCTCCTTGCTGGGTCTCAATTTCCCAATTTCTATGACAAGGTGCTTTTCCCTCAGCTTTTTATTTTAGAAATACTCTATAAATGATATCATAAGCTCATCATTATATCACAACAGGAGGCACATGATGTAAGTTTGCTCCATTATTATAGTTTGGTTTATTATTTCAAAGGGGAAAAGATGTTTTCACAGTGGAGAAATGGGGCAGATAATACCATGAGCAAGAAATCAGTGTCTGAATCCACTGTGAAGATGATTTTTACAAAATGGTGCCCTGTTTCTACTATTGCTTCTGTATTTAATCTTAGCCATTCTTTTGGGCAATGTGGTTAATGTTCAAGGCCCTGATTTAATTTGGTAGCAGGCACGCTGGAGAGTAGGGCCTTTGACAAACGACACTCTTCACAGGACAGTTGCATGGAGGCAAACATACTCAGGTAGGGTTTCAGAGGCTCCGGGTGGGGGGGGGGCTCAGGCCAAGAAGCTCTTCCTCTCCTGTTGGGGGAGGGGGGCTGCTCTCAACTAGAGAAGGAGTAAGCTAATCAGATGGCCTAGGAAAAATGTTCCTCTAAAGCCTAAATTCACTTAATGGAGATGAAGTCAAAGAGCACAGGAAGTCTTCAATTGTGAAACCAAGATGTCATTTCATCTTTGTTCAGTTCACAAATAGTATAGATGAGCCCAAGAAATATGTTCAATATTATTTTGTGCGTGATTTATTTGCTCAGTGTCAATTCTTTCTTCATCCATCTTCCATCTCCAAAATTTTACATGAAATCTCAGTACAAACAGAAAAACCAAGGGGTATACAACCTCAGTGTTTTCTTTTTTTTTTTTTTTTTTTTTGCCTGTGATTGAAGCTGCAAAGCCAATATTACGGGTGTGAGTCGAGCAGTGAAATGGGGTTTGGCTGAGTCCAGTGAGTCTTGGAATCATCCCATACCTCTCACGATCACTTCTGCCTCCACCTGCAGGGATCTACAGATGACAGCCAGAGAGCCCTTTCTCTGCCACTGTGGCCCAACCCACACTCCATCATAAATGGCGACAATGGAGTGGTGACTTTCACAAACCAGTTCACGTGGGCCTACTCTGAGCAGACTGGAACCAGAGGTCCTGGTCAGCTCTCACCACATGATAGCACAGAGAGTTGAGTGTCACAGATATTTTCCACCATGAATTACCAGAGGTTTTCGGGCTGTGACCTTGTGTCATTTATCTCCCTGTGATTCCCATCACAGGCTAATTTAGCCCAGCTTGAAAACATACGATGGAACCAGCCTTTGGTAAATTTGAGGATGGGGTTCTTCCACCATCTTGTCCAAAACACTGACCCCAGATATGGGAGTGTCTATGTGGCTTGAAAAGTACTACAAAATCATCCACGCTAACCACGGTAGGAAGAGGCTTGAAAGGACAGTTACTCTTCCATGGAAAGCCTTTTGCTTCTGGAGTTGCCACAGAATCAACCCTAGTTTTATGCCCAATCTCTATTTATGCCAACATCAGTCTGTGTGGGTACCATGGGTAAGGCCTGAAAATTGAGTTGGGCATCTGCAGTCGTGGTGGCTTAGATCTCAAGGGAAAGCTAAGTTGGTATGCCCACTACGGGCAAGGTGTAGAATCTTATGCACGGGTCCTAGTTAGATTGACCTAGGTTGGAATGTCTAGTCTGAAAAAGTTGGAGTTATCTCCTGATGGGGAGCTGTGCCATCAGATCTGGGCACAGGAGTGGAGTGGGAGGAGGGGATTGAGGATGGGACTTCTATATGGCATGTAAGAGATTGGTAGGCCTAGCAAGAGTCTAGATCAAGTTCCAAGGGAAAGAAGCCCACCTGGCATTAAGAATTTCTTCTCCAACCCTAACAGAAAGACTGTGTTTTGCATCATTCAGCTTGACTCCCAACCACACAACAGTGAATGAATGTCCCTACGAAGCTTCTAGTAGGCACCCAGGAACTGGCACTATTGAGGAACTAAGAGAGGTCTTGGGATTGAATCTCATCATCTCAGTAGCCAGAATGTTATTGCACGCTCTGCCTTTAAAAAAAAATAAATAAGAATGCCCCAGTTCATCTCTGCATTTATTTAGTGGATTTAGTGTTTTCTCATTTATACTTCTGCCTGCAAACTGAAAATATCTGTATTTTCCTACTTACGTTCTAGCTGCTTCCCATTACCTAATTAAATTTAGTTTTTCTTGCTAGGCCACACCATACAAAGGGCATCATCCATCAGGAGATGGATCGACTGCCCTTGGGTCATGCGCCTGTCTGTGGCCTAAGAAGTCACTACTCCATTCTCAAGGGATAGTCCCTGGCTGTTTTCTTCAGCAAGGGACTATGAGACATGGAGTTTCCCTTAGAAGGAAGTGGTGGAAATGACAGTTTCCATGATTGACATGTCTGGTGCAGGATTTCCACCAGTATAAAGGCTGCAGAAGAGAGATGATTAGAGCCGTATTTGACAGGCTTTGTGTCAGGATGTGTAGACGGTCACCTATTTTAGCCTTTCCTAGGCATAGTCCTCAAATCCTCCTGAGTGCACACAGGGCCATCCGCAACTCAGAGTATGCAGAAGAAATACAGCCTCGCTCCCAGTTTCTCTACTGATGGCAAATGGTGATGGTGGCGCATAAATGGCTTGTCCTTCTCTTGGAGGGCTGCCTAGCCCCTCCAGAGGGCCTCGACAGAGCAGCTGGCAGCTTCAACAGAGCGGTAACTTTGGCCCTGCTAAGTGAGTGGCCACATGTCATGTGCCCTTCCTGAGGAACATGCTCCAACATGTGTCCCCTGCTATATTTGAGTCGTTGAAAGTGGATCCAACAGGAACTGGACACCTGCAGCTTTAGATGGCAATACCAGATTGTTACTTTTCCTGGGCCCAGGCTTAGAGTGAAACAGGAGCTGGGCCTAGCACCAGATGCATAGGAATCGCTTCTCAAATTCCCCACTCTAATGCTACCATCTTTTGCATTGGTTAGCTCCAAAAATAGAGCTCACACGGGGCCACGGGCTGGGCAGAGGGGGGTAAGGGGAGATGAAGCATGCCAACACATGGAATACAGCAGGCCGGACAAAAATGGCATCCTTTCTTTTCTTGGCAAGTCCTGGGGAAATATTAGTTCTTTTATGTGAATGGAGAAAAACTTTGTCTGGAGTGCCTGGTAGAAGAATAGGTAAGGTCTTCTAAGAGGAGCTCAAGGTTGGGCTTAAGAGGCAATCTTACAATACAGGGCTCACCAGGCTGTTTCACATCAGGGAACTCTATACACATTTTCTTTGCAAAGGGAAATGCACGATTTTATACACTGGGTCCCGCTGGGGTGAGGGAGCTAGGCAACAACAGCCCTTTCTCACCACAAGAGCTTGAGCTCCTTATCAGGGCTTGTAACCGATGTTTCTTCCTGCCTCGTATCTAAGAAGTCATTTTCAGACAGACATCTGTTCAGCAATGTAAGACTCCCAGACAGAAGACAGAGACATTCATTTTCCTTTACTCATCGTGCAGGGGCCAGGGAGGACTGATTGTGTGGCAGTGTTCCATCCTGGCCTGGATTGCAGCTGATCTGTGGAGAGCAATCCAGGATGACACTTCGGCACCATCCAAGCAGCCTTGGATTACCAACGAGTCCTGAAAGCCAGCAAGGAGAAGACTTTGGAACCTGAAATGGACATAAGCCGAGAGGCCCTTAATCAGAGGTCTGCTGCTGATGAGGTTACGATGTGGTGGGGTGGAAGAATGCTCATCCAGGAATCAGGACATCTGGGTTCTGGCCCAGATCTAAGTCACCGCGTGACCTTGAGCAAATCCACTCCTTCTCTGGGCCTCTCTGTTCCCTATCCATGCAACTAAGGTGTGACTACGTGAGTCTGGAGTTTCCCTCCAGTTCTGATTTGAAGATGGGAAAGTTGGCAGCCAAGAGTATCTCTCGCAGGGTAGAATGAGAAACCCAAGGTACACTAAGGAGGGCAGAATTGGTGCTTTGACCCTCATGCGGACTGGTTAATTTGACTGAAAAGTAAATAGACGTAAGAAAAATTCCTTTCCCTGGCTGGACACTCTCTTTAATCTCAGTCAACCATCATGTTATCTGGCACAGGGAGGACTATGCAAGGGAGTGTGAAGAGTCCATGCTGAGCCCAGTCTACTGCTGGACAAGTACCTTGAATCTAAGCCCTACTCATATTGAGTGACATGAAATGGGTCAGCCACAGTCAGCTTCCTCAAGGTAGGACACCACTCGTATTGTTATAACTTTTAAAAGATCCTCGTTCAACCTCTTACGAATCCTAGGCAGAAGACAGTGAGTCTTAGTTTGAGCTCACATTGGTCAGCTGTATAGACAGCCACTTGCTCAGGGCCATTGCTGGCCCTTGACGAATTTGGGAGGTAGCCCAGGCTTCTTGTAGTTGTCCCCTTCCAGAGACGCTAGTACAGCTTGTCCCTCCTTGATCTTCCAATATGACCATGAGTCATGATTCTTAGACTTCAACTTGAAAACTCAATGGGATGGGCTAATCACAATAAGGAATTGGGTGATAATTCGAGAAGAGATGATAGTGTAGTCTACCTTTGAGATGACTTGTGAGCTAACAGAGAGCCAATGCAAATCCGAAAGCCTCTCAGTGTTTCTCAAATCTTGTGCCACGCTTAAGACCGATGTAATCAGTAGAAAGAGATTATGAAAGGGATGTTGGCATCAGAGTCCTGTCACAGATCAGTCATGGCAGAGGTTGCATAGAGTCCAGGTGCAAGTTCAAAATCGGTGGAAATGCCCAAGGCAAATACGTGTAGTTTCCTGACTTGAAAACATCTAAGCGGACTATAAAATTTTCAAACCCAAACTCTGCCCTTACCCTTGTCAATGGTAGGAAATACGTTTACAGTTTTCTTTAGGTCATCAGCGGAGTCTGTTTTAGATATTAAGGGCTTCTAGGAAGTTTATTTCTCAGAAAACATATTGTGAGAATAGTCTGTTTGTTGTTAGGGTTGGTCCGGCTGCTTTGGCTAGCTAGGTTATGCCCCTTCCTTTCCCATAACTCTGTGACAGAGGCTGACACGGAGGGGAAGAGGAGCGGATTTGGGTTTGTGTCTTTGTGGAATCTACTTTACCTCTGTGAGCCCCAGATATCTCATCTGTACAATGAGGGGAATCACAGTACTTAGCTCATAACGATTGTTTCAGGACTAAATGAGATAACGTATATATATAAAGCACTTCGCTCAACGCCTGGCATGTTGTCAATTCTCAAAGCCCAGTGGTTATTATTAGTTTTAGTGAGGTCTCACAGTGGGGACCTGGAGCTGTGTGATAGCTTCTTGGAACTTGGACGGAAGCCTGTAGACCACTGCAACTCATTGTGAGGAGAGAGACAGGAGACAGGAAGAAACGTGGAAGGCCTAAACGAGAAACTTCGCCTCTCTGCCTGAAGAGCAGCCTTGACTCCAGGAGACAAGTTTAGGAGAAAAGGCTCCCACAGTCCTTCTCTCTATACACGTGTCCAGAGCAAACCACATCCCCGCTCACTCTAACAGCACACCGGATCCTCTGCTAAACCCGCTGGCTTCCCCAACTCGGCTGCTTTCCAGTAGTTTGACTCATAGGAATCAGACATGAAATGCTGGGGGTTAGCAAATCCACGAGTTTTGTCAGTCATGCTTCAGGGGGTATAGCCTTACATTCACAAAGCAAGTATGCAACAGACAATGCAGCGAATACCGTCACCCCTCCCATTCTCACTTTGTCAAATTGTGTGCTGTTACGTGATGTCCTGCTATGAATCATTCCACCAGCTGCCATACTGCATTAATAGCAGAGGAGCTGGATTCCATACAAGGTGTTCCCAAAGGTTCATTGCTAAATACTCATCCAGCAGTTCTTTGAAAGGTTGCATTGGGTGACAAGGACACTAAATCCTTCTATGTGTTAGAGCTCCAAGAAAGGATAACTGGAAATTACACCATCTTTTTTCTCTCTTTTCTTTCCAGAAGAGAAAATTTATAATTACTCACTTGGGCCATTCCCACCCTTTCCTTGATGTTTTCTGGCTTTGAAGGCACTTAAATGCTCGCTCCCTTGCATTCAAAGTCTTACACCACAATTTCTTTATGAAAACAATATGTCTTTTAAATTAACACAAAATAAAAATGAGTATGTCATGGGAACACCATCCTTGTGTAAAGTATCCAGATTTAAAATGAGGGTTTAATGACCTCTGAACTCTAATTCAAGCTCCGATCTCATATTTCAAGCTGCTTGGAGACTATTTCTATTTGGATGTTCTACTGCCACCTCCAGCTCCTTATGTCTAAAACAAAATGTTCTTTCTACCTTTGCCCCAAACTATCTCCTCTTCCCAGATTTTCATTTCAGCTGAGGCACTAGCATGGGTGTGACCCCCCCAGTCCAGGCCTAGAAACCTTGGAGTTATCCTAGTTCCCCCCCTTTCCTTCATCTGCCCTTGCATGGCTATCTAAGTTCTGGTTGTTCTACCTTTGACTGCCTTTGAATTAGCCATTGATTTGCCTTTGCTTGTCTGTTCTCATTGCCACCATCCCGGTTCTGGTCCTTGGCACACCACAGCTGGATTCCTCACTGTTCTGATTTCATTCTAGCCATCCCATTGGCCATTGCCAGATTAATCTTCTTCCAAGCCTGCTTCCAGCATGTCACACCTCTGTTCAAAATTCTACAAGGGCTGCCTATTGCTTATTGTATTAGGTCTAAATTAACCTATCACTCAAGAGGCTTCTATTATTTCAAAAGAAAAATCCACCGCTCCGGTCAGCGTTCCATAGTTACTGTGTCAGTACAAACCAGAAACCACACCCAGCCTTGTTTACAGGCCTTTTCCCATGCTTGTGTTCCCTTCCATCTCCTCAGATTTACAAGTCATCGTGTCTTTTAGGGCCTTCATCAAGCTCATGCTGACTCTTCCAGCATACACGGAGTCCTTCTTGGGTCTGTGGCCTACATCATGATATTTTATTAAGCAATGAGAGGTTATAAATTTTAAACATATCAACAGAGTCTTGAAACCTGTGTGCTAGTTCTGTCACTGACTCAATGTGTGATATTGGGCAAGCTCCCTTGCCTTCTATGGGGCCTTGTTCTCCTCTTAAGTAAAATGAGAGTTAAGCTACAACAGGGTTTCCCAAACACCAGTCACTTGCATAGCACCTTTCTGGTGGCCATATCTGCAGTCTGTCTCTACTTTTACTTACTTAAAAGCTGTCTACCTTGCTTTTTTATTTAAATACATTTTTACTGTGATAAAATATGCATACTCTAAAATTTACTAGTTTAAGCATTTTAGGTGTACAGTTCCGTGACAGTCAGTACCTTCACGATAGTTGTGCAACGGTCACCATGATTCATCTCCAGAACTCTTCATCTTGTAAAACTGAAACTCTGTCCCCATTAAACACACTAACTCCCCATTTCTTCCTCCTTGAAGTTCCCAGAACCCTCTGTTCTACTCTCCACTCTGTGAATTCGACTACTCTGTAAACTTCATATGAATGGAATCACTCGGTATCCTTTTTGTGTCTGGCTTATGTCATTTAACATAACGTCTTCAAGGCTCATCCATGTTGTAGCATGCGTCAGAGTTAAATATATGGGGCCGGAACTGTGGCGTAGCTTATAGAGCTGCCGTCTGCAGTGCCAGCATCCCATATGGGCACCGGTTTGAAACCTAGCTGCTCCACTTCCAATCCAGCTCTCTGCTGTGGCCTGGGAAAGCAGTGGAAAGATGGCCCAAGTCCTTGGGCCCCTGCACCCACATGGGAGACCTGGAAGAAGCTCCTGGCTCCTGGCTTCAGATAGACCCAGCTCTGGCCGTTGTGGCCAATCGGGGAGTGAACCAGCAGATGGAAGATTCTCTCTCTCTCTCTCTCTCTCTTTCTCTGCCTCTCTGTAACTCTGCCTTTCAAATAAATAAATAAAAATCTTTTAAAAAGACTTAAATACACTTCTAATCAAAGGAAAGTATAACATTTGTGAAATCATAGTTTTATTGAATGGCTATAGTCTTTCTAATGTACACTAAAATAAGTATAACTGATTAAAAATGTGTTCGTGGGATGGGCCCTTAACTTGGTGGCTAAGATGTCCGTGTCCCATATAAGAGCCTGAATTCAGGTGCTGGTTAATGCAGACCTTGGGAGGCAGGAATGCAGCAGTGATGGCTCAATGAGTTGGCTTCCTGCCATGCATGTGGGAGACCTGGATTGAGTTTCTGGCTCCCAGTTTTAGCCCGCCACAGTTTTGGCCCAGGTGCAAGCATTTAGTAAGTGAATAAGTGGGTGGGAGCTGAGCAATCTCTCTCTCTCTCTTTCTGTCTCCTTCCATCTCTCCCTCCCTCTCTCTCAAAGAAAGAGTGAAAAGAAAGAAATATTTTTTCAAAAAGATAAAAACAAAGTTCCATCAGTATTGTGTCTCACCCAAGGTGATATTTTTGAGTTTGACTTCTATGCTCAGCACTGTGCTATGGGAAATATATAAAATTCACACCTTGATTGATAAATTGAGAATTTTCAAAAATAGAAGAGAGACAAGACTTTATGTTAGCTTCTTTCTTTTGAATAGTGGTTATTTTTTTTAACAAGTTGCTCTGTAAAATGGTGGTAATGACATCCAACCTGTGTCTCAAATTGGATGCATGTGGGAAAGCAATGGCTATTACCATGAACATTTTTTGTACATTTCCTATGAGCCCAGATTTTTGCCAGGCGCTGTGGAAGATTGACAAGAAGTTTCAAGCATGATTCTTGCTCTCACAGAACTCAGGATCTGTCTGAGGAAACCAAACTAACCCAAATGGAACAAGTGAGGAGGAATGACTTCCGAGTGGGGCAGGAATTCAAGCCAGGTGCACTCTGGGCAGGCTTCGCTGCTAAGACTTGAGCTGAGCCCTGAAGGAGAAATGGGATTTGGAGAGAGAAATAAGAGAGGCCCAAACATTCCACCAAAAGGGAACAGCATCAGACGTGGTTGAGGCGGTTACCCATGTGGTGTATTTGAGTTGGCCCAATAAGACTTGTCTCATCACAGAATGCCCCAAAATAACTCTGGAAATTTGACTATTTAGAATTGTGTTCCTTAGGATGGCCCTTCTGGAAATGCAAACACACCTGGGCTAGTTGCTTTCTCATCTCCATTACACCTCAGTGTACGTTAGGTAAATTAGAATGCTTTGTCCCTAACAGCTGGCTGAGATGGCTGGGCTGGAGAATGGGACTCCCACTGGTAGAGACCCAAGACATTCGGCAACTCCAGAAAGCAGTTTCTTCCAGGGATTCAGAAAGCAGCCTGGGAACCCCGAGAGGGTGGCAGGTAGCAGAGTTCTGAAATGTTAGCAGTGACATAACCTCGGACACGACGAAAGAGAATAACCAGAATATGCTTCAAGTAGTTCCTGCGTGTTCTGCTTGGAGGCGTTTGCAAGCGGAGACTGCACACACATCTCTGTTAGAAAAGAATGTTGTAGTGATGAAGCTTTGTCACACATGGGTTCTTTCACCTGCTGAGTATCTGGGAAGAATACCTGCGACGGGCATGGGGATGTGCTTCTTCAAAACCACAGGTGTCACAGGCTCTCTCTCTCTCTCCTGACATTTCATACCCATGCTCTCCCTCCCAGGCCCTTCAAAGTCACTCCTGGGCTTGACCTGAGGTTAGAAAAAACTTTGCTTTGCAAAGCCTGTCTTCCCCACTGCTCCTTTCCCCAAGACTGCTCCTTCAGCAGAGCCTGCTTCTGGAATAGCCGTGACTAAGGACTGGGGCTGTTTCTCTTCCTTCTCTGGGCTCCAGAGAAGTGATCTCCCACACGGAGCTGCACTTGGGTCATCTCTTCCGAGTCATGTGTCCATTTCTTCAGCCATCCCACCGGTTAGCCTAGCCAGCCAGTCTTTGTTTGCCTTGGCAGGTCCCCAGATAATTGAGGCAAAGACATTCAAAACAAAACGAAAACTTGACTCGGGGGCTTCAGGAACGAGGCGCATCCAGAATCCATCACTGAGTTAATTCGCACATTAGTCCCTTAGAAGCCGCAATGTGTTAAGCTCTGGGTAGAAGACAGAGAAAGTGAAAGGCAGGGCCTTATCTTTGGAGAAAAAGATCTCTCTTTCTGCCCCCCACCCCCTGAGAGAAAACATTGAGTTCTCAAAATGAGGTGATAGAAGGTTAAGGACAAAATGATTAGACAAGCAGGAGAAATCTACGTCAACAACGCCTGGGAAGGGAAGAATGAGATCCAGGAGGAGGCCATGGTCCAGTTCGGCTTCTATTGGGAAGTGGCTGTGAGCCAGACGTTGAGAGAGGAGCTGACTTGCGAAAGTACGTTTAGATACGTTTGATCATCCTACAACCCTTGAGTGAGAAATCTCAAACAGTTCCCTACCACTTCCAGCATCGCAGCCTGGCACTGCAGGCTCTCCATCGCGTGGTTCCCCACCACCACCACCACCAAACAGCAGCTCTTAGTGTTTCCCAGGCAGGCTTCACCGCCCACCCCGTGCTCTCCTGGTCTCTTGAGCACCCCCACTCCTCTGTGCCTTGTTGTTGTCATGCTTCCACCTCAAGTTAACTTGAGCTAGGCCATGTGAACTTGCCGTTCCTTCAGATGATGTCAGTTCCTGAAGGTCACTCGTGGTGTGTGTCTCCTGCCTAAATATATGTGCTTTCAAACATTCAACACGGCTCACAAATGCCTGCCAATTGGCAAGGTTCTCAACTAAAGAGTGATCTGAGGTGGGTGTTTGCTGCTTAGGACACCCACATCCTGTCTCGGAGTGCCTGTGTTCACGTCTCAGCTCCTCCCGACTCCAGCTACCCCAGCTTCCCGATAATGCGCATCCACGGAGGGCAGCAGGTGATGACTCAAGTACTTGGGTCCCTGCCACTCATACGGGAGACCCAGATGGAGTCTTGGGCTCCTGGCTTTGGCCCGGCCCAAAGCTGTTGCTAGCATTTGGAGGGAGACCCAGTAACTGGGAGCTCTTGATCTCTTTCTCTGCCTCTGAAATAAGTTACTTTAAATTTTTTTTTTAAAGAAAGGCTGATTTGATATAATATTGGAGGAAAAAGAAAACATCTGCATTTGACTTAGAAAAAATGGTACTTTTATCTCCAATGTTGTACTCTTCAAAGAATATTTCAGGGGCATTTTGTCTATAAATGGTTTTTTTTTTCTCACCAGGAATCTACCATTTGTAAGATAAGACTTTTCCACACAAGAATACTTCCCTAGGGACCAGCACTGTGGCGTAGCGAGTAAAGCTGCAGCCTACAGAGCCAGCATCCCATATGGCTGCCAATTCAAGTCCTGGCTGCTTCACCTCTGATCCAGCTCTCTGCTATGGCCTGGGAAAGCAGTAGAAGATGGCCCAAGTCCCTGGGCTCCTGCACCCGTGTGGGAGACCTGGAAGAAGCTCCTGGCTCCTGGCTTCGGATCAGAGCAGTTCTAGCCATTGCAGCCACTTGGGGAGTGAACCAGCAGATGGAAGACTTTCTTTCTCTCTCTCTCTTTCTCTCTGCCTCTCCTTCTCTCTCTCTGTAACTCTGCCTTTCAAATAAATAAATCTTTTAAAAAAAAGTAAAGAATACTTCCCAAAGTTTATGGAAAGTGGAATAAAAATAAGTTTACTTTGGTTCCAAACAATTCTTGAAATCCCTGCATTTTTTTATAATATGCACTTACATGAACTTTTTGATGAAAAATATCCATGTCCTTCATATGTAGAGGTTTCAGTATTTTTGAAACTTATAAACTCATCTTTTAATTCCGTTTTTCCACAGACTTTTGGAAATAAGCTCCATACTTGTCTTGCTTTCTCAACTGGTGTGAAAACTCTGTGTGCATAGAGTTTGTGTCTTAAACTTCTGTGTATCCTTCCCCTACACACACATAGTGCCTAGAAAAGTGACTTGAAAATACTAAGGGCTCAGTGAGTCCATGTCAAAGATTATGTCTTACACATGCTAATTTCTGAAGTAGGTTCAACGTTCCTGAGCTACCCCCAAGTTCCCCAGAAAATAGAAGGGACGATTTGTGCTATAACATACAAGTATATCCCATGACTAGTTGGCATCCTCTGTGCTATTTCTAGAAATAGAACCTGTCTGTTCTCATCCCCGGCTGGATCATCGGAGCACCTGGCAGTTTCCTACTGATGCCTGTTCAGCTGTCACCTACAGACTTCTGGTTCTGTTTGCTCAATGTGTCTCCTTGAGCAGGCCTATTTTGGGCCTAAGCTACAGCTGTCGGCGTTTCAGGCGTACCTCACGTATTTCTAGAATTAGCTGGAAATATTTGAAGCCTGAAAAAGGAACTATAATGTTCTGAGGATGAAGGAAATATTTAGGCAAGTATCAACTAGCAGCACACAATGCTAACTAAGAAGAAACAAGTCCCTGGTGATAAAATGAGAACAACATAGCTGAGCCATCTTAGGTTACTTGCATTTTAGTCGCATGGGGTGAGTTACCAAAGTATTTATATCATTTTTATTAGTGTGTGATTAAGGAATTGACCAAAGGTGAGATTGTTTGCTATAAATGTGAAATGATGGTCCGACTGAACACATTTGCCTTGCTGCAATAGAGGATAATGCTAAATCCTCAATTTGAAGTGATTCTGAGTATACATTGTGTCCCAGGGATGCTTTGAAAGTCAAATTGTACCTCTTGACCTCTTTCTTTTTAATTTTCACTAGCAATTTTGTCTCTCCAATATGACAGGGTACAATACTGACATGGACCAATTACCCTGTGGCTCTGTACCAAAGTATTAAGATACACTGAGTTCTCTTGGAGTCAGGCCCAGGAAAAGTAGAGAGTAAATCTTATGGAACGGCAAGGTATCAATGCAACATGAAAGTGATAGAGACTTCTTCAATTTCCAAATCAAGTGAAATTTGGCGATTTAATACAAGCCAGGTCAATCATCTTTTCTCTTAGATTTAATAGTTACTTCAGATTCCTTTATTTGCGTGTGTTAGCAGAAGGTACCAAATTTTCCTTCAATGATTGTCTTTTAATGAATGACTTTTATGATGTGTAATGGAGGAAACCAAACCTAAAAATAACCCACGAACCCTCTGTCATCAAGACCTTCCAGATAAAGACTCTGAAGGTGGAGGAAATGATTGTGGTATCAATGAGACGAAAACCATGAGCCGAATCCTTAGAAAGCCCAACTACCTTCACATTCAGTCTGTATCTACAAACCGCTTCCTAAATGACTGTGAAGCAGGGAGCCCACGGACTACACTTTGAGAAACACTACCTCAGGGCTAAATCCAAGCAAATACACCCTCTCAAGAAAAGCAAACCCTTAATTGCCTTTAGACTCTTTTGAAAATTTTACTTTTCGTGACACTGTGTCATCATTCTAATCCTGTTTCCTTCCAGCCAATAAATTATTGATAAAGAGATTGCTGAATTAGATCATGTGTTGGAAGACTTGAAAACTTACATTTTCAATCCTAGCATGGATTTGCAGTCTAATCTTGACTTAATCAGTTAGTTATTTTCCTTTTTTATAAATTGAAAGACCATCTAAGAAACATCTGGTAAAATTTGGATGAAACACAACTGAGAAAATGCTTGTATTGCAAGATAGATTTTTCTTCTCTACCTAAGGCTGCCAGATTTAGCAAAAGAAAAGACATCAGTTAAATCTGAATTTCAGATAAACAACTGATTTTTTGTTTGGAGTAAGTATGTCCCACATAATATTCGGGATGTACTCTTACTACAAAGTTAATTGGTTATCTGAAATTCAGCTTTAACTGTCTGTCCCATATTTTATCTGGCAACCTTATCTCTACCACCACCCTCTTCCTGGAGCTTGCCCTCTCCAAGACTTGGGCAACAGAAGAGAGACTTTAGGAACTCAAGGCCAGGAAGGAAATGAGCACTCATTTAGCATTATACAGCACAGGAGTAATGCAGCAGGAAATTAACCTTCCACACTGCAAAAATCTAGTTATCTTCTGATGATGGGGAGTAGGAAGGTAATGCAGGAGAACGCAGGGGAGGATAGAGCGATTAGGCAAACACATACATGGAATCCCAAATAACTGCAATCCGTGATTCAAAGAACATGAACCAATTTGTTTTCTTGCAACCTCAGGAAAAGAAAAAATACAGAACCAAGAACTACTTCAAACAGAATGCTGCCTTCATTTTCCATTGCCATTACCAAATGGAATGAGGCAATTCTATACCCGTCAGCACAATGTAGTCATCATAAGCTTGGCTCCTTCATTCACTCTTGGGTCCACCCACAGCTGTGCATCAAGAATTTAGATGGCAAAATGCACTGTGTTCTCTGATTTCCACAGGCTCTTCTCCCCTCACCCCCACCATCACCCCCAGGTCACGTTTTGCAAGGGGCTGCCAGCTTCTTGTGCTCCTGTGCTCTGCTCTGAAAAACCCAGCTCAACTCTTTTCTTCCAAGGTACAAGTTTTTCTTCCTCACAGCCCCTATCAGTCTTCACCTCCTAGTTCAGTTTTTCTGCCTCTAGCTCTCCACGAGCCAACGTGTCTTCCTGCTATCATTCTGATTTTCCTGCCCAAATATGGATTTACAATGAACGAATTGAGCCAAATAGGGGTACTTGGAGGTCATAGGTAACTGACAACGGTGAAGGTAGTTTCAAAAATTCAGACTTTTCCTTTGAAAATTTCCCAACTAAAAGAATGTGTGCTCACCGCAAAAGGAAAAAAAAGTCAAATAAAATATAAAGAAAGGGGTAAACACCCTTTCTCATAAGACCCAGAGCTAACTACTCTTAATGTTCATTTCATTCAGCAAATATTTATTAGTGTCTGCAGGGTACTCAACATTGTTTCAGACTCATGAGACACATCAGTAAACATAAAGACAAAACTCCTATCCTTATGACCTTATTTCTATACATGTGCACTTACACATATATAACGTTATATTAATAGGATCATACTATATATGCTAATTTATAACCTGATTTATAGCATCGTTTTAAATTATGCATAGCATAGTCTGTAGTAAATACTAAATAATCATGGTACATGTCTAATTATGGACACATTTCCAATTCTTGCTGTTGTGAAAATATTGCAATGAATATATGTGTACATTTATATGTTATGCAGTTGCCCGATCTTCTTATTAAAGATAAATTCCAGGTGTGGCTCCTGCTTTGCTTGCTGCTTGTTCTCAGCTTCTTTTGCTGTCTTCCCCTTCTCTGCTTGACCTCTAATTTTGAAGTGTCTCAAGGCCAAGTCGTTAGCTCTGTTTCTAGCTGCACTGTACCCCAGGTGGTCTCATACAGTCATTTCACTATAAACATCTGTATGCTGAAAACTACCAAATGTACATCTACAATGTTGATCGCTCCCCATGAGATCTAGACTCAGATATTCAACAGTCTTTTAAAAATATATGCTTGCAGGCCGGCGCCGCGACTCACTAGGCTAATCCTCCACCTAGCGGCGCCGGCACACCGGGTTCTAGTCCCGGTCGGGGCGCCGGATTCTGTCCCGGTTGCCCCTCTTCCAGGCCAGCTCTCTGCTGTGGCCAGGGAGTGCAGTGGAGGATGGCCCAGGTGCTTGGGCCCTGCACCCCATGGGAGACCAGGAAAAGCACCTGGCTCCTGGCTCCTGCCATCGGATCAGCGCGGTGCGCCGGCTGCAGCGCGCCGGCTGCGGCAGCCATTGGAGGGTGAACCAACGGCAAAAGGAAGACCTTTCTCTCTGTCTCTCTCTCTCTCACTATCCACTCTGCCTGTCAAAAAAAAAAAAAAATATATATATATATATGCTTGCATATCTGTCAGAGAATTTCCAGCATAATATGACCCAAAGAGAACCCTTACTTTTTCCCCTCAAAATATACTCCTACCCTGGCTTTCTGTATTTCAGAAAATGTCATCTCCACCCACAGTTACTCAGGCCCAAAGCAAGGTATCAACATGGCTTCTCTTTTCCTTACTCTCGGCCCCAAATATCAAATTTATCAAGTATTTTCAAGATTATCTCCAAAATATATTTAAAATCTCTACTTTTCTCTATATATCTACAGCTATATCCAGTTACTACCATCTTGATCCAAATCACTCCGACCTCACTACCAGTCTATTGGATTAGCCTCTGCTGAGGTTTGAATGGTAGTGTTCCCCTCCAGTGTAACCATATCCATAGGTGTGGTCTTTAGAAGGAGATTAAATGATGAGGGCTCTGCCTTCATGAATGGGATTAACACCCTTACATAAGGGCTTGAGGTTGAAGGGAGCGTTCTATTGTCCTTCCACCTTCTGCCATGTGAAGACACAGTGCTTCTTCCCTCCAGGGGATGCAGTGACTAGACACCATTTTGGAAGCTGGGGTCAGGCCCTCACCAGAAACCAAACCTGATGGAGCCTTGGTCTTGGACATGCCAGCCTCCAAAATTGTGAGAAATCGATTTCTGGTGTTGAAATATTACCTCGTCTGTGGTATTTCATTATGGCTGCACAAACTAAATCAGCCTGTTTATTGGTCTCTGAGTTCCTCGTTGCAACTCTACAGTCCTTTCTCTACATAGCAGCCAAGGCTCTTGTCTTTTAAAGATAGAAATGAGTGGCAGGCATGTGGCCCAGTGGTTAAGACACCCACATCCTACATCACAGTTCCTTAGTTTGAGTTCCGGCTCTGTTCCCAATTCCAGTCCCCCTCGCCTCTTCTAATGCTGATCCTGGATAGCAACAGGTGACAGCTCAAATAGTTTAGCCCCTGCCACCCACATGGGGGACCTGGATGAAGTTCCAGGCTCCCAACTTCTGCCACGCATCAGCCCTGGCTGTTTCAGGTATTTGGAGAGTAAACCAGCAGATTGGAGATATCTGTCTCTCCCTCAAATAAATAAATAAATAAATAGCATTTTTAAGAAAGCACACAATATCAAAAAAAATTTAAAAAGGAAAGAAAATAGATAAATCAGATCCTGTTACTCTCATGCATAAATCTCTTGATTTCAAATCACACACAAGATCAAATCTGCCCCATCTCATACACACTCCCCCTTTCTAGCCATACACAAGCTACCTTGAATACACTAAGCTCATTCCCATTTCAGGTCAGGCATGTTTCCACTGCCTAAAATACTCATCTGGATTTTTAGATGCTCAAGGCCTTATTTTTCAGATTGTAGCTTGTGTATCACTACTAAGAGAGATCTTTAGTTTCCCTGTATTTCACTGCTCTGTCTTATTGTCGTCATAATATTTACGATTATCGGAAGTTAGTTATCACATTTATTTATATATTTACTTGTTTATATATTTACTTGTTTATCCTTTCCTCACTCTGAGAGCAAAAGGCTTGCTGACTTGTTCAACACTGAACTAGTACTATCCTAAATTAATACGTGGCCCATAGTAGGTACTAAGTTCACTGACAGTTCTCTTTGCTAGCTGCATGTTGACTTGCTCTCCTGATTAATCAAGCCTTTCCATGCCCTCTATAAAAAATGTTGCATGACATTATGAGTTCTTGAAGCTAGTAGGCCATTCTCTAGCAGGTGGAAGGCAGCTCCGGTTCACGCCCTCACTCTCCCTCTCCCTCTCCCTCTCCTTCCCCATACCTTTCAAATAAATAGAAAATATTTTTTTAAAGTACACAATCTCAAAAAAGAAAGAAAAGAGGAAAGGAATAAAGATATAAATCAGATCCTATTACGCTCCCATGCTTAAATGTCTTGATTCCAAATCACACCGAAGATCAAATGCACATACCTTCTCTCACACCAGTTAAGTGGCATATTTACCAACAGCCAACGTGTTTGTTTTAAATCTTGTTTATGTCAGTTGCATTTTGTAATTTAAATATATATTCTATAAACAGATGATACATGGGTGTTAAAATGAAGAGTTCTTTCTATGAAAGACCAATGCTTTAGAAAGCCTGAATAGAGAATACAACCCAAAAAAAAAAAAGGCATTGAAATGTTCATAAGAAAGACAACCACAAAAATGGGAAAAACAATAGTGATTCAAACTGTTTTTGACTTGTATTTAGATTCTTACCTACTTAAAAAATCAAAAATATAAATTGAAAATAATGCATTATGTGTATACTTTATATAAGATAATAGGAACTCAAATTGCAGTAGTGCAAGTCATAAGATGAATAAAAAGAAATAAAAACCTGGACATATCAAAATGAAAACAAATAGAAAATTACTGAAATAACTAGAAAGAGGAGCAGGCATCTGACACAGTGGTTAAAATGCTACTCGGAATGCCCGCATTCGCTATCACCATGCCTGGGGTTGGGTCCTGGCTTCATTAGTGATTTAGTTTTCTGCTAATGTGCACCCCAGAAATTGTAGATGAAGGCTCAAGTACCCACATGGGAGACCAGGGTGGAGGTCCTGGCTCCTGGCTGCAGCCTGGCCCAGACCCAGATGTTTTGAACATTTGGGGAGTGAATCAGTGCATAGAAGCTCGCGTGCTCTCTCTCTCTCTTTCCTCCTGCCTTTCAAGTAAAGTGAAAACAAATTAGCCAGATAGAAAATACAGATTACGTTAAAAAACTGATTGACAGAAAAGGAACAGACTGACAATAGATAATAAACAATAGATCTCCCATCTGCTACAAGAGAGCTCATAAGACAATGGAATAATGTTTTTAAAATGCTAAGGGGAAATACCCATTAACTTAAATTTTATATAGACTTGAATTGTCATGCACAACAGAGGGTAATTAAAATAAAACCTTTCAAACAAAGACCAAGAGAATTTTGCAGTTGAGAACTCTAGCTAAAAGAACCATTAAATAGATTTTTTAAAAAAAGAACTATTAATGGATGTGTAATAACAAGAAAATTGAACTCAAAATATTTGTACAAAAATTACTAGTAACATTAAATTTATAATGATCAGTTTTGGAGGACCTGAAGAGGAAGATGGCACAAAAATATTTCCCCAACAGTCTTATTTAAGATGGGAAGTGAGAGATTGGCATTAAAACATGCTAACTTTTTTTTTTATTATTCAAGGAATGAATAGTTAAACATTAACTTAAAATTTTGTTCAGTCAGTGGATGCATATGAACATTTTAAGGGTAACTTATATAATAACAGAAATGAAATTTCCAAAATTTTAAAAGGCAATATGAGAGATTAAAAGGTAATCAGTTGAATTCAATAAGGTTGGAAAAGAATAAAAATTGCAGTGTAAAATATAGTACTAGGAAATACAAATTAAAGTGGAAAATATATCTAGACATAGTAGAACACAGTAAATACAAATATATTAAAGTATTTTTAGTCTATTTTTTAAGAAACATTTGTGGGGCCAGCGCTGTGGTGCAGCGGGTTAATGCCCTGGCTTGAAGTACTGGCATCCCACATGGGCACCAGTTCAAGACCCGGCTGCTCCACTTCCAATCCAGCTCTCTGCTATGGCCTGGGAAAGCAGTAGAAGATGGCCCAAGTCCTTGGGCCCCTGCACCCTCGTGGGAGACTTGGAAGAAGCTCCTGGCTCCTGGCTTCAGATCGGGGCAGCTCCGGCCGTTGCGGCCAACTGGGGAGTGAACCAGCAGATTGGAAGACTCTCTCTCTCTCTTTCTCTCTCTCTGCCTCTCTTCTCTCTGTGTAACTCTGACTTGCAAATAAATAAATAAATCTTAAAAAAGAAAAAAAGAAACATTCTTAGGCTATAATGGCATAGAAAGTTTAAAAGTAAAAGGATAGAAAGTCATGGGGCTGGCGCTGTGGCGTTGAAGGTAAAGCTGCCGCCTGCAGTGCCGGCATCCCATATGGCTTCCAGTTCGAGTCCCGGCTGCTCCACTTCCAATCCAGCTCTCTGCTACGGCCTGGGGGAGCAGTAGAAGATGGCCCAAGTCCTTGGGCCCCTGTACCCACGTGGGAGACCTGGAAGTAGCTCCTGGCTCCTGGCTTCAGATCAGTGCAGCTCCGGCCCATTTGGGGAGTGAACTATTGGATGGAAAACTCCTCTCTCTGCCTCTGCCTCTGCCTCTGCCTCTGCCTCTCAGTAACTCTACGTCTCAAATAATACATTAATAAATCTTAAAAAAGGAAGGAAGGAAGGAAAGAAAGAGAGAGAGAGAGAGAGAGAGAAAGAAAAAAAGAAAAAGAAAGGCATGAACTATGCAAATACTAATCAAAATTAAGCCTTGGGGCCTGCATTATTGATGCCAGCATCCCATTTAGACACCCATTCTTGTCCCTGCTGCTCTGCTTCTGATCCAGCTCCCTGCTAATGTGCCTGGGAAAGCAGCGGAGAGAATGGTCCAAGTGCTTGGGCCCCTGAACCCATGTGGGAGACCTGGAAGAAGCTCCTGGATCCTGGCTTAGGCTGGACCAGTGGATGAAAGATCTCTCTCTCTCTCTCTCTCTGTCACTTCCTCTCTCTCTGTGTAACTCTGCTTTTCAAATAAATAAATACAATCTTTGTAAAAAGTTTATGATCAAAAATCCTTTAGAAAATGTAAGCTTGTATAACCATATTTAAATAATATTTTAAAAGTTCATTGCAACATATCATTAAGGATAAGATGTCATTACTCATTAAAAGGAATACTTCAATCAGATGATATAATAATCCAAATGTTATGTAGCTTACAACAGACATGCTAAGATATAAAAATATCACAATATTATAAATATCTATGGTAATCAATGTGGAAATAAATGAAATAATCACTGTTTAATTCAAAGAATAATAAGTAAATTTCTTTCATTCATTTTTTAAGGCCACTGTAATTTGATCAGGGTGAAAAAATTCTGAAATAAAATATATTGAGTCCAAATCCATATATGGATAAAAATCTCAGCAAAGAAAATAGAAGATATGAAAAAAAGGCAAATGGAAATTTGAACTGAAAAAAATTAAAAGAATCAAAATTGAAGTACTCAAGGGATGGGTTTAATAACAGAAGGGAAGCAACAAAGAATGAAGCAGTTAAGTTGGATATTAACAAGAATTGAAATTACCCAGTATTAAAAGCCAAGAAAAATCTTGGAAGTGGGAAGAGAGAAACTGCACCTTACCTATAAGGGAAGAACAATCCAGTGACTGTGTTTCTCATCAGAACCTATGTGGGTTACAAGGAAGTGGAGCAACATTTTTCCACTGTTGGGAAAAATAAATAAGTCAAACTACCAGCACAAAATTCTATATCCAGCAAAAATATCCTTCAGGAATGAAGGGGAAATCAAGACATTTTCAGATGAAAGAAAACTAAAAGAATTTATAATTAGTAGACCAACCTTTTAAAAATGGCTAGAGCAACTTCTCCAGTCAGAAATAAGTGACAAAAAGAACCTTGGAGCATCAGGAAGGAAGGAAGACAAAGAAAGGGCAATAAATATGGGTAAGTACAATAGGTTTTCCTCTTCTCTTGAGTTTTGTAAATTATGTTTGACAGTTAAAGTAAAACATTGTCTGATATATTTCTCAGTGTACGTACAGGAAATATTTAAGAGAATTATATTATACACCAGGGAGGGTTAAGGCAAATAAAGGGAGACGAAGTTTTTACACTTCATTGTAACAGATAAAACGATGCCACCAGGAGACCATGATAAGTTATATGAGTATATATAAAGTAAGACCTAGAACAGCTGTAAAAATCTATACAAAAAGATGCGCTTCAAAACATTGCAGACAGCGGATGCCGCTCCTCTGTTCCATTGCACGTAGTAACCAATAAAGGCCGTTCATCCGCAAAAACAAAACAGAACAAAAACAAAACCATTGGCGAGAAATAAAGATGGGATTCTAAAAGATGCTTAAATAACCCACAGGAAGGCAACAAAATAAATGGAGAGGAGAAAAAAAAAAACCCGAGAGAGCAAACAGAAAACACCAAAAATGGAAACAACCAAAATGCCCCTCTACAAGTCAATGCTTGAACAAACTGTGGCCCGTTCATACCATGGACTACTATTCAGTAATAAAGAGAGCAAAGCATTGATGCACACAGCAGGTTGCATGACATCTCTAGGGAATTACGCTGAATGAAGAAAAGACAATTTCAAAGAGTCACATACTGTATGATTCCACTTATATAGCATTGAAATGACAAAATTGTAGAACTAAAGGACAAATGAGTGGTTTCTGGGAAATACAGGTGGTTTGGGATGGGTGTATGTTGATTGCAGTGGTGGTTACACAAATCCACGCTGGTATAAAATGGCATAGAATGACAAACACATGTTGAACCAATGTGGAATTCCTGACTTTGATATTGTAGTCTAGTTGTACAAGATATAACCACTGGGAGAAAATAGGTGAACGGTACCGGGAACCACTGCGTACTATATTTGCATCTCTGTGAATCTATAATTATAACAAAATTACAAGGAAAAAGTAACCTCAAGAATGAGAGATGCCATGCTTTCATGTATAAGAAGACTCCAAATAAAGATGGAAATTCTTTTCAAATTGAACTATAAATCCTATGTAGGCTCAACCAAAATCACAACAAGATTTTTTATGGATTTTTGCAAACTGATTTGCACAACAGATTTTCATGGAGTGTAAGATTTAGACAGGAAAAAAAGGCACCAAGTATAGGCAAGACAATTTTAAAGAAGCCAACGAAAGGGTAGATGGATGAGGTTTATTATAATGTTACAACAATTAAAACAGTTTAGTATTGGCAGTTGGAAAATCAAATAGATGAGCAGAATATACAAATTGCCTAAAAGAACACATGTAAATCTCTAAGAACTAGGTATAGGAAAGAGTTTGATTATAACACATGGAGGATACAATGTAGATTATTCAATAAGTGATGTGAAAATTATCCACCTGAGAAAAGATATAACTGAATAACTTCTTGAAACTCTACATAAAAATTAATTCAAAATAAATAAATAAAAACTGTTGAAAGCAAAATTTTATACTGTTTTGATACAAATATAGAAGACCTTTATAATTTTAGAGTGGGGAAAACTCATTAATGATACACATACAAATAAAAAAGACTATTAAATGTGGCTGAATTAAACATTATAATGTCTTCAAGGAAAAATGACACTATGAAGTTAAAGACAAGCCATTTAGCGGAAGACATGTGCCACACATATAACTGAAAATGGAAACAGCATCCAAAAGCCAGAAAATAAATCCAGTAGTTCCCTTTTGTCTATAGTTTTGCTTTCTGCAGTTTCAGCTACTCACAGTCAACCATGATCTGAACATGTGAAATGGAAAATCCCAGAACTAACACATTCATAAGTTATACATGTTGCATGATTCTGAATAGTGTAACGGACTCTCACACCGTCTGCTCCATCCTATCCTGGATGTGAATAATCCCTTTGTTCAGCATAGCCACACGATATATGCTATCCACCCAGTTGTCACTTAGTAGCCAGGCTGCTTATCAGACCAATGATCACAATGTTGGCTGTGTTTGTATTCAGGTAATCTTTATTTCATTTTACTTAATAATGGCCTCAAAGTGCAAGAGTGGTGGTGGTGGTGGTGATTCAGATATGCCCAAGGGAAGCCGTAAAGTGCTTCCTTTAAGTGAAAAGCTAAAGGTTCTTGACTTAGTAAGGAAAGAAGGAATATTGTATGCTGAGGTTACTAAGATCTGCGGTCAATGAAACCGTATATACAGGATTTGACGCTATCTGTTGTTTCAGGCAGCCGCTAGAGGTGTTGTGATTTACCCTCTGGGAAACAGGATGACTACTGCACTACAAGTAAACTCTCCAGAAGATAAGCAACCTAGAAGAAAAGAGGGCAAAGAGTACCAACAGACAACTGTCAAAGGAAGCTCAAATGGGCTATAAATATGTGAAAAGATGCTTAACCTCACTAATTTTCAAAGAAATGAAAAAAAAATACTATTTTTACTCCTCAGATTTGCAAGAACTGAAACTCAAACATTATCAATGGTATGGAGTCACCACTGGTGGGACTGTTAATTGATAAAGCTACACTGCAGAGCAATTTGCCAATACCCAGAGAAACTAAACATGTGTGTATTCTTTAACCCAGAAATCCTACTTTATACCAGATGCATACCCTAGAAAAAATCCCATCCAATATACAAAGACAGTGTCCATTGCAAGATATTTGTTCCTAGTAGTAAAAATTTGAAACAACTGAAATATCCATCAATTGGGTAATGAATAAATTATAATGTGTTGTGGCTGTACTCCAGGTTACTGTTGAGCAGTGAAAATGAATTAGAACAATATGCACTCACATCATAATTCTGGGCTTAAAAAATGCATACAAAATTGCATCATGTCCAAGCGTACTTCAGAAGTTTGTGGAAATGGAGCTACAAGCAAGTTTCTTTTGGTGTAAAAATTTTTGAAAAATAATATGCATGTTCCATGAACTGTTTGAAGAGTCATCATATTCAAATTAATGAAAATAGGTTGACTTGAGGTGGGAGCTTGTGGGGAGCAAACCGGACTGGACTGAGTTACTGGAATTAAGACTTATTCTATGCATCTGCTCTCCCACAATATGGCGCTGGGAGAGAAGTAAACAGCTTCCGCACAGCTGCCTCCAGTTCAACTAATAAACTGTAGGACTTGCTCCTGATTGGAGGAGAGCAGCATACTCGGCATGTGGGCAGCCGAGTTGGGATTGGCGGAGGAGGACTATAAAGGAGGAGAGAGACGGCATGCACCAGGAACATCTATGGGGAACATCTAAGGGAACCCGTGCAGCCCCCGAGAAAGCCGGCCGGCGGTGTGCCGCTCCCCTGCGGAAGTGGGGAATGCGGCCAGGGGGAACTGCCCTTCCACGGAGGTGGAAGGGATAGTAGCCAACCCGGGAAGAACCAGCAGCAAACCCGGGGAGGGCCGAGCAGATGAAAGAACAGCGCAGGGTCTTGTGTTGCTCCTCCACGAAGAGGGGGAGCGACATAATGGTGCCGTGACTCGGATAGGAAACCTAGGACGGATAGGAAACTTAGGAGGGAAGAAACGGGAAGAACTGGGAAAATACCGGAGAGAGAGACTAGCAAACAGCCTAGGGAAAAGCCGGACGAAAAGGGTGCCGGAAGAAGCTATTGAAAGCCTAGGCATAGATTCGGATACGGACTACGGGGGGAAGCTGGGAGAAATCTCTAAGGTCAAAAGCGAAAGTGAAAGCTAGAACAAACAGACTCGGATGCGGACTGTGGGGAGAGGCCAGGAGAAATGAGGGAGGAATATCGTTGGAGGAAAGCTTGGGGAAACATACCGGGTAGAGAAAAATGTTAGGGAAATTGAAGCCGCGGGGGGCAGGCCGAGGCGGATATGAAAGCCACTTTGGGATTCTCAAGTTAGCCCGGGAATAGGGGGCGAAAAGTTGAAGCCAGAAGCTGAAACGTGAGCCTGGTTGGGATCCGTCTGATTAGCCCGGGGAGCAAAGGACGGGAAGCCAAACCGTGGGGCGGAGACGTACGCTGGGTTGAATTCGCCAGGCTAGCCCGGGGAACTTAGATTGAATGCTAGTGGCGGACACGTAAGCTACGCTGTGTTACTCGCGGAAGCCGCCGCGTGCAGAGAGCACGGGGCGTGAATAGATAGGGAACGGGGCTGGCGCGAGGCTGTGGTTCAGACGCGAAAGGGTTAAGCGTGGAGACCGCGGAGCGCGCGAAGCCGAGCCGCGCAAAGCCGGGAAGCTGCGCAGAAGAGAGAGGCGCGCGGGCTGAAGCGGCGCAGAGCCGGGAACCCGCCGGCGGGGCGAGGTGCCGGAAGGCTGCAGGGATAAGAGAAACAGAAGTTTAGAAGTAAAAGAGAAATAGGAATGCTGGAAGATAGAAGTAAAATGGGAGAAATAGGAATGCCCGGAGATAGAGAAATAGAGAAATAGAAAGGCCTCCCCTCAACATGGCAACGAGAAAGTTTGGATTCGGTCTGCCTGATTAAGTGAGGCGATGAGCACGATGAGCACCTGCGGCGGCTAGCAGCTTATGCGCCGCAGGTCACCGAAGACAGGCACGAATTAACATCAGTAAAGCTTCCCCACAATGCAACAATTAGGAGGCTTGGATTCGGTCTGCCTGATTTAAGGCGGTAAGCGCCAGCAAGCAGCTCGACCAGAGTATGAGCTGCAGGTCACCGAAGATAGGCACGAACCAACACTAATAAGTCTCCCCCACAATAAGGCAATGAGAAGGCTTGGATTCGGTTTGCCTGATAGGTCTTGTAAGTCCCCTGCAGGCAGAGCAGAGCGTGCGCTGCAGGGCACCGAACACAGGCACGCATCAGCGCCTAAAAACCTCCTCACAACATGGCGAAGAGAGGACCCGGATTCGGTTTTCCTGATTGATAGGACTTGTAAGAGCCTGTGGCAACTCTAGCAAGTAGAGCAGAGTGTGTGCCGCGGGACACCGAAGACAGGCGCGTATCAACGCCAAAAATAAAAAGAAAGGGGGATCTGTGGGGAGCAAACCGGACTGGACTGAGTTACTGGAATTAAGACTTATTCTATGCATCTGCTCTCCCACAATATGGCGCTGGGAGAGAAGTAAACAGCTTCCGCACAGCTGCCTCCAGTTCAACTAATAAACTGTAGGACTTGCTCCTGATTGGAGGAGAGCAGCGTACTCGGCGTGTGGGCAGCCGAGTTGGGATTGGCGGAGGAGGACTATAAAGGAGGAGAGAGACGGCATGCACCAGGAACATCTATGGGGAACATCTAAGGGAACCCGTGCAGCCCCCGAGAAAGCCGGCCGGCGGTGTGCCGCTCCCCTGCGGAAGTGGGGAATGCGGCCAGGGGGAACTGCCCTTCCACGGAGGTGGAAGGGATAGTAGCCAACCCGGGAAGAACCAGCAGCAAACCCGGGGAGGGCCGAGCAGACGAAAGAACAGCGCAGGGTCTTGTGTTGCTCCTCCACGAAGAGGGGGAGCGACAGGAGCTAAAACTTTTCTTGTACACTTGTTAATTTTAATAACGGGGAAGACCAAGAAAACACCAGCGTAGTATATTTCACTCTGTGTGACAAGAGTGCAAATGTTAGTTATAGTCTTTTCCAGACTGGCCTGTATCTTAAAAGTTCTCATTATAAACAGAAGGTGTGTTGAATATCCGGTTTGGGAAAGCACTAGTTCTAAGGAATAGTCACTTTATATGTTAACCTTCCCAGAAGCGTTTTCGTTTTTTAAAGAAGGCCGCAATATGGAACCCAAAAGTAGGGGCACTGTGATGTTTGTTGCCATTTAATGAAGTGTGGGTTTCCAGCACAAAAGCTTCCAAGGGGTTCTTTGTTCTCCTCTGCTGGTCCTGCCATGTGAGTAAGTGGCCACCCCTTTGACAGAAGGATGGGCTTCCCTTAGGTTGGGCAGCCCAGACGGGGACCAGAACACATTTCCCAATACCATGGTGCTTTCATTATTTATAAATAACATCATACTGAAAACAAGACCACATAAAATAGAATTCAGAGTAAGATTTATACAAACACAGACACCTAAGAGCAAATAAATCCCTTCAAGCACTCTTGAGCTTTTCTTCTATCTTGTTCATCAACCCTGAGTAGACTTAACACGATTTAAATATTTCTCAGCTTGTCTGCAGAGTATCAGTGTTCATCTGTGGCTCAAGGACTCCTACTCCCTTCACCCCAGTCAACTCCACCAGTTGTTTAAACTGCTCAAATCTTGCTTCAGCCACAGTTTTTAAGTGAGCCTTTTTTTTTTTATTGCTTTGGGCATGTTCCCTCTCCTAGCCAGTGCTTAGAATTTTAACTACTGAACTCTTCAATTTCTCTCTGTCTCTTTGCATGGGGGAGAAACTGGGTTTCTGTTCCGCACAGCTTGGCAGAGGCTAGCAGGGAGTGAGCGATTACAGCCAGATGTACATCTGCATGTCAGCAGCCAAAAGGTCTGGGATGGTGCTTTTTCAATCAGAAGGGAGTAGTCATCTTCCCTCTCTCAAAGGACAGGGCCTCCTCCCTCCCATCAGATATTTGGCTGCTAGATGCTCACTGATTAATTACTGAGGTTGCATCTACATACAATTGATCTCCTGAACAATTCTAGCAGGCTTCCAGTTCATTCCTGATCCTTAAAAGAGCCCTCCTCCTTTAGCAAAGTGTACATTTGAAAAAGATAAAGAAGGTAGTTGAACAGAAAAACTCACAGGTTTTTAACCAGTTAAGAGTGAGCCTACCACAATTTCTACTATCAGAAAATCCAGCAACACTGGGAGAGTATGTTTAGCTGCAAGGAAATATCTTTACTACCCTTCAAATCAGGACACCAGGTTGAACACTTGTTCTGTTTTCACGTAAGTTGTCACTCGTATTAACTTCTGGTCAATTCCAGAAATCCACTTTATATTGGAAAGGTAAGCCAACATAGGCACCCCTTCTCTGTACCCTAACAGCCCTCCACACTCCATCTAACTGCCCAGCAGAGATAGCACATCAAGTTCAATATTAGTAAGCTCCTTCTCTGGTCTGATTTATGACTGAGAATTTCCAAGGCAGATATATGAGGTCTACAATAAGATCATTCCATGGAAACTAACCTAGAAACTGCCTCTTGGGTCACATTCTCATTTCTAGGGAGCCAAACATGCAATACAGCCAGTACTAGAAGTACTTCATCCTGAGAAATATAATTACAGCTTCTTTAAGACAGGCTAAATCCACAAGTAGGGGTTGACTGTCCCCGCTTTAATTAGGATCACATCTCCGTACTTGGGAAACACTGAAACCTGATAAACAAGCAGTAGTCTTTGGAAAGCAGTAACAATTAGCTCTGCAAAAAGCTGGGGCCCACCCAGCTGAAAGTGTGTTTACTTACCTTCGGAAAAGTTGCATGTATCCATCCTACTTCCCCAGGTTCATGGCCAACAGTTCTAAATGGTCACACAACGGAGGATGTTCACACGCAGGACACACTCCCCAGAGTGCACTTGGGGGATACACAGTTCTTGGCTTGCTAGCCATTAATTGGGCCCTTTTCTTCAGCTCTCATTAAAGCATACTGAAGTACAAGCAAGAGAGAGTGATGTTCTTATAAGAATAACCTTGAATACACTCTGGGTTATAACTAAAGCAAATCATTTGGCAACTTTGGTTCATTAACTATTAACGAATTGCTTGTGTCACACTTTACAGCCAACCATGACATCGTCTGTGGTGGCTAATGGCTACCCTTGTGGTCCCAGTGACTTGCTGTGCTCTCTCATGCCAGGGTGCTAAAGCTCATGTGGGGAGTCCACAAAAAAAGCTTGGTGGTTGACTGATACATGAATGACATGCTTCCAACCTCAGATATGCGGCGCATTGCAGTTACAATGTTCACACTTTGGGCTGAGGCCATGTGCCGAAGAAAAATAATATTCCAGTATGAATAGTAAAGTCAGCTGTGATGATGGGCACTTTTTTTTTTTTAACCAGAAAGCATCAAGCAGTAAGATGCTTTGCAGCTGTACATTTTTATTCAAGGCTATTTCAATAAACATAAAACATGTTTGCCAGGCGAGAGTGAAAAAGATAGATGCAGATTTCAGTTGGTCAATAGATACATTTGCTGGGTATTTTTTTTTTTTTTTTTGCAATTGCTTGAAAACGTGCCTCTATGACAGCAGTTACCCTTGGTTGTCATTTGTGACCAGTGACAGGGACCAGAAACAGTGACTTAATTTGGGCAGGGGTTCGCTGGGACATAATATGGCTACTGTGCCTGGAGTCTTTCTTGGTCATAAAAGCAGTAAGGAAGTATGACATCATGGGGTGATGGTAAATCACAGCCCAAGCCATTTTACTTGGCAGAATCTGACAGATAAACAAACATTACTTAAGGAGCAGAAAAGGCGTGCCTAATTACCTCCACTCCTAGGCCACGATCCCTGTGGCGTGTGTAGATCCTGGACTCAGGTGTGTCTATGCAGACAGGGTCCACGTGTGCAGGCTCAAGGATGGGCCAGAGAAGAGGCTGGTCTGCTAGGGAGGCGGGGCCAGGCAGCCCCGCCTCTGCAACCTCCTCAGGGAAATCAGGCAGCCTGAACCAAGAGAGAAGGGCAGCCTGGAGGGGCCCCAGGGAGCCTGCAAGGAGTGGGATAGGAGGACGAGGAGAGGCTTCTCCTAACCACTCCGCTCGGACTCGGTAGGGAGCTGAGGAGCTGATTGTGAATCTCTGTAATTTTACCTCCTCTTTCCCTTCTGTGGTCTCCTCCCACCACGGCCACAGATATGGCCCAAGTGGGTGTCAAGGTTTACCCCCTGGTCGGGCCGGCGCTATGACGCAGCGGATTAATGCCCTGGCCTGAAGCGTCAGCATCCCATATGAGCGCCGGTTCAAGACCCAACTGCTCCACTTCTGATCCAGTTCTCTGCTATGGCCTGGGAAAGCAGAAGATGGTCCAATCCTTGGGCCCCTGCACCCATGTGGGAGACCCAGAAGAGGCTCCTGGCTCCTGGCTTCGGATCTGCGCAGCTCCACCCGTTGCTGCCATCTGGGAGTGAACCAGTGGATGGAAGACCTCCCCCCTCCTTCTCTCTCTGTGTAACTCTGACTTTCAAATAAATAAATAAATCTTAAAAAAAAAAAAAAGAACTGTTTCTAACCAAATGACTGGAGTATGTTTTACTTATCACTAATAACACTGAATATAAATGGAGTTGAGGGGCTGATTGTGAATCTCTGTAATTTTACCTCCTCTTTCCCTTCTGTGGTCTCCTCCCACCATGACCACAGCTATGGCCCAAGTGGGTGTCAAGGCTTACCTCAATTAAAAGTATAGGGCGCTGTGTCGTAACAAGTTAAGCTACTGCCTAGGGTACCAGCATCCCGTATGGGTGCCAGTTCGAATCCTGACTGCTCCATTTCTGATCCAGCTCTCTGTTTATGGCCTGGAAAAGTAATGGAAGATGGCCTTAGTACTTGTGCCCCTGCACCCACGTGGGAGACCTGGAAGAAGCTCTTGGTTCCTGGTTTCGGATCAGCCCAGCTTTGGCCATTGTGGCCATTTGGGGGGTGAACCAGTGGATGGAAGACTTCTCTCTCTGTCTCTACCTCTCTCTCTGTCTGTAATTCTGCCTCTCAAATAAATAAATAAATATTTTTTTAAATGTGCACCAGCTGACTGGATAATAAAAAAAACAACAATATGCTTCCTATGAGAAACTCACTTTGCCAGACTGAAAATAGAGAACAGAAAAATATACACCATGCAAATGGAAAACAAAAGCAAGCAGGAGTACTGATACACTTCCATCCAATAAAATGTGTGGGCAGCCACAGGTAGTCACTCCCTTTGTTTACACTTAAACATATGAATGGAGACTTCCTGGCACAGACAATTAGGCTAGGGGAGATTCCGGGAAGAGGCAGGAGGAACCTAAACCTTTCACAAGAGATGATACAAATAATCAGTCACACCTGTAACCTGCATTTATCACCTAAGTGTTTTTATTGTAACCTTAAGAGCCGTTTTGATATGTAAATCTTTTGTGCTCCTTCTTGTAAACAACTGGTCATGTTTAAATACTACTGGATTTATTCAATAAACGAGCCTTGATCAGGACTTGTCTTGGCTCCATTCTTTGCGTCCTTGTCCCCGCATTCCCACTCTCTGTTTCAGGAAGACCCAGTTCATTGTGCCGCAGGCCGGCACAAAAATGGAATTTCAGTCAAAAATGGTAAAAAGAGACAAAGAAGGTCACTTTATAATGATAGAAGGATCAATTCAACAAGAAGAAATATTAATTGTAAAGATACATGTGTACCTGGTATCACAACACCTAATTATATAAAACAAACATTATTAGATCTAAAAAGGCAGATAGACCATACAATAACATTTAGGGACTTCAAAGCCTACTTTCATTAATGGGCAGATCATCCATACAACAAACAAATAAACATCAGTGTTAAACTATACTTATACTATTGATCAAATGGACCTAACAAATATTTACAGTAAATTTCCTCTAACAGCAGCAGGATATACATTCTTACCAGCACATGAAGCATTCTCCAAGATAGATCATATATTGGGCCACAAATTAAGTCTTGACAAATTGGAAAAAATTGAAATCATGGGAGGTATCTCATGTGACTACAATGGGATAAAAGTAGACATCAACAAGTGGAATTTTAGAATGTGTAGGTGGAAATTAAATAGCATTCTTTTGAATGAAAAGAAATCAAGAGGGAAATTTTAAAAATTTCTTGAAACAAACGAAAATAAAAGCACAATACCAAAACATACAGGGTACATCAAGGGCAGTACTGAGAGAGAAGCTGAGCACAATAAGCACCTATATCAAAAAGTAGTAAGATTTCAAATAACCTAACGATGCAATGCAAGGAACTAAAAAAGCAAGAACAAATCAAACCCAGACTTAGTAAAAAGGAAATAAACAAGATTGGAACAGAAATATATGAACTAGAGGAGGGAAACCCCACAAAGTGTCAATGATGTGAAGAGTTGGAGTTTTGATAAGATAAATAAAACTGATAAATCTGTAGCCTAATCATGAATAAGAGAGAAGACCCAAATAAAACCAGAGATGAGAAAGGAGACATTACAACTGATACCACAGGAATCAAAGGATCATTAGGGACTATTATGAGTAACTATATACCAACAAATTTAAAAGCCTACAAGAAATGGATATATTTCTGGATACACAATAACCTATCAAATTAAACTTGGAGACATAAAAATATATATGAACAGACCAATAACAAGCAACAAACTTGGATCAGTAATAAAAACTCTCCTAACAAAGAAAGTCCAGGACCAGAGATGGCTCCACTGCTGAATTTTACCAAGCCTTTTAAAAAGAACTAATGTCAATTCTTTTCTAACTCTTTCAAAGTAGTGAAAGAGAGGGAGGGGCCAGTGCTATGGCATAGCAGGTAAAGCTGCTGCCTGTAGTGCCGGCATCCCATATGGGCACCGGTTCGAGTCCTGGCTGTTGCACTTCTGATCCACCTCTTTGCGATAGCCTGGGAAAAGCAGTAGAAGATGTCCCAGGTCCTGGCTCCTGGCTTCAGGTCATCTCAGCTCCAGTTTAACAAGTTTAACAATACATCAAAAAGATCATTTACCATAGACAAGTAGGATTTATCTTAGGGATGCATTTTCAACTCTGCAAATCAATAAATAGAATACAGCATATCAACAGAATGAAGGCCAAAAACCATATAATTGTTTTTCTAGATGCAGAAAAGCATTTGATAAAATTCAACATCCCTTCATGACAAAAACCCTCAAAAAATAGATATAGAATTACTACCGTACAATAAGGGATATATGAAGGCTCTTCAAAAATTCATGGGAATTCATATTATGAAAAAATAATATATATACCTCAAAATTGTTTGCACCAAAACTATCTTTTAATTCCATTTGTTCACAAACCCATGAAGTACCCTCACAAGTCAATACCATGATGAGTGCAAAAGAGCTGAAATAATTTCCTTTAAAATTAGGAACAAGATAAAGGTGTCCATTTTCACTATTCTCATTCAACGTAATTTAAGAAGCCTTAGCCAGAGAAAACAGGCAGGGGAAAGAAAGAAAGGGTATCCAAAACCAAAAGGCCACTGCAGCCATCTGGGGAGTGAACCAGCAGATGGAAGACCTCTCTACCTCTCTCTCACTCTCTCTCTCTCTCTCTCCCTCCCCCCGCCCAACTCTGACCTTCAAGTAAATAAATAAATCCTAAAAAGGAATAAATTCATCCAAGGAGTAGATGACTTGTACAATGAAAATTACAAAATACTGATGAAAGAAAATGAAACAAAAGAATGGAAAGAAATCCTATGCTCATAAATTGAAAGTATAAATATTATTAAAATGTCCATATTACCCAAAGGAATCTACAGATTCAATGCAAGTCCTATCAAAACAGCAATGACATTCTCTACAGAACCAGAAGACCATCACAAAATTCATATGGAACCACAAAAGGCCCCAAATAGCCAACATAATCCTGGATAAAAGCTAACTAAGCTGGAGGCATTAAAATCCCTAACTTCAAAACATCACAAAATGATAATAACCAAAACAACATAGTTCTGGTATAAAAACCAATGCATCAACAAATGGAACAGAATAGACAGCCTAGAAATAAATCCACGTATATACAGCCAATTGATTATTTTTTTTAAGATTCAGTTAGTTGTTTGAAATGCGGAGTTACAGAAAGAGAGAAGGAGAGACAGAGAAATCTTCCATCCTCTGGTTCACTCCTCAGATGTCCACAAAGGCAGAAGCTGGGCCGATCTGAAGCCAGGAGCCAGGAGCTTCTTCTGGGTCTCCCACATGGGTGCAGGAGCCCAAGCACTTGGGCCATCCTTCATTGCTTTCGCAGGGCAGGGAGCTGAATTGGAAGTGGAGCAGCTGGGACCCAAAGTGGTGCCCATATGGGATGCCAGCGCTGAAGGCCCTGGCTTAACCCTGTGCCCCACAGCCCAGGCCCCTCAGTTGATTTTTGACAAATGCAAAAAGAACATATATTGGAGAAAGACTCTTCAACAAATGTGCTGGGAAAACTGAATATTCATATGCAGAAGGAAGAAATGAGACCCCATATCTTTCATCATACATAAAATCAACTCCAAATACATGAAAACCCTTGTAAACTCAAAACTATGGAACTTGTAGAACAAAACAGGGGCACTGCAGGTCATTGGTATGGGTAAACATTTTTTTTTACTACTCCCAAAAAAACAAGCAACAAAAGGAGAAATTGGCAGATGAAATTATACCAATCTGAAAAGGTTTGAGGGCCAGCTTTGTGGTGCAGCAGGTTATCTGGCCACTTGGAACGCCGCATTCCCATATCAGAGTCCGGGATACTCTTCTTCCAATCCAGCTCCCTGCTAATGTGCCTAGGAAAGCAGCGGAAGATGGCCCAAGTGCTTGGGCCCCTGCCACCTCATGTAGACCTGAATGGAGTTCCTGCCTCCTGGCCTGTGCCTAGATAAGCCCCAGCATTATGGCCATTTAAGGAGTGAACCAGTAGATGTTTAGGGAGTGAACTAGTAGATGGAAAATTCTCTCTCTCTTTCTCCCTCCCTCTCTCTCTCTCTCTCTCTCTCTCACATACACACACACACACACATCTGCCTTTCAAATAAATCTAAAAGTTTCTGCACAGCAGAGGTAACAATCAACAGAATGAAGAGACAACTTACAGAATTGGGGAAATATTTGTCCAGCCAAAGACTGATGTTCAGAATATATAAAGACCTCAACAACAAATAATCATCAACATCATCCAATTAAAAATGACCTGAATAGACATTTCTCAAATGAGGATGTACAAATGGCTAGCAAGTACAAGCAAAACACATTCATCACTGATCATTAGGGAAATACAAACCAAAACCACAATAAAGTATATCATCATTGTAGTTAGAAAAAGAGACAAACAGTAACAAATGTTGTAGAGTTTGTGGAGAAATTGGAACTCTAATACACTGTTGGCATGAAGGTAAATTAGTACCACCATTGTGGAAAACAGTACAGAGGGCCCTCAAAAAACTAAAAACAGAACTCCCATTTGATCTAACAATTCCACTACTGTGTTGAAGAGATGCCTGTACTCACATGTGTATTGCAGCACGACTGATAATAGCCAGGGTATGGAATCAACCTATATGTCCATCAACAGATGAATGAAGAAAGAAAATGTGGTATATATACACAATACAATATTATTTAGCCATGAAAATTGAAGTCTTTCAATTGTGGCAATATGGATGGAACTGGAGGACATTTTGTTAGGTAAAATAAATCAGGCACACAAAAACCCAAATATCGTATGTTCTGACTTATATGTGGAAGCTAAAAGTTGATCTCAAAGACATAGAGAATAGAATAGTGATTACCAGAATCTAGTAAGAGAGTCGAGGAGGGATGGATAAGAGAGATGGCGGTTGGGGACCATGCTGTTGCCTAGCCAATTAAGCCATCACCTGCAATGCTGGCATCCCATATGGGCACCAGTTCAAGTCCCAGCTGGTCAATCCAATCCAGCTCCCTGCTAATGTGCCTGGGAAAGCAGCAGAGCATGGCCCAAGTGCTTGAGCACCTGCACCCAACTGGGAGACCCAGATGAAGCTCCTGGCTCCTGGCTTCAGCCTAGCCCAGCCCTGGCTGTTGTGGAGATTTGGGGGGTGAACTAGCAGATGGAAGCTCTCTCTCCCTCCCTCTGTCTCTGTAATTCTGACTTTTAAATAAATAAATAAATTTTATTTTATTTTATTTTTTTTAACAGGCAGAATGGACAGTGAGAGAGAGACAGAGAGAAAGGTCTTCCTTTTCAGTTGGTTCACCCCCCAATGGCCGCTGCAGCCGGCGCACCGCACTGATCTGAAGCCAGGAGCCAGGTGCTTCTCCTGGTCTCCCATGCGGGTGCAGGGCCCAAGCACCTGGGCCATCCTCCACTGCACTCCTGAGCCACAGAAGAGAGCTGGACTGGAAGAGGAGCAACCGGGACAGAATCCGGCGCCCTGACCAGGACTAGAACCGGTGTGCTGGCGCCGCAGGTGGAGGATTAGCCTAGTGAGCCATGGCGCCGGCCCTAAATATTATTTCAAAAGACAGAGATGGTGGTTAGTGGATACAGGTGTGCAGTTGAATAGGAGGAAGACCTTCTAATGTTCTACGGCACAGTAAGGTAACGACAATTGACAATAATTAATTGAATATTTTGAAATAGCTAGTAGAGAGGATTTTGAATGTTCTCAACATAAAGAAATGGATAAATATCTGTGGTGACAGCTATGTCAATCACCCTGATTGGATCATTATACACTGGGTGGATGTATGGAAATGCCACACTGTATCCCATAAATATGTACAATGACTGATGTCTCAACTAAAAAACAAGCTATAAAAGTCTGCCGTTTTCGCCATTGTTGAAGTGTACAACTCAGGGACATTCAGCACAGGCACAGTGTTGTGCAGCCATCATGACCATCTACATCTTGCAAAAGTGAAATTCCATATGTGTCTTAGAAAAGAACTCCCCATTTCTCCCTGCCCCCAACTCCTAGCAGCCACCGTTCTACTTTCTGTCTCTGGGAATCTGACGACTCTAGGTATCTCATGTAAGTGGAGTCATACAACGTTGGCTATTTTATGACTGGCTTATTTCCCTTAGCACAATGACCTCAGGGTCAAGAATTTCTTTCCTGTTTTAAAGCTGCAGAGTATTCCACTGTGTGGATGTACCATATACCTTGTTTTGTTTATCTAGTCATCCTTAGATGGATGTTTGCGCTTCCACCTTCTGATCCTCTGAACTGTGAAAGCACTAGGGAGACCCAAAGTTCTGGTCCTCTCATGTGCTCCGCCCTCCGCTCGCCTCAGTCCTCAGTTTTGATCATCACAGTCCCCGTGTACATCGGTTACACAGATCAGTTGCTAATCTCTTGGCATCCTTTATGGCATTCAATTTTCACAAAAATGCAGTGAGTAGGCACTATCCCCATTTTACATGGGATTATAGCAAGACTCCGAAAAGTTGTGCACCTTGTCCAAGCTCAGTGAACAAGCAGCACAGCTGAAATTTGAAAATCCCACCCCTCAGGCTTGTCTGTCTCTAAAGCCCCCACCCTAAACCACTACTCTAGAGCTCACCCCAAGCCCAGGGCCCTTTGCTATCAGATGCTATTTGCTTTGGTTTGGTTTGGGGGTGAGTCGGGTTTTAGGAAACAGTAACGTTGACCCTAAGCATTGACAAACCATTGGGCGCATTGAATCCCCAAGTCCTATCCACATCCCTCTTACACACACACACACACACACAGAGAGAGAGAGAGAGAGAGCTGTGAAATCTTTCTACTTTGGGGCGTCCACGACTCCTATTGGTGTTTAAACAAGGCAGAAAACAACATTGAGATGCCAGGATTTACCTCTGTTCCTCAGCTAGCAGAAGACTAAGCTAGAAGATTTAGGACTTGATTGGTGTTCCTGGACCTGTAAGTCTTCCGTAAACTATTTCATTTCCCCTCCTGAGGCTCTCTGCTCCTGTCTACCTTGAATGGATTAATTAATTACAGAGAATGCCACACATTGGAAAGTGCTAGAAATATTAGGTTAGAGGCTGTTAGCAGATGCTTACCTGTTACTGTCTTAGATGCCTGAGTGACAGTAGGTTCCACTAAGAGGAAGGATTTTGTAGCCGAAACTGTGGTGTATACAACTCCTTGGCACCAGGCGGGCGTGGGGGTGGGGTGAGTTCCTGAAGGTGGGAAAAGGTCAGTGGAGAAACAAAGTTGCAGACATAAACTACAACCCCCACATCCCCCCCACCCCCGCCCAGCTTCAGTTTTGCCAGGAGCTGCCTGAGTCCATAGTTCTCGCTGACACTGCCCCCAAAGACTGGCCACAGTGGCCAGGCACATGCCGATACCCTGGGCAGCAGCAGGCCCAGCTGGGTAAACAGAAGAGCAAGAGCAAAACAAGCCAATCAATCACAGCACAGCTCCAGCCCGCCCCAGTCCCCTCCTCCCTCTTCCTTTTCAGCTCCCCCGTGTCTCCCTAGCAAGCAAGTGGGCCCAGGTGTCCTTTGATCAGTATCCTTTACTCTTTACAAGGGGGAAATGTATCTATAGGAAGGGTGAGCTCAGCCCCACCTGTGACCCGCCCCATAGGGTTCCTGGCAGGGAGCCAAGAGCTTCACACATCCAGCTGCTAATAGCAAAAAAGGCAGGCAGGCCCCGGGGCACTGGAAAAACTTTAGGCTGGCCTGTGGTTCCAAGGGCCCCAGGTGGGTGTCCTTCATAGGGTTACTGATATCAGTTAGGGTACTTTCTCCGCTTCAAGTATGGGAGCATGGGCCACAACCTATACAAGCACACACAGCCCTGTCAGTGTTGAGTTCAAATGCTACTACTGCCCTCTTGCCTGTGGCTTCAACTTTTCACACACTCCCTATGCTCAAATGATCCTCCTAGCAAATGGATTTATTGCCCATTGTTATTCCGTGGGCTCCAGAGGCCTTCCTTCCAGAGACTCACAGAGTGTCAGGTTTCACTGGGTGAAGATCCTGATTGCTGTAGCCCTAGGGCCTAGAGCAGTGATGACACACAATTAGTGCGAATTAAATCCGTGTTAAGTGAATGAATGAATTGGCACAGCACAATGGTTAGAAGGTTAGTCTCTGGAGTCAAACTAGAATTCTAGCCCAGGTTCTGTCAATTTGACCTTGAAAAAGTTTGCTTACCTTCCCTTGGCCTTGGTTTCCTTGTCTGGAAAAAAGAATAATAGTATCATAACAAAATTATTGTGTGAATTAAAAGAGATAATGCATGTAATGTGCTTAGCCTGTGCCTGACCCATAATAAGTCCCCAGGAAAATGCTAGCTTTTGTTGTTTACTTGTATACAAATGCCAAGCAACTGGCTCAGGCTGCCAGGAGTGGTGAACTAAGGATTCTGGGGTCTCATCCTGACTCGGTGGAAGAGAGTGCTCTAAGACCTGCTGTGGGTGAAGACGATAGAACAAGGAATGTGCTTTCTGGATATGCCTTCCCTGGTTTGGCCATGAAAACCCAAACCACTTCCGTGGATTAGTCTTCAAGGAGCAGAAGTACATGGCACCATACATGTATTTTTTAAATATTTATTTATTTATTTGAAAGGCAGAGTTACACAGAAAGAGGAGAAGCAGAGAGAGAGAAAGAAAGAGAGAGAGAGCAGTCTCCCATCTGCTGGTTCACTCCCCAAATGGCTGTAATGGCCAGAGCTGCACCGATCCGAAGCCAGGAACCAGGAGCTTCCTCCAGGTCTCCCATGTGGGTGCAGGGGTCCAAGGACTTGGGCCATCTTCTACTGCTTTCCCAGGCCATAGCAGAGAGCTGGATTGGAAGTAGAGCAGCTGGGACTCGAACTGGCACCCATATGGGATGCTGACGCTTCAGGCCAGGATATTAATCTGCTGCACTACAGCCCCGGCCCCCATGCACATATTTTTTTAGCAGCCATACAAGTGAAGGCAGAAGAACTTGGCTTTCAGGAGGGACTGCTTCTGGAGTGAGGGCAAGAGGCAAGGGTAGGACTTTCTACTATAAGTCTAGAACCACTCAAGTAGCCCATTACTTGCCTAAGGGTTGGAAATAGGTTCTGATTCTTCATCAAAGAGCGCCCCAGTCTGAAAGAGCCATCAGCAGATGGACAGACTCCAAAGAGCAGTTACTTCCCTATTCCCAAGTGGAGTCTTTGGCTCTATAAGCAGAACGACTGCCTTGCCATGTGCTTGAGTTTGTCAAATGTCACACATTATATTTCAAACAAGAGTACTGTGATGTCATATCGGCAACACTGCGCTCAAGTTCAACTCTATTTGAACTTCAAAGCATGTGTCAGCCACATTGGCCCCACCTAAATGTGTGGCACTTTTGATCAACTGGTACCTGATGGCCAAGAAGACTTAGAGGCTTGTGTGTAATTGGAAATGGAGCCAAAAAGGGGATTTTTTTCTTTTTTTTTTACTAAAGGTAAATGAACTCAAGTCTTGGAAAGTTTGACTTCAGCTGGAAATACAAAGCACATGAGGTTGGAGTAAGTCTTAAATTCTCTATCTGAAAAGACTCCAATGACATCACGTTGACTCTGGGAGTGTCCTGTGTCCTTGGGGGCTGGAGATGTGTGAGCCAGGAAGCTTCCCAACTTCCCATCGCCAAGTCTCTAGAGAGCTCCCAACCGAGCCTTAGGGTGGAGTGGCCCGTGAAGAGCACTGGGAGGGTGGGAGGGTCATCGTCACTCCCCATCCTCTGAGCCTACTTCACCAAATAATGGACTTGCCCGTGGGCATTACTTGAGAAGTGTGTAAAGAACACCATACTCTCCAGAAATACCTTCTTCTAGGCTTCTAGTGAGTCACCATGTTCGATGCTTTGGGGCTTGACATTCCTCATAGTCGGGGAATTTGGACAGGGTAACTCAGGGAAGCCTTGGCAAACAAGAACACGTGGCTCAAGCAAGTCAGTGCCATCTGGCCAGTTAGTAAACCTTGCAGGCAAGGGGGGACCAAATTTGAGAAGAGTCTCAGGGCCTGAGGCCTGGCCTGTGGGGCAGAGACTTGGGGAATGCCCTAGGACCCAGCTACTTGAGGCTACCAGAGAGTGAACACAGCAGCAGAAGGGGGAGATTAGAGAGCAAATGTTTACATTTTTGCTTGGAGCCGAGCTGGACGGCCCTGCTCTCAAAGTCCCCTTTCTCCAGCAGACGGAAGGGAGACAAAGTTGAAGGATTTTCCTCTTCCTTTTTTCTACACACCTCCCTCTCCTGCCAAATGGATGGGGTACAGAGGAGCCTGTGAATAACTGTGTTTGACAGAAAGACCAGGCCTGCTCTTTGCAGGCTTCTTACTGATAAAGAATTCATGAAAGTTGTTTTCTAAATAAGGGGATTTAATGTAAACCTTTTGTACCTCACACCTGGGCAAAAGCTACAGGCAAATATCCCGTATAAATATAGATGTAGAAACCCTCAGCAAAATTCACACTATGTAAATCCATAGAGACAGGAAGCAGATTAGTGGTTGCCAGGGGTTAAGAGGGGAGAATGAAGGCCGGTGGCTAAATGTGTATAGGGTTTCCTTTGTCATGATGAAAACATTCTGGAACTACATAGTGGTTCATTTGGGCAACACTGTGAATGTCCTAAATAACATTGAGTTATATACACTTTGAAATGGTGGATTTTATGTTACATGTATTTTGTCATATTAATTTGAAAATCCTCAGCAAAATACTAGTATACTGAATTCAACAACATAAAAAATATTATATGCAATGGTAAAGTAGGATTTTCCCCAGAAACACAAGATTGGCTGAATGTGACAAAATTGCCTATTGTTATCTACCACATTAATAGTACAATGGACAAAAAGCACATATTCATCTCAATAGATGCAGAGCAAGCATTTGGCAAAACCCAATGCTCTTTCATAATAAAAAAAACACTCAAAAAATCAAGAATAAGAAGTAACTTCTTCAATCTGATAATATGTATGAAAAATCCACGATTATCATCAACTGTAAAGGTATAAGGCTATAAAATTTCCCCCTGAATCAGGAAGAAGGCAAGCATCCTACTCTCACCACTTCTATGACAATTCAAGCTAGGCCAGTTAGGCAAGAGGAAGAAATAAAAGGCATCTAGATTGGAAAGGAAGACGTTAAAACATCTCTGTTCACAAATGACGTGATCTTTTATGTAGAATATCCTAAAGGATCCAGAGAGAAACATTCAGAACTAATAATGAAGTTCAGGGCTGGCGCCGCGGCTCACTAGGCTAATCCTCCGCCTAGAGGCGCCGGCACACCGAGTTCTAGTCCCGGTTGGGGCGCCGGATTCTGTCCCGGTTGCCCCTCTTCCAGGCCAGCTCTCTGCTGTGGCCCGGGAGTACAGTGGAGGATGGCCCAAGTCCTTGGGCCCTGCACCCCATGGGAGACCAGGAAAAGCACCTGGCTCCTGGCTCCTGCCTTTGGATAGGTGAGGTGCAGCGGCTGCACCGTGCCGGCCACGGCAGCCATTGGAGGGTGAACCAACGGCAAAAGGAAGACCTTTCTCTCTCTCCCTCTCTCTCTCTCTCTCACTGTCCACTCTGCCTGTAAAAAATAAATAAATAAAATAATCAAGTTCAGTAACATTGCAGGATACAGGAAAAGATATCAGTGAGTTCTATTACTATATACTCCTAATTGATAACCTGAGACTCAATTAAGAAAACCAATTCCATTTACAATAAACGAATAAACTACTGGGGCAGTTGCTGTGCTACACTGGGTTAAGCCACTGCCTGGGACACCCATTTCCCATTATTGGACTGCTGGTTTGTATCCCAGCTAGTTCACTTCTGATCTGGCTTCCTGCTAATGTGCCTGGGAAACAGCAGAGGATGGTTCAAGTGCTTCAGTTCCTGCCACCCATGTGGGACACCAGAATGGAGTATCTGGCTCCTGGCTTTAGTCTGGCTTGCCCCAGCTCTTATATCAGTTTAGGGAGTGAACTAGTGGATGGGAGATCCATATCTCTCTCTCTCACACACACACACCCTCTTTCTCTCTCTCCCTCTCTCCTTCCCTCCCTTTTATTTTTTTAAGATTATTTATTTATTTGGAAGGCAGAGTTACAGATGCAGAGGCATGTGGGGAAATTAGGCACAGGAGGCACTTCAAAGATAGCGCCTGAGGGGAAATTAGGCACACGTGGCAATTCAAAGATGGCGCCCAAAGGAAGTAAGGTGGGCGGTATCCAAAGTTGTCTACCACCAAAGCTAATTGCCTGCGCAGCATCAGGGGAGGCGATGACAACTGATGACGAGTGTACAGACATGTGGCTGGTCCTATAGAAAATCGCCTGGTAAAATTACCTTTTAAGTAAGTGGTTGGTCCTTGGCCGGCGCCGTGCTCACTAGGCTAATCCTCCGCCTGCAGTGCTGGCACCCCGGGGCTCTAGTCCTAGTTGGGGCTCCAGATTGTGTCCCAGTTGCCCCTCTTCCAGGCCAGCTCTCTGCTGTGGCCAGGGAGTGCAGTGGAGGATGGCCCAAGTGCTTGGGCCCTGCACCCGCATGGGAGACCAGGAGGAAGCGCCTGGCTCCTGGCTTCAGATCAGCACAGCGCCCCAGCCATAGTGGCCATATGCCCTGCCCCAGTAATCCTGCAGTCTTGTGCTTTAAAAGGCTTTGCTACGTGCGCAATAAACCAAGTTCTTGCTTGCTTGACTTGGCTCCCCGCTGCGTCTGGCTACTGTCTCTGGGATTGGAAGGCTGGGGAATGGGTGAGCGGTGCACTTACCTTTCTTCGGACCCAGTCCATCCTCGTTCGGGTGGACTAAGACCCTGCAGAAGCAGAGAGAGAGAGAGAGGTATTCCATCAACTGGTTCACTCCTCAAATGGCCGCAATGGCCGGAGCTATACTGATCCAAAGCCAGGAACCAGGAGCTTCTTTTGGGTCTCCCACATAGGCGCAGGAGCCCAAGGACTTGGGACTTCTTCTACTGTTTTCCCAGGCCATAGCAGAGGGCTGAATTGGAAGTGGAGCAGTTGGGACTCGAACCAGTGGCCGTATGGGATGCCAGCACTGCAGGCAGCAACTTCACCGGCTAGGCCACAGCACTGGCACCCTTCCCTCCCTTTTAAATAAATAAATAAATAAATAAATAAATATACATATTTGTAAAAGAATAAAATACAAATAAATTCAATAAAATAAATGTAAACTCTTAAAAGAAAACATAGGTGTAAATCTTCATGAGCTTGGATTAGGTAATAGTCTTAGGATATAAAAAAAAGTGACAAAAGAAAGAGCGATAAATTGGACTATATGAAAATGGTACACTCCCAATGGACATTTTTCCAAAGAAGATAAAGAAATGGCCAGTAAGCACATGAAAACTTGCTAAACATCATTTGCCATCGAGGTCAAAACCACAAAGAGATACCACTTCACACCTATTAAAATGGCTATAATCAAACAGGAAATAACAAGTGTTGGTGAGGATGTGGAGAAATTTGAGCCCTCCTACACTGCTGATAGGAATGTAAAATGGTGCAGCCACTTTGGGAAACAGTCTGGCAGATTCTCAAAATTTAAACATAGAGTTACCAAATGACTCAATAATTCCATTCCAAGAGAAATGAAAACATTCACACTCCAAAACTTGCAAATGAAAGCTCATAGCAGCACTATCCACGATAGCCAACAATTGCAAACAACTTAAAAATCTGCCAGATGATGAATAGACAAAGAAAATTTGGTGTATCCATACAATTGAATATTATTCAGCTATATGACGGAATGAAGTACTGATTCATGCACAAAATGAATAAACCTTGAAAACACTTGGCAAAGTGAAATGAGCTAGACACAAGAGGCCATATATTATATGATTCCATTTAGATGAAATGACATTAGAATAGGCAAATCCATAGAGACAGAGAGAAGATTAGTGGTTGTCATGGATCGGGGAGAAGGAGAAATGGGGAGTGACTATTAACATGGAAGGAGTTTCTTTTTAGGGTAATGAATTATATTCTAGAATTGGGTATAGTAATGGTTATGCAACTTTTCAAATATACTAAGACCACTAAGTTTTATAGTTTAAAGGGTACATGTTATGGCATGTGACTCTCTCAATAAAAACTGGAAACTTTATTTTTGTTGGGTGGTTGTCGCTCCCCCTCTTCGTGGAGGAGCAACACAGGACCCTGCGCTGTTCTTTCGTCTGCTCGGCCCTCCCCGGGTTTGCTGCTGGTTCTTCCCGGGTTGGCTACTGTCCCTTCCACCTCCGTGGAAGGGCGGTTCCCCCTAGCCACTTTCCCCACTTCCGCAGGGGAGCGGCACACCGCCGGCCGGCTCTTTCGGGGGCTGCACGGGTTCCCTTAGATGTTCCCCATAGATGTTCCCCGTGCATGCCGTCTCTCTCCTCCCTTATAGTCCTCTTCTGCCAATCCCAACTCGGCTGCCCACACGCCGAGTACGCTGCCCTCCAATCAGGAGCAAGTCCTACAGTTAATTGGTTGAACTGGAGGCAGCTGTGCGGAAGCTGTTTACTTCTCTCCCAGCGCCATATTGTGGGAGAGCAGATGCATAGAATAAGTCTTAATTCGAGTAACTTAGTCTAGTCCGGATTGCTCCCCACAGGTGGTCACTCTAATTTTTTCTATGTAACCCAGAAGGTGCTCATAAAATTATGTGACAGTGCAATAACACAATCTTCCAAGTCTCTTCTTCTTACTTAGATGAACAAATTTCTCAGCCCTTATGTATATAAGAACTTGGAAATAGAATTGATGATGAATATTGTCTCTTTGTAACAATAAGTAATACTTATCCATAGGTCACTGAAAAAGGAATCCCATTCCCTTCATTAAGAAATTTAATAGAAATAAAATTTACTTTTACAATTATTTTCAAAACACTTAATGTACTAATTTTGGTTTGAGCATTGTATACAATAACTCATAATTTTATTTATTTTATTTTTTTAAGATTTATTTTTATTTATTTGAAAGAGTTACAAAGAGAGGTGGAGACAGAGAGAGAGAGGCCTTCCATCCTTTGGTTCACTACCTAATTAGCCACAACAGCTGGAGATGCACTGATCCGAAGCCAGGAGCCAGGAGCTTCTTCTGGGTCTCTCACGCAGGTGCTGGGGCCCAAGCACCTGGGCCATCCTCCACTGCTTTCCCAGGCCACAGCAGAGAGCTGGATTGAGGAGGAGCAACTGGAACTAGAACTGGCACCCATATAGGATGCCAGCACTTCAGGCCAAGGCTTTAACCTACTGTGCCACAGCGCCAGCCCAGCAGTCATAATTTTAATACTTGGCGTTTTATGGACATAGGAAGTAAACATTAAGTTCAATTAAGAAGCATGTGGGGGCTGGCGCTGTGGCACAGAGGGTTAAAGCCCCAGCCTGTAGCACCGGCATCCCATGTGGGCTCCAGTTCTGGTCTTGGCTGCTCCACTTCCTATCCAGCTCTTTGCTGTATCCTGGGAAAGCAATGGAAGATGGCCCAAGTCCTTGGGCTGCTGCACTCATGTAGGAGACCTGGAGGAAGCTCCTGGCTCCTGGCTTCAAATCAGCTCAGCTCTGGCTGTTGCGGTCATTTGGGGAGTGAACCAGCAGAATGGAAGATCTCTCTCTCTCTCTCTGGCTCTACTTCTCTCTGTAACTCTGTCTTTCAAATAAATAAAATAATTCTTAAAAAAAGAAGCATATGTTTGTTACAAAGTCAATAGGGAGGGTATTATAAGCCTTTTAGGTATATATATGTAAATTAAAATTCATCTTAAACTAATACATTTAAGATATATATAAAACCATTACATTTAATATTTTATTATATATTAATATCTATAATATTAATAATATAATATTAATATATATAAATATTTAGTATTATATATAAATAAATATAAGATAAATTTTAGGTTTAAAATGTATTAGTTTAAGATAAATTTCTCTGGAGGAAGTGGGATAGAAATACAGATTTAAGGAATAAAAAAAATGTCTAAAAATACCTTGTGTGTATATTTTAAAATATAATGGTGGCAGCTAACATCAGTTAGGTATTTAGAATCATCAAATACATTTTAAAAAGTGAAGGAATTTTATTTTAAATGTTGATATTGACAATAGATTGGGAATAACATCTTTTCAATCATTTACACTTACGATTTTAAAGTTGTATGGAAAAATATTCAAGGAGGTACAGTTATGAAAAGTTCAGGGAGCACTGAGCAGGGTACAGTAACACTTCTTTGACAATCCTGTAAAAAAAAAATGCTTCCCCTCAATCGTGAGAAAAACACCAAATGAGCCCCAACTGAGGAGCACTGTACAATGTACAGTATCTTTGAAAGTGTCGACATCATGAAAGAGACTGGAGAACTCTCACAGGTTAGAGGAGACGCAGGACACATGACAACTGCGTGTTGCGTGAGATCCTGGAACAGACAAAAGACACTAGTGGGGAGCCTGGGGAAATCTGAATGCACCCTATGATTTAATTGGTAGGATTGTACAAATGTTAGTTTTCTAATTTTGCCAGGAAAATGTGCTAAAGCCAATTAACATTAGGGAAAGCTAGAGGGAGAGTATTCAGGAACTCCACCACTTTTTCCCCCGACTTAGATGTAACTTAGAACTACTTCAAAACAACAAATTAAAAAGAATCTCATGGCATTCTCAGGCAAAACATGTCTGAAGATCATTGAGTTCCCTGAGTCACCATATCCATAAGGTAGAAAGCAAATCAGTGCAACTCTTCCTGGTACTGAGACCAGAGAGAAACTCCCCTAACAGGGTCCTCACCAGGCGATAGGCCCTCAGCATCTTCTTGCAGGAAGCAGTCATGAGTAGGGCGCCATTGTCTTTCTGCATTGTGCCCCAAGAGAATGCTGACATCGTTCTCAAGTGCATATACTCAGTTTGTTTTCTTTTTCTTAAAGAGTGTTTTTCCTGATTACAAAAGCAACATAAACTTCTTACCAAACTTTAAAAGGCCATGATAACCACAAAAAAGGAAAGCAACAATGTGTGCAATTGCACCTCCATGATGGGTATATTTGGCTATTTCCTCCTACTCCTTTTGTATGCATTTCCACATGATTTGTGGATTTTCCTTGCAATAGAAATATTAATCATCCCATTTTAATTGTAAACCACTCTTCCTTAAAATTGCAATGTAAGACCATCTCTCCACACTATCCCATATTTTTTCTCCAATATCATTTTAAATTATGGGATAATACTCTTGTGTGGATAGACAAAAAGTGATGGCACTGACCTCATGTTGCTGGCCCCTGTGCTTGGTTTCTTTCCTAGCTCATCCATCCTTACAAGCTCATCCATCCTTACAGACCAGGCCAGATGGGCCAAAACACATTTGTAGCTATGAAATGCCAAAGAGGATCCACTTTCCACTTTACCAAAACATAAGCAGGATGGGGCCAGTGCTATGGCATGGCAGGTTAAGCCATATGGCCTGCAGTGTTGGCATCCTATATGGGTGCTGGTTCGAGTCACAGTGACTCTACTTTTGATCCAGCTCCCTGCTAATGCTCCTGGGAAAGTAGCACAGGATGGTCCAAGTCATTGGGCCCCTGCACCCACATGGGAGACCTGGAAGAAACTCTAGGCTCCTTGCTTCGGATCAGCTCAGCTCAGCCCTGGGGAGTGAACCAGCAGATGGAAGATCACTTGCTCTCTCTCTTTCTGTGTCTCCTTCTCTCACCCTGTAACTCTGCTTTAAAATAAATAAATCTTAAAAAAAAAATAAGCAGGCCTTAGAATATTGCTATTCCAAGGGGATGATGTAAGGTTATGGTGTCTACCTTTGCTACCTTTTTAAAAAAGAGTTTTTGAGTATATCTCCAAGCACAATTAGCCTTCCCTAGCCCCGGTTCTGCAAACCTAGTCAACCAACCACGGGTCAAAAATGCATTTTGTTAAGAAGAAATTTTGTCTGTTTTGAAGACATACAGACATATGTTCTTATCATTATTCCCATACTATGCCATTTTCTATAGGGGACCTGGAAATCTGTAGATTTGGATATCTGCAAGGGGAGCCTGGCACCAATTTCCCATGGATACTGAGGGACAACTGTATAAGTATAAATAATTTAAAATGTTTATACATTTTATTTGTGTATATATATATATTTCTAGTTTACAAATTAACATACCAAATATTAATACAATAATTATGGATAGTATATAACATATAGAAAATTATTTCTAAATTATGCATTTCGGATTTGTACATTGTAAGGTAGTACTCCTGAGCCTGCTTAGTGAGTACAGTTTTATAAAGTATATGCAGAAGATAGAAATTAGAGAGTGGTAAAATAAACAGGCAACAGAAACACATGTTCTAATATTTTCTTCCTGCATCTCAATGTGTGCACCCTACTTTGAAGATCACTGAATGGGGAGATCTTCACTGCGACCCATTTATTTGCTTGGAAATAGAGTCAGCAGGTCACTTTCTATAACACTCCTGATTGATTCCTCAGGCAGGAAGTCTATCCTGAACCCTCCTGGACTCCTCCAGGCATTTGAATGGGACTCCTGCAGGGGCCTGCTGACCTCTGTGCTACATAGCTGTTCATTACATGGCTTGTGTGTTGTCTATTGATTTGAGATTGTTGTAGCTTATAGGCAAGAGGCAGGCCATTCATCTGTCCAGGACTTGGCATGCTGCTAGCCTTCATTGTTAGAGGCCACTGCGATTTGTAGAACAAACACCGGCCCTGAAGTCAGAAAATATGGGTTTTAGTCCATCTTCTGCGCTCTGTTTAATTGCATGGCTTTGCGCAATCCAATTTATCTCTCTGAAGGAGCCCACAATGTGCCCCAGGAGGCAATGTGACTTGGCAGAATAGACATACGCTCCAGAAGCAGCTAGACCTGGTTTAAATTTCAGCCATGTCACTTGTGTCTTTGTGCCATTTTGGGCAAGCTTATTTTCTTTCAGGGTCTACATTTTCTTTTTTTTTCAGAAACTATTCATTTAAGGAATACAAATGTCGTACATGTCATAAGTACAACTTTAGGAACATAGTGATTTTTCTCATTGTACCCACCCTGCCACTCATACTCCCACCCTTCTTCCTCCTCCTTCTCCAATTCCCATTCTTATTTTTTACTAAGATCCATTTTCAATTAACCTTATACACATATGGTTAACTCTATACTAAGTGAAGAGTTCAGCAAATAGCATTAAAAATAAAAACTGTTCCTCAACAGTTGAGACAAGGGCTATTCAAAGTCATTGCATCTCAAAGTGTTAATTTCACTTTTATGGTTTACCTTTTAGGTGCTCTATTACTTATCACAGATCAGGGAGAACATATGGTATTTGTCCTTTTAGGACTGGCTTGTTTCACTAAGTATTGATGTTTTCCAGATTCGTCCATTTTGTTGCAAACGACAGGATTTCATTTTTTTTTACCACTGTGTAGTATTCCATGGTGTACATATACCATTTCTTTATCCAGTTTTCAGTTGATGAACATTTGGAGTGATTCCACTTTTTAGCTATTGTGAATTGAGCTGCAATAAACATGGGGGTACAGATAGTCTTCATTTGTTCTAGAATTTTTTTTTTATTTTTCTTTTGATTTCTTCTATGACCCACTGTTCATTCAGGAGCATGCTGTTCAGTCTCCATGTGTTTGCATATGCTCTAGAGATTCCTGAGTTGTTGATTTCCAGCTTTATTCCATTGTGATCAGAAAAGGTGTATGGTATGATTTTGATTATTTTTTTTAATTTGCTGAGACTTGCTTTATGGCCTAGCATGTGGTCAATCCTAGAGTAAGTTCTGTGCACTGCTGAGAAGAATGTGTATTCTATAACTGTAGAATGGAAAGTTTTGTAGATATCTGTTAGGTCCATTTAGTCTATGGTGTCGATTAACTCTGTTGTTTCATTGTTCATTTTCTGCCTGGTTGATCTGTCCACTGCTGAAAGTGGGGTATTTTTTTTTTTTTTTGACAGGCAGAGTGGACAGTGAGAGAGAGAGACAGAGAGAGAAAGGTCTTCCTTTGCCGTTGGTTCACCCTCCAATGGCCGCCGCTGCAGCCGGCGCACCGCGCTGATCCGATGGCAGGAGCCAGGATCCAGGTGCTTTTCCTGGTCTCCCATGGGGTGCAGGGCCCAAGCACCTGGGCCATCCTCCACTGCACTCCCTGGCCATAGCAGAGAGCTGGCCTGGAAGAGGGGCAACCGGGACAGAATCCGGCGCCCCGACCGGGACTAGAACCCGGTGTGCCGGCGCCGCAAGGTGGAGGATTAGCCTATTGAGCCACGGCGCCGGCTCAAAAGTGGGGTATTGAAGTCCTCCATTACTATTGTATTGAAGTCTATGTCTCCCTTGAAATCAATTAACATATCTTTTAAATAGCCAAGTGCCCCGTAATTAGGCACATATATGTTTATTATAGTCATATCTTCCTGTTGAATTGATCTCTTAATCATTACATAGTGCCCTTCTTGTCTCTTTCAACAGTTTTTGTGTTAAAGTCTATTCTGTCTGATATTAGGATGGCTACATCAGCTCTTTTTTGGTTTCTGTAAGCATAGAATATCTTTTTCCATCCTTTCACTTTCAGTATGCATGCATCTTTGTTGGTAAGATATGTTTCTTATATGCAGCAAATAGATGGGTTTTGTTTTTTAATCCACTCAGCCAGTTTGTATGTTTTAACTGGAGAGTTGAGGCATTTACATTCAAGGTGACTATTGATAAGTAACGTCTTTGCCCTGCCATTTTACATAAATATTCCTATTATTTGCTTTGGATTTCCTTTGTACTTTTACTGGGAGATTTTCTGCCTTCACTTTCTTTCATAGTGATGACCATATTTCTGTCTTTCTGTATGTAGCACATCTTTAAGCACTTTTATTTATTTATTTATTTATTTGAAAGTCAGAGATACACACAAAAAGAGAGGCAGAGAGAGAAATCTTCCATCTGCTGGTTCACTCCCCAACTGGCCACAACTGCTGGAGCTATGGCGATCTGAAGGCAGAAGCCAGGAGACTCTTCTGGGTCTCCCACGTGGGTGCAGGGGCCCAAGGACTTGGGCCATCTTCTACTGCTTTCCCAGGCCATAGCAGAGAGCTGAGTCAGAAGTGGAGCAGCCGGGACTCAAACTGGCGCCCGTATAGAATGCCAATACTGCAGGCGGCAGCTTAACCTGCTACAACACAGCTCCGGCTCCACTCTATTGTTTTTTTTTTAAAAAGATGTATTTGAGAGGAGAATTACAGACAGAGAGGGAGAGACAGAGAGAAAGGTCTTCCACTTGCTGGTTCACTCCCCAAATGGCTGCCACGGCAGGAACCAGGCCAATTCGAAGCCAGGAGCCAAGAGCTTCTTCCAGGTATCCCGTGTGGGTACAGGAGCCCAAGGACTTGGGCCATTTTCCTCTGTTTTCCCAGGCACATTAGCAGGGAGCTGAATCAGAAGTAGAGCAGCCAGGACTTGAACTGTCATCCTTTTGGGATGCCAGCGCAGCAGGCGGAGGCTTAACCTACTGTGCCACAGCGCCAGTCCTATAAACTCTGCACTCTTTTTTTTTATTATTTTATTTTTTTGACAGGCAGAGTGAACAGTGAGAGAGAGAGAGACAGAGAGAAAGGTCTTCCTTTGCCGTTGGTTCACCCTCTAATGGCCGCCGCGGCCGGCACGCTGTGGCCGGCGCACCGCGCTGATCCGATGGCAGGAGCCAGGAGCCAAGCACCTGGGCCACCCTCCACTGCACTCCCTGTCCACAGCAGAGAGCTGGCCTGGAAGAGGGGCAACCGGGACAGAATCCGGCGCCCCAACCGGGACTAGAACCCGGTGTGCCGGCGCCGCTAGGCGGAGGATTAGCCTAGTGAACCACGGCGCTGGCCTAAACTCTGCACTCTTAACCGCCTTACTCCACTGCCTAGATCATCCTCTGTGGAATCCTTTATAGATGCCTCCATTATCTTCAAGGCAAAGCACAGATACCTCCTTAAAACATCCAGGGGGCTGGCGCTGTGACGTAGGGGTTAAAGCCACTGCCTGCAGTGCCGGCATCCCATATGGGTGCTGGTTGGAGTCCCAGCTGTTCCACTTCCGATCCAGCTCTTTGCTATGGCCTGAGAAAGAAGTAGAGGATGGCTCAAGTGCTTGGGTCCCTGCACCCATATAGGAGACCTGGAAGAAGCTCCTGGCTCCTGACTTTGGATTCGTGCAGCTCTGGCTGTTGTGGCCAACTGGGGAGTAAATCAGCAGATGGAAGACCTCTCTCTCTCTCTCTGCCTCTCCTTCTCTCTCTGTAACTCTGACTTTCAAATAAATAAATGAATCTTAAAAAAAAAAAAAAATCCAGGACATTCCATGATCTCGTCTTATTTAGCTTTCTAATCTCATAGTTTTCTGTAACTCTCTTTATACCCCATGTCCATCCTCTAAAGCTATTTTTTTTCCATTTTAGAATGTACCAGAATATACCAGAAACTCTGGCTTCTGTCTGCGTTTTCTGTTTCTTCCCTCTGGGATGCTTACGCCATCACATAGTCCTCCTGCCAGCACTTGACAAACTTGTTGTGCTTTAAGATTAGAGATTCAGTTCAAGCATTACCTCCTGCCAGAGGCCTTAGAGAATCCTACTTCCCACCCCCACTCCAAGTCATGATGTACGAATTATTTAACGAGGGGCCTCCCTGTGGTTCCAGCTCCTCAGAATTCCCTCAGTCACAGCACTGTGCTCACTGTATTGTAACTTTTTATGCATTAGTTTCCCGTTAAACCATGAAAGATCTGTTTTATTCATCTCTGTATTCTCAGTCCCTAACACCTGGTAAATATTTGTTGAATGAATGTGTAAGTTTGACGGTTGAGGAAAATTTCAAGAGTCCAAAAACAATGTTAAAAGGTACTTGGTGAAAATATGGAATCAGAAAAAGCGAAGTGCATCTTGCTCTGAGCCTGTAGCACCAGCACAGAATTTATTGGCCATTATTTGTTCCATGGCCTGTTTTCCTTTCTCCCTTTCTCTTTGTCTTCCCACCCCTGTCCAGTGATACACTTTGCCTACCCTGCTCAGTCTACCTTTTCAGGCTCTCTGACCTAATCTCTGGTTACCTCCACATTGCCACTCAGGCTGTTGCCTTTGCTGTGGAGGGAGAGCCTAACACAGGCACTCTTGTGGATAGTAACACAGTGGGACCTAGACAACTTCAGTTTGCAAGGGTGTACTCTTCCCTCCCTCAAAAGTAGCTCATCGTGAATGGAATGAAAGAGCTAGGGGCATCTCTCCTTGGTGACATGAATTTCAATTCTCTTCTGGACTGTGGCTTATCTCATTAGGGGAAGCTTTGCAGGCCTATTAGGAGAGTGAAATGGGATTTTTTCTCATGCCATATAAATCTCTAATTATTTTTTCTCTTTCTGACATGAGGGTAGACGATGAATGCTGATTGGCCTGGTGGAGAGGTTTCTTAGCTGAGATTTAAGAGGCCCCAAGAAAAGATTGATGTTTATAAGTTGCTTTCTGAATGATTGGCCTTAAGTTTTGTCAAAACAGTCACAGGGCAGCCAAAGGAAACATTAGAGGGAGTTACACTTTGTAAAGCATAGCTGTAGGATAGAGCTAATCAGCTTTGGTGGAAATTCAAATAGAATAAGTCACTAACCATACAAACTACTGTCACTACAAAAATAGCGAAACAAATAACCCTGGGAGAAGGGAGAATCTGACTTTTAGAATTCCCAAATTATAATATTCAAAATGTCCAGTTGTCAACAAAAATATGAGATCTGCAAAGAAATAGTCCATATTCAGGAAAGAACAATCAGTAGAAACTCCCTAATGAAGTTCAGACACTGGACTTTGTAGACAGACTTAAATCATCTATTTTAAATAAATTCAAGGAGCTAAAGGAACTTTCATCTATGGAACTAAAAGAAAGCATTAGGATGATAGCTCAACAAATAGAGAATATAAATAGAAATTAGTAAAAAATGGGACCGGCGCCGTGGCTCACTTGGTTGATCCTCCGCCTTGCGGCGCTGGCATCCCATATGGGTGCTGGTTCTAGTCCCGGCTGCTCCTCTTCCAGTCCAGCTCTCTGCTGTGGCCCAGGAGGGCAGTGGAGGATGGCCCAAGTGCTTGGGCCCCTGCACCTGCATGGGAGACCAGGAGAAGCACCTGGCTCCTGGCTCCTGGCTCCTGGCTTTGGATCGGCGCAGCGCCGGCTGTGGTGACCATAAGGGGAGTGAAGCAACGGAAGGAAGACCTTTCTCTCTGTCTCTCTCTCTCACTGTCTATAACTCTACCTGTCAAATAAATTAAAAAAAAATAAATAAAAATAAAAAATAAATCTTAAAAAAAACAAATTAGTGAAAAATAAGATGGATGCTCTGGAATTGGAAATGCAATAACTGAAATGAAAAATTCGCTAGAAAGATTTAACAGCAGATTTGAATAGACAGAAGAGTTACTAAATTTGTAATACTGATATCAACCACTGAAAGAAAAAAGAATGGGAGAAAAATGATGAGAGCCTCAGAGACCTGTGACGCCATCTAGCATGCCGACATATACTTAATGGGAACCCCAGAAAGAGAGGAGAGAAAAGAACATAAAGTATATTTGAGGGGCTGACACTGTGGTGTAGCGGGATAAGCTGCTGCCTGCAGAGCCAGCATCCCATATGGAACCCAGAAAGAGTTTATTGCTAGGAGACATGCATTACAAGAATGAAAGGGGGGCTGATGCTGTGGCACACCAGCTTAAAGCCCCAGCCTGCAGTGCTAACATCCCATATGGGCACTGGTTCGAGTCCTGGCTGCTCCTCTTCCGATCCAGCTCTCTGCTATAGCCTGGGAAAGCAGTAGAAGATGGCCCAAGTCCTTGGGCCCCTGCACCTGTGTGGGAGATCCAGAAGAAGCTCCTGGCTCTTGGCTCTCATGTGGTTCAGCTCCAGCCATTGTGGCCATCTGAGGAGTGAACCAGCGGATGGAAGACCTCTCTCCCTCTGTCTCTACCTCTCTCTGTAATTCTTTCAAATAAATAAAAACAAATTTAAAAAAAAGAGAGAGAATGAAAGGGCAACAGACAATAATTTGACTCCATATGAAGAAATAAAAAATTTGGTAAATGTAATATTTCAAGGTAAATGTTAAAGACTTTAATGTATTTTGCACAGCTCCTTTTTTCCCTATCTGATCAAATCAACAACTAGATAAAGCAATAATTATAAATCTATGTTGATGGACACACAATGTATAAAGATGTAATTGTGACTCATATTTTACAGATGAGGAAATTGAGACCTAAGGAGGTAGTGTGCCTTGCCCAAGGTCCCATCACAGTCAAGAGGCAGAGATAAAGATTGAACACATGCCTGTCTGATCGCAGAGCCCATAAGTTTAAGCCTCGTTCTATACTATGTAAGGAAGAGCCCTGGGCCTCTCTGATTCCCAAATAGGGGATTGACACTCAGAGACAGTAGTATGATTTCAGGAATGCCAGAAAGGTGCCTTCTCCCAACATCTCTTTATTAACTCACACACCTGCTGGATGATACCCAAAATTCCACTGTTAGAGATGTGTTCCTTTGGCGTAAGGTTTCTGTCCACTGAAACAAAGGCCTAGGAAAGCACATATAAGCCATTCTGATATTCCTTTCAGAGACATGGTTTTAGCATTCACACGGCTTATGTAAGATGCGATCCTATCCAGAGAGGGGGACCTGTATGAGAGCATGAGGGCCTGTGGGCTCCATGGAAGAGTAAGGAACAAGCTGGCAAGCTGCAACAGATGAATCTTACCATTTTGGAGAGGGTCAGCCTTTGTCAAATGCCAGTCGTTGCTCTGGAAATGCATCCTTAAGGCCAGCATTGAGTCCCAAGAACTTCTTTCAAGGTTTATTTATTTTGAAAGTCATAGTTACAGCTAGAGAAAGAGAGGGAGACACACACACACACACACACACAGAGACAGAGAAAGAGAGAGAGAGAGAGAGAGAGAGAGAGAGAGATCTTCCATCTACTGGTTCACCACCCAGATGGCCCTAACAGTCAGTGCTCAGCTGATCCAAAGCCAGGAACCACTTCCAGGTCTCCCACGTGGGTACAGAGGCCCAAGTACTTGAGCCATCTTCCACTGCTTTCCCAGGCACATTAGAAGGGAGCTGGATCAGAAGTGGAGCACCTAGGACACAGACTGGTGCCCATATTGGATGCCAGAGTCCCAGGCAGCTTTAACGGCTATGCCATAGCATCAGCCCCAGAAGGACCATTTCTTATGTGGGAGCCTGGAGCAAGGTTTCACAGAGGGGAGTGGGTACTGAAACCTCCAGAGTTGTCTGTTTATCCTGGAATTCACTCTGTTTGCTGTGAACCCGTACCCAGCATCAATTCCCCTGATTGGCTACCTGGGAAATGACTGTAACAACCAAGTGACAGTAAAGGGCCAGGAGCGAGTGGAGCAGCCTTCGGGCGTGGAGACTGCATCTGGGAGCTGTGCTCTGCCACTGAGCTGCTGGGAGTGGCAGTGTAGGGAATGCTCTGCCTGGGCTTGACGCTACCCTTGATGGCTGCATGACCTTGAGCAAATCTTTCTGGCTCTTCCTCTCCCCTCCCCCAGCCTCGCTTGCCTTCTGTAAGGCTGATGGCTTCTCTAGGCTAAACCTGTCCTCTGAGTCGAAGAGCTTTTATCCGAGGCAGGGCCAATGTCCCTCCAAATACTTCAAATAGAAACATACCTTCATTTCACTCATCCATCTATAAGACGGCAAATATACCTGCAGCCTGACTTCAGAACCTGTGTTCTGTGCTACGCTGTATTTTAATTCCAGTGCTGTTCCTTCACAACGGTGGAACTCAGATTAATGTGCTTAAGCCTTAGTTTGCTTATCCAGTAAAATGGGTATGTAATTGTACCTACTTGTCACATAAGTGTGTAATGCTGTGTTTCGTACATATTTAATACTCGATATGAAATGCTCAACTTTAGAAAAGGAAATACATGAGCAATGATTGGATTTGATTCCCAAACTTTATGTTTTTGTGTCAATAGAGGATGTGGGTCCTTTTTCTGAGCTTATTTATTCACGTTTTATTTGAAAGACAGACAGAGAGAAAGAGACAGAGATGTCTCCCATTTGTTGGTTCACGCTCCAAATGCCTACAATGGCTAGGCTGGATCAGGCTGAAGTCAGAAGCCGGGAACTCAATCCAGGTCTCCCATGTGGGTGGCAGGAACACAAGCACTTGAGCTGCTTCCCAAAGCATGTACTAGCAGGAAGCTGGATTTAGAGTTAGAGCTTGGACTGAACCCAGGCACTCCAAATAGGATGTGGGTGTCCCACGCAGTATCTTAACTGCTATACCAAATGTCCATCCCCTTTCTCCATTCTTGAGACACTTATTTTTTAAAAGATTTATTTATTTATTTGAAAGTCAGAGTTACACAGAGAGATAAGGAGAGGCAGAGAGAGGGAGAGAGGTCTTCCATCCACCGGTTCACTCCCCAATTGGCCGCAACGGCCAGAACTGTGCCAATCCGAAGCCAGAAGACAGGAGCCTCCTCCAGGTCTCCCACATGGGTGCAGGGGCCCAAGGACTTGGACCATCTTCTACTGCTTTCCCAGGCCACAACAGAGAGCTGGATAGGAAGTGGAGCAGCCGGGTTTTGAACTGGCACCCACACGGGATGCCAGCACCGCAGGCAGCAGCTTCACCTGCTATGCCACAGTGTGGCCCCTTCTTGAGATATTTAAATAAAACAAAAGCCAATTCGCATTTTAGAAATGCTGGGTAAAGATTCAGTCTTCTCACAGAGACGCTAAGCCACCCTAGTGTCTCAAAACTTTCAAAGGCCCCCTGGTACTTCAGAAACACTCTCTAGCAAGACTATAAACGTACCCAACTCGCTGTCAAGGGTGGAGCACAGAGGTCAGTGCTGTCCGACTGGAGACTCAGTGCCGTCTATTTGGTGGGATTTCTGGGGCATTAGGAAGCCCCACTCTTGTTTTTCCAACTCTCTCCTGATGCCTGGAATTCCTGCAGTGTCTTCTGAGAAGACTCAGTGCAAAAAATGTTTACCCTAGAGCTCTGTAGCCTTCAACCTTGGGGCCTTTTTGCCTCCTTGGGACTCCTGTTAGTATGCACAAATGCCTGCAAGTCATGCCCCAGGATCTTACCAAGCAGCTCGCAGGGAATTCCTTAGCAGTGCTTGACAAAGAGATTAGGGCACTTGATGATTGAGTTCCAACAGGAAGGGTGTGGTAACCGCAGAGGTGTGACACTGGCAGGGGGTGGAGGGGGGTATTGCAGGGGCAGATCCTCTGACCCTGCATCATTGCATGCAGTCCTGGGTTTGTCCTTCCAACTTGTGTCACGCTCCAGGCAGAAATTAAATCCAACATCGAAGCAGCTGAAGATTGAACCACCAGGTCACACCAGCTTGGGTTAAGGGTACAGAGGAGGCTGGTCTACAGGATGGACCATTTTTCCAAGAGATACAGGGGGCCAGTGCTGTGGCTTAGCTGGTAAAGCCATTGCCTGCAGTACCAGCACCCCATATGGGAACTGGTTCAAGTCCTGGCTGCCCCACTTCTGATCCAGCTCTCTGCTGTGGCCTGGGAAAATAGTAGAAGATGGCCCAAGTCCTTGGGCCCCTGCACCCATGTGGGAGACCTGGAAGAAGCTCCTGGCTCCTGGCTCTGGATTGGCGAAGCTCCCACCATTGCAGCCATCTGGGGAGTGAACCAGCGGATGGAAGACCTCTCTCTCTCTCTCTCTCTCTCTCTCTCTCTCTGCCTCTCTGTAACTTCTGTCTTTCAAATAAAATAAATAAATTGTTTTTTAAAAATACCACAAAGAGATACAGTGTTATGACTGCCCAGCCAGTACAGTAGCATGGAACTAATAGCTAACCAAGGGCTGCCAAGTCCCAAGCCTGCCAGATCTGTTTTAATGACAAGATAAGAACCATTTATAATTAGCACATTTGGTCTGTAAACGGGCTCCACTACACTCCTAGCCAACAGTTTGTTCCCAGGGTTGTGATGAGCATGTACCCACAATGCTGACTCCATTTAAAAAAAAAAAAATAGGATCTCAAAGAAAACCGAGGCTTTATGAAGGCCAGCTCCTGGCAGGTGTTGTCAAATGTTGTGATACATACAAAGCAGTTGTCGGGGTTTTGCTGTAGCCAGATCATCAAAAAAGCAAGACTCCAGGGCAGGAGAAACCCTGTCAGTTGTTAGAGTGAAACACCAGCACCCCAAGTCAAGAATGCTCTCAAATTTCCTTAATTGCTAAGAATATGTACAATGTCCCCAAACATCATCTGGACACACAATGTTTTTGTGGGCATCAAGTGGGAAGTTGGAGGTGATCAGAAAGCCTATTGGCAATTTTGTGGACTTCAGATCCAACTCTTAGAAAAAGGCATGGCGAGCAAAGGAGAAGGAAAGATGAGGAGGGGCCCCACTGCTGTCTGCTATCACTGGGAGTGGATCCCCACTTCTGTTTCCTCCAAAGAAAAAGCAATGAACAACAAGGGTCCTGCGTGCATTCGCCTGCCACTCTCCATACATGTCCACAGCACTGCATACACAGGTCCTTTGTTGAGCTCTAGGGAAGGAAATGGGAAATTCAAAAAGAGCCTGAAAAGCATTTCACTTCAGCTCGGGGCACTTCTCTCATCATTCCTCAAAGGAGCCAGCCCCAAGTGACATAGACCAGAGCCCCTCTCATGGAGTCTTAGTTCACATCTGAACTATAAAGCAGAGAACTTCCAGAACACAAGGCAGGAGAAGCTTTGCCTGTTGGATGAAATCACTGGAGGCTCAAAAAGTAACCCCAAAAGCATTGGTACTGTGGCTCTGGTGGACTTGTGTCTCAGGAAAGTGGACATATAAAAGAGGTGCATATTAAATATGTATACATATGTATGTGTGTGAGCATACGTGTGTGTGTGTGCGTGTGTGTGTGTGTGTTTCTCATAGGAAAAGTTCCAAAATCCCATTTGTGGTGGGTCTGGGGGCCGGCAGTCCAACAGAAAGTAGAACTAGGCTTTCTCCTTCAGCATTCTTTGTCTGCTGGGTTTTCTTGTCCTTGGACTAGGAGGCACACTGGGAGCTCATAAGGATGTATGCATAGACAGTAAGTGTTGTTAAAGGCTTGGGCCAGGCCATAACGGGGGCCTAGGGATACCTGGGGTTGTGTTCTCAGAGCACTCACAGAGGGACCTGGGCTTGGCAAAGGGCAAGAGGATTCCAGGCGGAGGAAAAGCTTACAGGCAAACCCAAGTACAGCAGGGTGGCAAAGGGGCTGGGGAAGAGGATGAGGCCTGATTGGAACAGAGAGCCTGAGGCTGGGAGCAGAGAGAGGTGAGGGAGAAAAAAAACAGATTGTACTTGTCAGATACTACAGGTTATTGGCATGAGCGTGTTCACTGCCCGTCCCTTAGGAAAAAAAAAATACTGTTTGCAGAGCCATGTGATTGTACGTGCTGGGCACACACTCCAGCACAATGTCTGTCTAGTGGCCTCAACTTTGGGGAATAAATCTCTTGTCTTCAAATAGCCCTGTGGGTCCTAGGAAACCCGGTTGGGGATCTTTGCCAGATGAAACACAGTAAGCCAGGGCAGCTGTGCCTGACACTTCTTGAGAATAGCAAGGAGGGTTGTGCCTGGCTCTGCTTTGTCTGGGAGGGGAACATTCCACAGGGAGCCCCTGCTCCCAGCCCCTGACAGCCTCCCTGCTTCTGCTCTGCTTCCTCAGTCCCAGAGTTAGGCACCTTCTCAAATGTGTTGTGTTGAAGACTGAGAATAAATCTGCAAAGCAGGTTTCTGCCGAACTCCACCTTGGGAAACTTCTTCCTACTTCCCATACGAAGCCTATGGTCCTCAGGCTGTTGGCAATGACCTAGGCCTGACTTCAAAGGCAAAAAAAGAGCCGGTTTCTGGCTCTTGGGGACTTGGGGTCTCTCCAAAGCCAATGAGACCAGTGCTCCCTTTCTCTGCAGCTGGGGACTGCAGGAGTTAAAATGCAGTCTGAGTCCCCCTACTCCACACCTGCAGAGGGGGCAGCGAGCCTAATGTGCCCCCAATGGCTGGCATACAGGGGCCTCATTCACAATTCACTGCCTTCCACAGGCACTGCCTCTCCCAGACTGTTCTTCCAGGGGGCCTCTTTCTAACCAGTCGCTGCTGCTAACAGTCAGGATGCTCTAATCTCACAGATAGGCCTCAACCTTCCTCCCTCAGCACATTTTTGAAGGAATAGTGTTCCCCCCTTCTCCTTCTCTCTCTCTCTCTCTCTCTCTTTCTCTCTCTCTCTCCTTTTTTTTTATCATCATCAAAATATATTCACAAAACACCCACATCTCTGTCCACACTATAAATCAGGGTGGGGAACCTCTGGCCCACAGCCCAGATCTGGCCCTCAGCTTGATTCATCTGGCATGTGGGGGATACTGTACTGGCTGCCACAGCTGCAAGCCAGAGAATAATGCCTCCCTCCCCACCGCTCCCGCCCCCTGGGCTGCTGGAGCCATCCCATTCCAAATGGAGCCTCGAAAACAGCCAGATTCAGAGGAGGGCAGCTCCGGTGGCTCCTCCAGTTGCTATTAAACAGGAAATGGGACTACAAAGCCCAGGGGGTGATTTTTATAACAAGAAAAGTTAATATTTAGTGACCACTTTGCTAACTTCCAGGACTGAGCTGGGGAAGCACATCACCACATTTTCTCATGTAACCTTCCCAGCGTTTTTGCACTGAGAACTCTTGTTTTCTCCCTGGAGGGTGGGGAACGGGGCTCAGGAACTTGCCCCGCTCCATAGCTAGACAGCAGCACAGCTGGGCATCCAATTCAGGTCCAGTGCACATCAGGCACTCTGTAAAACTCTGCCCTACTGTCTGCGGGAACTTCGAAAGCGCTTGTTCTCAAGACTTTTTCCTTTTAAAGATGTGTTTATTTATTTGAAAGGCAGAGTTACAGAGGGAGAGAGAGAGAGAGAGAGAGAGAGAGAGAGAGAGATCTTCCATCTGCTGATTCACTCTCCAAATAGCCACAATGGCCAGGGCTGGGCCAGGCCGAAGCCAGGAGCCAGGAGCTTCATCTGGGTCTCCCATGTGGGTACAGGGGCCCAAGGACTTGGACCATCCTCCACTGCTTTCCCAGGTGCGTTAGAAGGGAGCTGGATCGAAAGTGGAGAGGTTGGGACTTGAACCAGTGTTCATGTGGGATGCTGGCACTGCAGGCAGCAGCTTTACCTGCTAAGCCACAGTGCCAGCTTCTGTTCTCATGACTTTTGCATCACATCTCTTATTTGTCTCTGCACCACAAGGAGTCTTAAAAATATCATGGAAATATGTATTATGAAAAAACTATACATGGATTTCAGAAAGTATTTGTACCCACAAAAACTTTTTAAATTTTATTTCCCATGGATTTTTTGAAGTGCCCTCACATGTGCAAAAACCATGTGGTAGTTGTGCAAAGACTATAAATTCAACTCTAGTTACTTAAGTGTGATGACCTCTAAAGATTTGTTTACCAAAAAAGGGTAGAAATAGTGTTTAACACACTACTTTGAATTTTTTACAAGTGTTTATTTATTTGATAGGAAAAGTGACAGAGAGGGAGACACACAGAGAGAGAGAGAGAGAGAGAGAGAGAGAGAGAATCTTTCCTCCACTGGTTCATTCCTTAAATGGCTGCAACAGTGGGACTGGGCCAGGCCAAAGTCCAGAGCCAGGAACTCTATCCAGGTCTCCCACATTGGGTGGCAGGACTAAAGTACTTAGTCCACCTTCCATTGCCTTCCTAGGAGCATTAACAGGAAGGCGGATCAGAAGTGGAGCAACCGGGACTCCAACCAGGGCTCAATATGAGATGCTGGCATCTCAGGTGGTCGCTTATCCCAGTGCACCACAATGCCAACCTCAGTGTTTAGACTTTTAAGACAATGAAACTCTTCTCAAAGAAATGCAAGATTTTCCAGGGCAGTTTATCACAGAGATTTTCTTTTCCAATTTGCCTGTATAGTTCCTGAGAGGGAAAGAAAGAAAGACACAGAGAGACAGAGACAGAGAAAGATGGAGCAAGCCCTCTGGTCTTACTCCCAAAGAGACCTCTTTAAGCTCTCCCATGGCAACTCAGTGCCCCAACACACTACTGGCACAACTCTGCATCTCCTAAAACACTGTGTTGGGTTGACATCCCTGGGAAGTGAGCAGAAATCCATAATTTAAACACTATGAAACTACAATATGTGTCTGGGCACCAAGAAAGGTATTGTTAATCTAGAATTACCCAGCAGTTGAATGGTTAATAACTAAAGGGGCACAGGGAGATAGGTTCAGAGCCCCTAGTGTCAGAGCATCTGTTTACCTAGAAAAACAGGAAATATAAGCTTTTGCCTGAAGTGAAATCTGCAAATACCAGTGGGCCTACAAATACCCTCTGCTCACACTCCAAGACAGCAGACAACTGCTTGGATTTAGGATCAACGGGAACTCTAAACTGATCCAAGAAAGGAGAGGCAGCTGCTTGGGGACAGAGTCCCAGAGCCCTCCCCTCCCCCGATTCCTGCTTCTTAAGGCCCAAGTGACCAGAGGTATAGAATAAAAGAAAGATTTGGCTGGGCCCCCAACCCCACTAACAGGGTGGTCTCCAAATCCAACAGCTGGTACTAACATCCCTGGCAGTAGGATACTCCAAATGAGTACATCTTGTTCTCCCAACATCCTTGGGAACTGAAGCTTTGCTATGCTCATTACCAAGAAGGTTCTGGCACCTTCCAGCTCATTTGTATCTCTTCATCCTCTCACTAAGCATTTGTTATCTGGCAAGCACAGCTGCAGGCTCCTAAAAGCCATGGCCCCAGATCTCTGGGAGACTCCATTAAGAGGGGTCAAGGTAAAGAGTATTTTGAAGGGTATTGTGTCTGATTCCTAGAAACAAGTGGACCCCACAAGACTGAATACAAGCATCTCCTGTGTGGCTCTCCAGAAGCCAGGAACTTGGAGGAGTCTGATTCTACGCAGAAAGAAGTGTATAAAAACTACAAGAGTCTAAGGAAGTAAATCAAAATAGCAGTGCATCTTGCAGCCTGGTGACCTATTTCCTGGACTGGATGTTGGAATCGCCTTCCCACAGAACAGCCAATTGTGATGTGTTAGTATTTTCATGCTGTGCAGCCCTCTGGCATGGAGGCGCTGCCCCATTCCTTCCCAAGGAAATTCCACTGCAGGCAATGTTATGATTCCTGGACTAATAACACTTGTCGTTGGAACACTCCAGACAAAGCTGCAGTGTGGACTGGCCTCCAAGTCCCTTAATCACCTATTTCATCATCTCGACACTGGAGCCTTGGCAGTGGGGATGGGCTTGTGGATCCCAATAATTAACCAAAGGGACAGCTGCTTGCTTGCATGGGGATCTCCCTTCCTTCCATTCATAATCCCGAGCTGATCTGGGGTGTTAACTGGGTGTGATTACCACATCCAATACTGGATGGCAACTAGAGAAAGAGATGCTACAGGCGAATTCTGAAGCTAGTCACCTGCCCATTCACTGCTGACCTTCATGCATACACGTTTTCCTTGGGATTCTGCTTGTTGTAGCTCTGCATAGGAGCCAGGGAGAGAAGACAGCAAGGGTTTATATGCTAATGTGCCTGCCACCTGAGTGGGAGCACTGCTGATTCCCAACACTACAAGGGCGTGGTCCTTTACCCTTACCCCTGACATTTAATGGGACTCTGGGGGAGGAGACTCGGCATCTCTAGTCACACCAAGGACTATCAAGAAGCCAGGGAGATCTATAAGAAATCAAATGGGAGGCTAAAAGGAGGCTCTACCCCTTCATTCTGGTCTCTTTTGACTGGGCTTCAAATCGAATCCGCATTAATTAGCTGAAGACAGTTGCTTATGGTATTTGAATGAACTTATTTAGAGGTGAGCATGTCTAAAAAGAGAATGTAGGGTGGGCATTGGGCACAGTGGTGAGGAGGCCACTTGGGATGCCCGCATTCCATATCGGCCAGAGTGCCTGGGCCTGAGTGCCAGCTCCACTCCCAATCCCAGCTTCCTGCCAGTGTGCACCCTGGGACACAGCAGGCGAGGTCCCAACTATTTGCCCCCCTACTCCCCACCCAGCTCCTGGCTTCGGCCTGGCCCAGCTCCAGCTGTTGTAGGCATCTGAGGAACGAACCAGTGAAAGCTCTCTCTCTCTCTCTCTCTGTGTCTCTCTGCTTTTCGAATAAATAATAAATCAAGACTATGATAACACAGACAAGTAGGGGAGAGTGAGGCTGATGCAATCCTAGACAGAGCACAAGAGCCTTCAGGGACTTCACTCTTCCGAACTGTCGGTTGTCCTCAGACCAGAAGACTTGACCTCCTTGGTAATCCCGAAAGCCATTGGGGCTTCTTGACTGCATCTTGAAGAGAAGAAATAAGCACACAAGGAGAAGACTAAGAGGATTGAGAGGGATGAGGAGTGAGAATGAGACAGGGTGAGAAAAAGGAAAAAGAAAATAGGATACAGGTCAATTATTGTGGGAAGGCAGTGTGCTAACAGCAATGTCCGCAGGCCCTGAGCAGAAGCACCAGCGCTCTGGGGTGCTGGAACTGGCTTCAGGGAGAAGTGCTTTCCCAGCACACAGCATTTGATTATTTGAAATACATCAGCGATTTCCTTGCCACAGATGTTGTGTTTGTTCTCAAGGTTCCTGCCATAATTATGCTGCCCCTGGGGCTCAAACAGGTTCATTCCCAGGATGAGATGGGTGCCACTCTGCCGCCTGAGCAAGCGCTAGGTTCCAGCCCCTAGCCCCGCACCCTGGTATCCAGAGTGAAGAACTGCTTCTGCTCTGTCTCTTCCCCACCCTCCCTGGGAAGTACAAACTGTCCGGGTGACCAGACAGCTCATGGAGCAAAGGCTCAAACATTCTCTGGGAAAGTCCCACCCTGATCCCTTTCCCACTGACCTTTCCAAAATTCACTTGGCTTTGTTTTGGGCTCCACAAGTTATGAAAGCTAGCTTCCAGGGAAGCTAGAGACGAGGCATTCCCAATGTGGGATTTAGAACTCTTCCTTTTCACTCAAGTGCCAGAATATAGTTTGGGGGCTGTTTCTCCCTCATATTTAGACAATGACGCAAAACCTGTTGATTTGTTTAGACACAATTGTCCCTCAGCAGGACAGATGGTATTCAACAGAATGGAATAATTAGGCGATTTAAAAGAAATAATTATGTGGGAAAATATGGTTGGAGTCAAACAGGCCTGGTAATCTATATGATGAATTCAGTTTTCAAATGTGCATAAAATTTGTCATTATAGCTTCTGCTGCCCGGTTATCCTGAAGTAAAACAACTCTTTATCGACAAGGGATGTTTTATTTCATTGCTATTGAAGACAAACATGATTTTTTTAAGAATCGTGGGAATGGTGACATGAAATGACAGTTTAATTTCATCTCTTCCTGGGGAAACTAAAGTTCCTGGTGAAACAACTTTATGAGGCCATGGATTAATCACACTAAATGATTTTATGGGAGTTGGGGGGGACTATCTTGTTAAATTGCTTTTTTTGTTTGACCTCGAGTTTCTTTTGGTTTTTCATAGCTCACGGTCACAAAGACAGAAGTCTTTTTTGTTGTTGTTAAATAAACACTTCTTTAAATGAAAGATTCATGCATAATGCTCTTTGCTAGGCACCCATCAATCCATTGCCCACACAAGTGAGGATAAGAAAGCCTGCCTGACACAGTTGATCCTGAGCCAGGTAACCCTTGGAGCAAACAGGAGGACTAAATGTGGGGAGGTAGATGATTATCTCCAGCTAACATTTTTGGCCATTATATGTTGCTTTGTGCCATACGTGATGTGCACCACGGCCAAAACCAGCACTCTGTTTGCTTGTGTGATTTCACTCAGGTAATGCAAGGAGACTTTGGCCCAGCATCTTGATGGGATGCTCAAGCCAGAATGGCAATAGGCAACAAAATCTTTTTTTTAAAAAAAGACTTATTTATTTATTTAAAAGTCAGAGTCATGGGGGGGGGGGCAGAGAGAGAGAGAGAGAAATCTTCCACCTGCTGGCTTACTCCCCAGATGGCCGCAATGGCCAGTGCTGTGTCAGGCTGAAGCCAGGGGCCAGGAGCTTTATCTGGGTCTCCCACCTGGGTGGCAAGGGCCTAAACATTTGGGCCATCTTCTGCTGCTCTTCCCAGGCCGTTCGCAGAGAGCTGGATCAGAAATAGAGCAGCCAGGACACAAACCGGTGCCCATATGGGATGGCAGCATCACAGGTGGCAGCTTTTCCTGCTATGCCACAATGCCAGCCCCAGCAACAAAAAGTCTTTCTGATTCAAAAGGTTTTTGAATTAGTGGATTGGGGGTTATTTGAGTTTTATTTAAGTGAGGCATCTGCTCTTGATATCAAATATTCATTCTAACTTTAAAAATCTATACTTCTTTGATGTTGTCTACCAAATCTAGTCATATGCCCATCCTAGACCTTGCAATTTCACTCCTAGATACACTCAACTGAATGCAAATGCATACATATTCACGATAGCATTATTCATAATAGCTAACACTGAAATTAATTCAATTAGCTATTGAGCATTCAATGGAATACTATACAGCAGTGAGAGTGTGGTCAGCAGCTATAAACTGCCACAAATCCCCTAAGCATGATACTAAGCTAAAGAAGCCAGACAGATCTTGTAGGAGCCCATTTACATAAAGTTCAAGTGCAGGCGAAGTTAATCTGTGCTATTAGTGGTCAGGACCATGATTACCTTTAACAAAGATGTGGATGGGGGAGGCGGAGATGAGGAGCTTAGTAGGTTGAATAGTTTCCCCAGAAAAGAGACGTTCATGTCCTGGAATCCATGAGTGTGGCCTGCTTTGGGAAAAGACCTAAGAATTAAGTTAAGGATCTCACGATGAAATCATTCTGGATTATTCCAGTGGGCTCCAAATCCAGTGACAAGAGTCCTCATAAGAGATGGAAGAGAAGAAGGCACAAAAGAGTGAGAAGAAGGCCAAGTGAAGACAGAAGCAGAGATGGTTGGAGTTGTACAGCCACAGCCAAACTATGCTTACAACCACCAGAGCTGGAACAGGAAGGCAGAATTCCCCTCTAGAGCCTGCTGGCACCTTGATTTTGGACTTCTGACCTCCAGATCTCTGAGAGAAGAAATTTCTGTTTTAAGTCACTAGCTTGGGTTGTTCGTTAAGACAGCCACAGGCAGGTGCTCTGTTTCTTGAGCTGGGTACTAGTTACATGGGTATGTTAAGTTTGTAAACATCTATCAAGTTGTACACTAATGACATGTACATTTTACCCCTTTGTTATATTTCAATAGAAAACTTATTTTAAAAACCTATAACTCTATAACCTATTGTCCAATTACCCACCATTGTGAGTAGCTAGGCTGGCTCTGTGAGGTTTTATTGTTTATGTTTAAACCATGTTTCGCAACAGGAAGGCCTTTTACCCCTAACAAATGTATACACATAGTCTCTCCCTCCACTGTGGAATGATGAGAAGAACTTGCAAAGACAAAATGCCAGAAGCAACAAGCAAACAGCCAATTTTCCTATTTTCTTTTGTTGAAGTAGGTAGCAGAGTAGTTACAGGGTAATAAATCATCAGGACAGGAAATATCTAGAAGTTTTGGATAATGAAAAGACAGACTCAATAACAGAGGACTGATGCAGTGACCAATGCTATTTTTTGCTCAGACTGGATTGGTTGTGATACCTTTGTGATAAGCAGCAATAAGAATGATATGCCAAACTCTAATTTCACCTTATCTGGTAATTTTGCAATGGGTGGGAGAAGCACTATGGATAGTTTTGCGTGTCATTAAGATTGAAATTCCAAGATGGTTTCCTCTGCTGGAGAAAAGAAACACACCTGGCAGTCTAGAAACTATAAACCAGTGGAGGGTTCAGATTTTTCCAAAAGAATGAGATGCCTGCAGGCTGAGCAGGTTTTCCATTTTCCACTCCCTCCAACCCCAGGCAGAAGATTTCGAACGTGCACTCTCCTCTCCCTGGCTTCGAAGAAGCCCGCACTTGCCAGAACTGTGGACTCAAGACAACGGCCAAGTGCAGATGGAAGTGGCTGTGCAGAGCAGGCCCCAATTCCCTCAGCGGGGATTACTGAGGAACAAAGCTGGCAGGGTGGGGATTTCAAGCATCACAGGTGCAGAGAGGCTTCGGGTGGGGGCTGGAGCAGTGGACAAGGGCCTTTTTCCACCCTCATCGCAGTCCGTTCTCACGCACGCCTGCCTAAAGGGGCCCACTGCTGCCTAAATCCAATTATTGAATTTATAAACTCAAGAAGAAGTCATTGCTGAAGAGGAGCGGGCAGGCCCATGGTTTCCTCCCTGATAGAGTTGACCCTTTCCCAATAACCCTGGCTAGGCACTTGAGAGCACGGGGCTATGGCCACTCTGGGGCACGCAGCAGGAGGTAAAGAAGACAATAGCAGTCTTCCCCGTTCACCTTTAAGAAGGGTTTTGAAATCCAAAGTCAGAATAAACAAAGGTTTGGCAAAGTTCTGAGTGCTGACCTCTGTAAGGACTGCATTAGGGTGAAACTGATGATTTCTCTAAATCTCCCCCTGCAGGAGAATCCTCAGTTGTGTGTGTGTTTTGTTCTGTATGGATGCCTTGTCTCTCCTCGGCTCGAGCACAAGCTACAAAGACAACAAGGGCTGGGCCTTCTATTTCTGTTGTCACCTTCGAGTTGTTGTCATCTACAAGCAGCTATTACTGCAAAAAACAAGAAAGAAAAGGAAAGTGAAGACAGAAGTGAAATGGCACATGTTCCAAATTAGGCCACTCTGAAATGGCCACAGCAGTGACTTACTCAGCAACACAGGAAAATATCCTCCAAGATTGTCTAAGAGGGAGAAATCTGAAATTAGGGGCAGTAAGAATAACATTCCCACCCAGAAGATAATGAAAAGAGACGCAATGTTTGCGAGACAAGATCACAACTAACTGAATTGAAAAGAAGTTAAAATATTAGGTAATGCAAAATCCTGGGCCTGAAACCTTGACTGTAACATATATTGCATGTTTTTTCCTAATTCAGTTTTGTCTGTATGGCATTGCAGCCAAATGTTCTAACCGAAAGCCCTGGAGGGAAGACTGAGCATGAGACAATAGTTCATAATTCAATTCCATCAGCATTCACTGAGTACTCACTATGTGCTTAACATTCTCTTTGGTGCTGTGGGGAATGTGTAGGAAGTAGAAAACAGTCAAGGTCTGCAAGACACTGGCGTTTTCTTGGGGAAGAGAAGACTTTCAAACATAAAACGATAAAAACGACTTAATTAGAAAATAAACACATAGTAAAGAAGCAAAAGAAATATAATTGACTGTGAAGCTGTAGGATTCCGGCAAGCATAGGCAGTTCAACACCATAGGAACTCTGAAAACAAACAAACAAACAAACAAAGAAGTCAGCAGGATACAAATAAGGTAGAATCTTGGGATGAATAAAAAAGGCCAGCCAGTGTTACTCTGATGTAGGCTGGTGCCACGGCTCACTAGGCTAATCCTCCACCTGTGGCTCCAGCACCCTGGGTTCTATCCCCGGTTGGGGCGCTGGTTCTGTCCTGGTTGCTCCTCTTCCAGTCCAGTTCTCTGCTGTGGCCCGGGAAGGCAGTGGAGGATGGCCGAGGTCCTTGGGCCCTGCACCCACATGGGAGACCAGGAGGAAGCACCTGGCTCCTGGCTTCGGATCGGCGCAGCGCGCCAACCACAACGCGCTGGCCATAGCAGTCACTTGGGGGGTGAACCAACGGAAAAAGGAAGACCTTTCTCTCTGTCTGTCTCTCTCTCACTGTCTAACTCTGCCTGGCAAAAAAAAAAAAAAAAAAAAAAAAAAAAGAGTTTGGGATTTGGACTCATAGATGAAAATCTACCCACAGATTCAGTGCTCTGGTACTTACTAGCTAGGTGACTGGGCAGGTCAAGCTGTTTGTTAGTATTGGTTTTGCCATTGTTATCGGTACTACCAACTTAATCTCTCAGGTATCTTTTTAAAAATATTATTTGTTCGTTTATTTCAAAGATAGAGAGAGAGAGAGAGAGAGAGATTGATTTTCCATTTGCTTGTTCACTCCCCAAATAGCCACCATGGCTGGGGCTGGGCCAGGCTGAAGCCAGGAGCCTGGAACTCCATCTGGGTCTCCCACGTGGGTGCAGGGGCCCAAGAACTTGGGCCCAAGAACTTCTGCTGCTTTCCCAGGTGCACTAGCAGGGAGCTGGATTGGCAGTGGAGCAGCCAGGACTCGAACCAGTGGACAATATGGTTTGCTGGCATTACAGACAGTGGCTTAACTGACTATGCCAAAAGACGGGCCCCCGCCAGGTATCGCGATACTGGGAATGGAAGTTAGAGGACACAAGCGTTTCAGGCTCTGGGAAGGAGTATTCTACTTGTGCATGAATGCATGGGTATTTTACACCATGGTCTCTCTGAGTCTAGTTTGTATTAGGAGCCCCGGAGTCCCTGCTGGATGCGCTGGGAACTCCTGTCTTAGCAGGCAGCCAGTCTCTTGTTATCATCAACCCCACCTCCACTCCGCAAAATAAGAAAGCTGTGGCTCATAGAACTCAATTAGGCTTGACAGGATACTGCTCCTTTGCCCTGCTCTTATCTTTGTTCTGACTGCCTCCCTAGGTTGACTTTATCCTGAAGCTTGGGTGAGATGTACATGAGTTTCAGACCCCACAGCCATGGATGACAACATATCGAGGGACACAGACCTCCTTCGTAACAATGTGGAAAGTTTACCAGCAGCAAGTGGCGAACTTCTCTTTAGCTCTCGTTGATATGGACTGGGTCATTTACCCATCCCTAAACCATCCTTGTCGCCAGCTATATCTGAAATATCCAGGAGCATAGCATCACCAAGGCTGGCTCAGATTAATTAGACTCCATCCACTGGAGCTGGGAGAAATCCCCCAAGACTGCTCGTTTGCTAAACACTGTGAGAGAGATTAAACAGAAGGAGGGCTATCAAAGCACCATGGCCACCAGCTTAAGCATAGGCTAGCCATGTGCCTTAATGGCGAAAATTATGAAAAATCACCCTACCACGAATACTTTGCCACTCCCTGAAAGCCAGTTGAAGTTAAGATCTACCCCAGAGACCTCTTTGGAACTATAGTCATATCCGGAGTAATAGGCATGTCACTGCCTGGAAAAACAGGGTCCTTTTCTAAAATGGGCTTTCCCTTCTGGCCAGACTCCTTGGTCCATAACTGTAGTTGATAGGATCTTTGGGAGAGGTTTCCTTGGCCTTTTGTTTGAATGCTGTGCCCCCTTTATGATTCTATACATGAATAGGAAACCAGCCCTTTCCAGCTATGTCAGGGCCCTGATTAATGCCTCAGTAGCAAGCGCAACTCAAACCACAGCGAGCCTGGTTCCTTCCTTTCCCAGAAGGAAGCTCATATGCTCTCCCTTTGTTTGGAGGTGCTGGGCTAAAAAACACCAGCTTCAGTTGCAGAGGAAGGTAAGAGGCCTGCAATCCGTTCCCCTTCCCACTTCTCTTGGGTTTCGGTTGAACTGAACATGAATCAGCACGCGGACGGGAGATTCACCCAAGGATAGGGTGAGGACAGTATACACTGACTGACACAGGCAAAACTGCAGAGCTGAGCAGGACCTGGGCTTTAGGGGTCCATCCCCATGATCAGCTTCCTCCTTGACCCACTTTGAATTTTTCAAAACTCCCACCTCTCTTGCAGAATACTTTTGGTTCCTTGCCTGACCTCTGCTCTGTCTCCCTGGGCAGGTTGCCTTGTTCTCCCTCAGCTAGCCAGGCTGGCTGGCCGGCTGCCCAACTGTCCCAAGAGACAGGAAAGGCACCCTTTACATCTCTCTGGTTTGGGGCCATTTTTACTGCCTTTCTGGGGTTAACATCAAGGACTTTTAAAAACTTCTTGGTAAATGCAGATGGAGAGGCTAGATAGGATTGTGGTCACCTTGGCCCTCATTTTTCTTACTGCTTACAGAGTAGGAAAATTCAATGCTGTTTTTGGATTTGACCCAACACCTTTTCTGTCCAGAAAGCCAATAATTCATTCTCCAAGTGACTTGTTTGGCTCCACTGGCTGTATCACGTGTCGTATATTATAGATGATATATTGGCAAAGCTAACTAATGCCCAAACTCCACTCGTAGATCCCAGCATCAAGACTGCCAGAGGTAACCATACATTAAGGTTAGCGAGACATGGTGGGCTGTTAAACCAATCTGCATTATTTGAGGTGAAAGGGTAGAAGCAAATAGACTTCCAAGTTTCTTGGATTAGTATCAGTATAATTTCTTTTGGACTGTAAATACTTCAAAAGAGCGTAGTTTCTACATTACTTGGAATTTGTTTATAAAATCATGTGAATATTGTGCATAGAGCTGCATGCACAATGTTAAGGGGCTGTGAGGATTTCAGTGAGGCATACATGCCATATATGCTTTGGAAAAAATACGAACAAGCCAGGGCAGTATACATTAAGTCAAAAGGCATGCTATAGAGCAGGCTGTATGTGCGAAGAAAGCTCGGGGGACTAGAGCCTTAGTTGATGTATAACAGCGTAGACTCATTCCCTGAGCATTGCCCTTGGGCCCTTTTATTCAGAACAATGACATACTCTGGGAGAGGTGGGGTGGAACAGCACTGACCATCTAGAGTTCAATGAAACCTCTCATTAACCCACCATGGCCAGTCTGTACCAAGAGTGCCTTGTTCCATCGCTTGCTTCCTGTGGTGAGAGCCCGCCTATCCAGGAGGCCCAAAGAGCATATGCCCTCTGGTTTGTATGGCAGCTCTCATTCGGCTAGGGAAGATACATGTGGAGGGGCTAGGGGACTGGCGACCCGACTCCCTGGGACGCACTCTATTGTATTCGGAGTTGCCTGGTCGCCCTACTCACTAATTTTAAAAGAAGACATGATTTTGTGCAGTGGCCTGTTCGTGAAGTTTGCACTCGGCCAAGCAGGAGAGAAGAAATGTCTGTGGGAGTGGGGAGATGGTAGGTCTTTCCTTGTGAGACTCTCTGCTGCTCATTCAGCTTAGTAATTCTGGAAAGAGACATGACTGGGTCGCGCGGAGAACCCTGGCCTGGAAGTCAGGAGCCCTGCAGTGAGGCAGGCCCGTTAGCAGATGGAGGGAGACCGTGAGCCCCTGGGAAACCAAAGGGGGCTTTTACAATGATGAGAACAACACAAATGTGACATGTTACACCACTTAACACTTTACAGAGAACTTTCACACTTAATACAGTAAAACTGTAGAAGCTTAAGAGTGCAAGAGGACTTCAGAAATTAGCCAGTGTGGCTTCCTCTCCCAGGCAAGAGGCCCTGAGGAGCGAGCTTAGAAGGTAGCACCACGTCCATTCCACTTAAAAGCAGAAACCAAAAACCCGAGGATGCAGAGCAGTAAAGGCCAAGATGGTCCTGTCCTTTAGTGCCAAAAGTGCTCTTCCATATACTAGTCTCAGGTTCTTCCCATGCTGTCACATACCTCTTTTCTCTCCCAGGGGATAGATTCTAATCTATCCCTTATCTTACCCCAGAACTTAGCATCTAATTGTTCTCTGCTTTAGAAACTTCAGATCTTTGAGGGCCAGATTGTATCTCATCCTGCTTTTGAATCTCCTGGCCTCCCTCTACCTCCCCACCAATGGTAGGTGCTCTTGGAAAATATTTTTTAAATGCCTGAATGAGGGGCCAGTGCTGTGGTTCAGCAGGTGAAGCCACCGCCTGCAGCACCAGCAGCCCATATGGGCAATGGTTTGATTCCCAGCTGCTCCACTTCTGATCCCACTCTCTGCTATGGCAACAGAAGATGGCCCAAGTCCTGGGGCCCCTGCACCCAAGTGGGAGGTCAGGAAGAAGCTCTTGGCTCCTAGCTTTGGTCTGGCCCAGCTCTGACCATTGCAGCCATTTGAAGAATGAACCAGCAGGTGGAAGATTTCTCTCTCTCGCTCTCTCTCTCTGTAACTCTGCCTTTCAAATAAATAAATAAATCTTTTAAAAAAAGAAGTGAAATTCTACAATTCCTGAATTACTGTTTATACCTTTCAATAATTTTGTCCTCATTTTTGTCCTCATTTTTGCTTGTAGCAGCTGGGGGTTCTCGGTTGGTATATTACTATATTATATTACTATATAGTATTACTATATTACTCTGGTACCAGAGCTTAAGTGAGGAGAACGTCTTGATATTTTACAGTAGATCACCTTTCTTAACAGAAGGACTGGCAGGGCAATTACCTGATATTGGCAAGATGAGGGTCCAACATCTGTTTTATTTCTCTTTAAAGTCCTAGCTGGAACTATAGAAAATGGAGATGTTGTGCTGGCTCTCTCTGACCACTGGAATGTATTAAATGAAACACATTGCTCTTAGTTTAAACCTTAATGTTAAAGGAACAGTTCTAATCAGGGTTAGTCATCATGGGCTTCTGACACAAATCAGTCTCTTCCAAGAGCATTTAAGCTGCAATGAAACCAAAGAGCAAAGACTTACAGAGAAATATTCACAGGATTAACTAGTTAGCCCAAATGTGCACTTTTTTTCTGAAGCTAAAATTTTTAATTTGGTGAGATAGTTCTACTTAAAAATTAAGATTTTAAACTGTTGTTAAATACTTGCTCTTTTCTTTCTTCTTTTTTTTTTTTTTTTTTTTTTTTTTTTTTTGACAGGCAGAGTGGACAGTGAAAGACAGAGAGAGAAAGGTCTTCCTTTGCCGTTGGTTCACCCTCCAATGGCCGCCGCTGCAGCCGGCGCACCGCGCTGATCCGATGGCAGGAGCCAGGATCCAGGTGCTTTTCCTGGTCTCCCATGGGGTGCAGGGCCCAAGCACCTGGGCCATCCTCCACTGCACTCCCTGGCCATAGCAGAGAGCTGGCCTGGAAGAGGGGCAACCGGGACAGAATCCGGCACCCCGACCGGGACTAGAACCCGGTGTGCCGGCGCCGCAAGGTGGAGGATTAGCCTATTGAGCCACGGCGCCGGCCTACTTGCTCTTTTCTTAAAAAGTCATTTTAGCTCATAATTCCTTTAATGTTGTTAACATATAGAAAATCCTAGCTGATCAGTTTCCATTCCTGTCTGCTCATATCTTTAGTCTTTCTTTTTCCATAAATAATATCTATAGTACAATAAGCATTTGCAGGGTCTAGCATTGTAGTGTAGCAGGTCACGCCGCTGCCTGCAATGCCAGCATCCCATATGGGTGCCAGTCCAAGTCCTGGCTGCTGTGTTTCCAGTGTAGCCTGTTAATGTACCTGGCAAAGCAGCAGAAAATAGCCCAACTATTTGGGCCTCTGAACCCATGCAGAGATCCTAGTGAAGCTCCTGGCTCGCTCTTGGCTTCAACCTGGCTCAATTCCAACTGTTGCAGCCATTTGGGGAGTGAAGCAGTGGATGGAAGATATCTCTCTCTCTCTCTCTCTCTAGCTCTGCCTTCCAAATAAATAAATAAATCTTTTAAAAAAAATCTCCAGCCCCTGCCCCTCCACCTCAAAAACATCTGGAAAGGTTGTTTGTTAAATAACAATGAGTTTACCGAGTGCTATAATTTAAAAAAAAAGAAAGAGAGATTGTGTATTTGAGAGGCAGAGTTACAGACAAGAGAGGGAGAGACAGAGAGAGAGAGGTCTTCCATCCTTTCATTCACACCAATCTGAAGCCAGGAGCCAAGAGCTTCTTCCAGGTCTCCCACGTAGGTACAGGGGCCCAGGCACGTGGGCCATTTCCATTGTTTTCCCATGCCATTAATAGATGGATCAGAAGAAGAGCGGCTGGGACAGGACCTGGTGCCCATACGGGATGCCAGCATTGCAGGCAGAAGCCCAACCTACTATGCCACAGCGCCGGCCCCAAGACTGCTATAATTTTCGTATCAATAGGGAAGACTCCTCCTGCAACCACCACTGATGAGCTGAGCTGCCCCAAAACTTTGAGAACAAGAGGAGAGCAAGCAGGGGTGGGCATTTGGCTTAGCAGTTAAAAAGCAGATTAAGGTACCAATGTCCCATATCAGAGTGCTTGGCTTGAATCCCTGACTCTGGCTCCTGACTCCAGCTTCCTGCTAATGCAGACCCTGGGAGGCAGTGGTGATGGTTTGTTGGGTGCCTACTACCCATATGGGAGACCTAGATTGAGTTCCTGGGTCCCATCTTTTGCCTGACACTTGGGGGAGTGAACCTAACCTAAAAACTCTTTCTGTCTCTCTGCCTCCCAGATAGATAATCTTTTTTTTTTTTTTTTTCAACAAAAGAAGAGCAAGAAATGGAATCTGGCAGATTATCCTAACCAAATTCCACCCAGGCATAAAGGGCTCAAGCTGCCTGGTGAGATTCCTTCAAATAGATCTTACACTATAAAGGCTTAAATTCATCAGAAACAAACAAACAAACAAACAGTGGGCTTTACCAGGAAATGTTTAAAGTAAAGTAACAGCTGCTGGGATACACTTAAATTTGACTTTCCAAGTTTCAACAGAATAACAACCTTTTCCTTTATTTCCTCTTCCAGAAAGTGTCCTATACAGAACAGCACACGGTTGGCTCAATACAAATTTGGCCCATGTTGGACCCCTTAGATTTGGTCCACCACAAATTCACCTTGTCAGCTGTAGCTTGGCTCCCATTACTGTCTATTTGTTTCTTACACACCTTATTCTGTGAACAGTCCAATCTGTCTCCTCAAGCCTTCAATTTTTCTTCTTTCCAATACTCCCATTTTTAGATGAGCTTGACAGTCAGTTGCTGAAAAACGAAGCTATGATGCTGAACCCCCTCAGCTATTAGAGATATGAGAGCATCTCTCATCAAAGGAAGATTGGTTTTTCCCTTAATGTCCTCTAAGTTATCCGCTCTTGCTCTGCTCTAGAACTCATCCCTTCCTACATTCCTCCTATCCCATCTATCCTCTTGACCTGTACTAGCAATGTGTGGCTATTTAAATGTATTTAAATTAAATAAAAGTACAACTTCAGTTTCTAGAGTGCACTGACCACGTTTCGAGAGCTCAACATGAGTCATGTGTGGCGAGTGGCTGCGACAGCACAAATGTTGCACGTTTCCATCATCGCACAAAGTTCTGCTGGACAGCACTGCTTCGCAGTGTCCTCTGATTTCTTTCCTGTCCTCTGGTCTCTAATCTCAAGCAGACAGCTGCATCAGGATCAACAACAACAGCAACGCAACAACTGCTCTGGAAGTGGCCGTCCTCCTCGTCTGCCTCCGTATTCTGTAATGCTGCCAAACTTCTAGCATGAATGCTGCATTCCTTCCTTGCCCCCTTGCAGCCTAACTTCTGTACCTTCTTTAAAAAATGAAGCCAACAAAGATTTTTGGAGGCATTTTTCACCATTTCTTTTCCAGTCATCACCCGCCTGAAATTTCTCCTCTCTAACCCTTGCTGGAGAATTGCTTAGACATGATAAGATGCTTCCCTCCTTGATCATCTGCTCCTCCGGGACTCTCTGCCCGACATCTCACTCCTGTCCGAAAACACAGTTCTGCACGTGCTGAGCTCATTTTCTGCCATTTGCCTCTACCTATCTGCTCTGTGAAAACAGGTTTCAGTCTCACAACCCAAACTGCTAAGTCCTCACCTACATCACTGATGTTCCTGGAAAAGCACCAAGAATAAATCTTTATATTTTCAATGAACGCTCCCAATGATGCAGAGAAACCTGTGTCCCCCATCCCCAATTAATTTCTATGTCCCTCCCAATACTATGCGAGCCAGCTGACCCTAGAAGAAGTAATCCGTCCTTTTCTCAAAGGTTGCACTGTGAGGAGAACTCCTGGTATGCGAAGAGGTGGGGACTCAAGACTACAGAAACAAAGACTGCAAGGTGAAAGACGTGGGACAGTTCTGGCCAAAGGAACTTTGTCTATACAATCATTGTGCCGGTTTTTTCTTATGACTGGTTTCAAAGTGTCAGGATGATAATGATAGATAGATAGATCGATCTTTTTCCTTTTCATTTCTTCATTTTTCCCCCCTTTGGAGAGGGGGAGTGGCTAAGTAACTTCTGCATTGCTTCTACACAGTGAACTATGCAATAGCTGTAGCTCGTAATGGAAAACCAGGCACTTTCGCAAGGGCGGTATCATGCAGTCAGCCTGCAGCAAATTACACCACGGTGTTACACGAAGGAAGTTGACAGAACACTCTCCTTCCCCTCTCAAAATTAATGCACAGAGTACACCGTAACCTTGAATAGCATGTGATGTCTGTAAGCAACGTGAAGGCAAATCCCAACTTACTTTCTCCTTTTGGCTTTTGTTTTTCTTTCAGTGTGCTTACTGCTCTGCTGCTTAATTTTGTTACACTTAACCTAAGAGACCACTCGGACTTAAGCAATGTTCTTGAAATGTCAATTCAGCAGTTAAAACACACAAATGACACTAAGAGCGCAAGGAGAACAGGAGAAATTTATGCAGGACAGATGTGGGCGCTCCCAACACTCACAAGGTCAAGGCAGTCTTTCACTGGTGATTTGTACAAAATTTGCTCATGAAAGAAAAACAAATATAAAAAGGCATTCAGCTATATACAAGATCATCAAAGTAGCAAAAATAACCCCCAAAGTGAACACTTACTAGGCAATTTGGATTACAGTGGTATAAAAAGGAATATTGTTTGGGCCAGCAAATCTGCCTGTCTTGCACTTGAAGAAAAGTAAATGCTCTTCCACAAAACTCCTTTCCCACAGCCTTCTGCCAAGCAGATTCTGTTGCTAGGTAAACATAAGCTACCAACAATTTATGCATATATATATATATATAGCAAATTATAGTTGAGAGAAAACTCATGAGGTTATGAAACAGATGGTAAATTTGTGCTGTGGCCCGAAAAAGGAACGGTATTTTGACATAATGAGCCGTTGCAAGTCTCTCTGACAGTTTCCTAGCCTAATAAACACTGACTTTTTGTGTCTGGAGGAGCAAGAATCATGTAGAAAAGATAGGAAGCGGCAGAAGCAATGTTCTTTTAGCATTGGAGTTAGTCAGTTTTAAGCTTCGTGTGTAAATAAGCGAGAGCAACACAAAGTAAACCAAACCAGTTCAGAATTCATCCGCCGACTTGCCGTGTGGGATCAAATCGGATTTAGCAAGAGTTAACAGACTTATCAATGCCACTAGTATAGAGCTAGGAAGAATCTAAGGCTGAACTCCTATCAGCTATGTACCTAGAGAACATACCCAAGCCTATTTACATTTTGTGAAAAGCAATTTCAGAGACTTAAGGCCCTTGCAGCTCACGTTTCTCATCCGAACTAAACTGGTGTTTGTTTAATAAGCAGCTGGTTCACCACTGGGCTTCAACTGTCCCACCGCGTTCGGGAGCAAACGCTTGAGTCACACTCAGATCCACACTGACATCTGCAGGTAATCGAAACAGGACTTCTATGAATTGATTTCTAGACGCAGGATTCTCAAACCATCCCCCATGGCAGCGTGCTAATCCCTAAAACTGAAATACCCTGGGTGACAATGTATTTCTTCACAAAAAACACTCTCAGTGTTCAAGTGCTTTCGTAGAGTAAAATCTTGCATATAGAGTACAAGTTTAATTATTAGACGCCCCCACAAACATAGAGCTCTCTCTGCCTAGGGCAGTCATGTGATTTTTATTTTCATTTTAAATGTTGAGTCCTTTTTCCTATATTTTCCAGTGAGCACATAGTACTTTTACAGTGAGTTATTAAAGAGTTGCTACTTAGGTTTTAACCCCAAATATTGAGTTTTCTCAATTCATGTTCACATTCAGGAAAGTCTTAGGAAGAAACCTGCAAAATGTTGTTTTTCTGCAATAAACTGCTGCTTCCTTATATAAGCTACCAAAACTCCTAAATCTGAACAAAGACAGGGTTACAGCAGATTTGTAGCAGATGCAGGCTGCTCTAGTCTAACACTAATGATTTTTCTATAGTGCCTTTCAACTGAGCAACATTTCCAAGTAATGTTCATTGGGTGTATCTACAAATACGGTATTCGAGAAAATAGGATCTACTACCAAGAGGCTGCTTTTACAATGACTGTCTGGGGAAAAGCCTACTTTTCCGGGCTTGGGAAATCAAGTGATTCATTCAACTTCTGAGGTGAAAATCAACTTATCAGGAAGGCCTTATTCTACTTGCTACAAATGACATGTAACAGAAAAGGACATCAAGGATTTCTGGTGGTATAAAAAGAACAGTTGCTTAAGAGGTCATTAACAAATTCAGTCAACAGGTACTCATAAACATGGAACTCCCAATATATAAATGTGTTACATTTCTAACATTTATCAATCTGTTTATTTACTTATTGGTATCTAGAATGCATTTTCTTGAAAAAATAAATTTACAGTGGCTAGAATTCTAAATTGACTCCCAAAAGTGAAGGTAAAACATTATGGATATGCAACAGAATTGTCGGGAGCTATTTTAGCAGTTTAGCTGAAACAAATGTTGAAATGCCTTTAAAGATAAGTGATTTCTCAGCCTTCTTGTTCAGGTGCATGAGAAAATAGAAATAGAAAGACAAGAAAGCATGAGTTTTCAAAAACTTTAGATGCTAACATCTAATTCTCTTGAAATTTTGCAACCTAGGCATGAGTTTTATGTGCATGGGATATGCTAAAGGTTTTACTTTAGTTAACAAAAGGAAGCAAGGTGGAAGTTAGGAAAATAGGAGAGAAACTTTGCTATAGCAAGTGGGCAAGAATTGAAAGAGGAGGGAGAAGGGGCCAGCGCTGTGGCTCACTTGGCTAATCCTCCGCCTGCGGTGCCAGCACCCCGGATTCTAGTCCCGGTTGGGGCGCCAGGTACTAGTCCCAGTTGCTCCTCTTCCAGTCCAGCTCTCTGCTGTGGCCCGGGAGGGCAGTGGAGGATGGCCCAAGTGCTTGGGCCCCTGCACCCGCATGGGAGACCAGGAGGAGGCACCTGGCTCCTGGCTTCGGATCGGCGTGGCTCCAGCTGTGGTGGCCATTTGGGGGGTGAACCAATGGAAGGAAGACCTTTCTCTCTGTCTCTCTCTCACTGTCTAACTCTATCTGTCAAGTAAAAAAAAAAAAAAGAGCAGGGAGGAGAGTGAACCAAAGAAAACATGTATTTAGACGCTACCTCTGCATTCATTCACTCAGACCACATTGATGACAAACGTTAATGGAGGTTTACTTTGTGCGTAGAGTTAGGGATGCCACTGTCAACAAGACTATCTTGGTCAGTATTCTCTATATCTGGTAATCCAGTAGGGAAGACAGACATTAAATAAATACTATAATTGCAGGTGAGACAAGTACTAGAAAAGGGAAAGCCCAGGAGTGCTTCAGGGAGAACCTAACAATCTAGCTTGCCCATCCTCCCCTATAGTGAACCAAATGGTCCAGTTGATTGCATAAACACATTTGCATCTCTGTTCCTACCTGTAAAGTTAATTATCTTTTCATATGCTAAGGGTCACTTTCTTCTGTGATTGTGTATTCATGGATTTTTTTTCTTCCCATTATCCTCTTGAGATTATTTTTAGCCTTTTCTCCCCTCTAGCTATTGAGAGTTTTTTGTATATTTGGTATACTAACACTTCATTTAGGATATACTCACATAGTATAAGTTTCTTCTGTCAGTATTGTCATCCTTTTATTTTTTTGCCACGTAAAAGATTTTTACTTTAATTTTTTTATGTAGTTGAAATTATCTATATCTTTTATTGCATCTCAATTTGCAGTCATACTTGGAAAGGCTTTCCCCACACCCAGATTATAAAGGAATTAATCCTCGTTTTCTTCTAATGTTTGTATGATTTTATTTTTCACATTTGGGTCCATTTGAAGGTTATCCGAGGGTACAATGTGAAGTATGGAATCAAATTTTCTTTTTATTCAAATAGTTATCCAGTTATCCCAACAGTATTTATTTAAAAATCCATCTTTTCCCCCAGTGATTTGGATATACCATGTTCATTATATATTAAATTTTCACATACACTTTGGTCCATTCCATTTGGTCTGTACACATTTGTCCCGTTGATCAGCCTATTCTTAGACCAGTAAATAATTGATTTAAAAAGAATGTGAAATGACATGTATAAAGAAAGGGGTTAGCTTTCTTCTTTCTTTATAGAAGTACACTAGCCAATAAATGTGGAAGGGATGACAGAATTAGGAAACTGACTCAGGCAAGGTGAAAGTACCTGGGGGACAGGACATTCACATAGTAGCACTTTTAAAATAATTAGTTAATATTAATTACAAAGAGGAGAAAGACACTTTTTTGAAAAAGATTCATTTATTTATTTGAAAGGCAGAGTTAGAGAGAGGCAAAGAAGGCAGAGAGAGAAGTCTTCCATCCACTGATCACTCCCCAAATGACTGCAATGGCCGGAGCTGAGCCAATCCAAAGCCAGGAGCCAGGGGCTTTTTCTGGGTCTTCTATGTGGGTGCAGGGGCCCAAGGACTTGGGCCATCTTCTACTGCTTTCCCAGGCCATAGCAGAGAGCTAGATCGGAAGTGGAGCAGCCAAGACTTGAACTGGCGCCCATATGGGATGCTGGCACTAGCAGGTGGCGACTTTATTTGTTTCGCCAAAGCGCCGGCCTGGGAAAGATACCTTTACAGTGAAGAAATCTGGAGAATACTGCCTTGACCAAGTGATTACATTTGGCATCACCGATGAGACAAAGTACTATCATGTGTCTCCTGATGTGATGGAGAATGGGAATCACCTATGTAACATTCCTACCAAAAATGTTTAACCTGAAACTTATAAGGAAAAAATATGACAAATCCAAATTACAGGACATTATACATGACAACTTGCCCAGACTCTTCAAAATAAATATTTCATGAAAGATGAAAAGATCCGGTGAAAGGACTCTAGAGACATGATAAGTATGAATTTGTATGACCTTTGACCCTGAATTTTGGATCATCTGCAAAACAGCAGCTCTAAAGGAAATTATTGGGACAATTTGCATATGTACTGTGAATTTTAAAATATTGTTTTGTTAATCTTAGGTGTCTTGGGTGTGCTAAAGAAGTAGGCAAAATAAGATGAGACATTGCTTTGATATTTGCAACTTAATTTCAAATGATTGACACATAGGTACACACACTGAAGGAACAAAGGTGACCAAATGCTAACAGGTGTTTTATCTTTGTGAAGTGTAGATGAGTGTTTCCTATACTATTCTTTCAACTTTTCTGTAGGCTTGCTTGGTGGGTGTTTTTCTAAATAAAAAGTTAAAATTTCTTGTAAATTTGGGACTATCAAAATTATGAATATACATATCCTTTAATATAGCAATTCCACTTTTAGGAACTGATGTGCATATCCTCAGTGTTATTCATTGCAGCACTGTTAAATGACAACAAAAGATGGGGAGCAATATAAATTTACTCCAATATGGAACAAGTAAAATGAAATGGAATTTTAAAAGGTGTTTGTGGAATAATACAAAATCATTTCCAAGATTTATGAATAGTGTTAGGTAGAAAATGTAAGGTACAGAGTAATACCCATGATATTGTGTTTGATGGAATAAATAGCCCCAATTCTTCCCGCCCTAAATCCCTACCCCTTGCATGTACATCTACTACAAATATGTTTGTGAATGTGTAGAAAAAATTAGTTAGGAACACAAATCAAACATTTTGGACGAGAAGGCTATGGAAAAGCATGTGAAATTGTGAAGAGATAAAGCTCATAATAAAAAAAAAATCCAAACCACATAGTGAATGAGTGGGAGTGGACATTAAGGACACTTTAAAATCAGAATACTTTAAGTGGACACTTTAAGAGTTCTGGAATGTTCTATGTTGAGCTAGGTGGTGGCTTATGGGTTCACTTTTGTCAACTGTATAATATTCCCTTATTTAAACATTTCATGATCTATCTGTTCTTCAATCAATGGTTATTTGGTGTCTTTTTAAATTTATTTTTTTAAAGATTTATTTATTTATTTGAAAGAGTTACACAGAGAGAGAAGAGGGAGAGAGAGAGAGAGAGAGAGAGAGGGAGAGAGAGAGAGTTTCCATCTGCTGGTTCACTCCCAAAATGGCCCCAATTGCTGGAGCTGGGCTGATCCAAAGCCAGGAGCCAGGAGCTTCTTCCAGGTCTCCTACATGGGTTCAGGGGCCCAAGGATTTGGGCCATCTTCTTCTGCTTTCCCAGGCCATAGCAGAGAACTGGATCGGAAATGGAGCAGCTGGGTCTTGAACCGGCACCCATATGGGATGCCGGCACTACATGCCAGGGTGTTAACCCATTGTGCCACAGCACCGGCCCCATATTTTTAATTTATTAATGTACATAAGTAAATGTTCTTAACATATTTCTCTTTGTCATCTGCTCTAAGTATTCCTCCAAGAGAGGTTCTTTTTTAAAATATATTTTATTTGAAAGGCAGACAGACAGAAACAGACACAGCTGGGGCTGGGCCAGGCAGAAGGCAGAAGGCAGAAGGCAGAAGCCAGGCACTCCATCTAGGTCTCCCACGTGGGTGGCAGGGACCCAAGGACTTGCACCATCTTCTGCTGCTCTCTCGGGCGCATTAGCAGGAAACTGGCATGGGAATGGAATAGCCTTCAGTGTAGTCACCAGAGGAGTTAAACTAAAAAGTCCTTTTGCCCACAGTAGGCAGGCTTTAGTGATCCAGAGCATAAGCTCAATTTCATCGAGAACTTTCTATCATTATCCTAACTAGAAAATCGGCATCACATATTACCTAGAGGCAGTACTGCTTGCCAGGGACTCTTCATGCAAGCTTTCCTCAGGATTGTCTGGAAGACGGGAGAGCTGATGCGTCTCCTAGAGGCTAGAGTGTGTGGTTAACGCATCCCTGGAGACATTCTTTTGGCTCCTCCTGTAAGCTAACACTCCCCTGTGAATTTCTTCCAGCACTCTCTACAGCTTGAAATGTGGAGTTGTTGTTCCACAAACTCTTACTGAGTGATCACTATGCTGTTTCAGACACAGTGGTAGCCCCTGAGGATACAGCAGGAAGAAAATGGGAACGTTTGGATTGTAATTGTGCAATGGTTGGAAAAGGGGAAGGAAGAAGTCAAATTATGCACATCTAGTCTATATACTGCGTGTCTCCGTTTCCTATGCCCCTGTTTGCTCAAGCCACTGCAGTTCAATTTGCCCCTTGCGTCTCACTGAAAGTACACTAAGTTTCTAGAGGACCCTCCAGTTATCAGATCCGGTGGGAAACTCTCAGTACACCCGGTAGATAGCTTCTTCCTTAGCTTCACAGGTATGGTAGCTGCTTTCTCTAGGATTTTCTTCTGCCTCTCTTTCCACTCTATTTCTTCTTTACCCTGCCTCCTAAAGGTTCATGTTTGCCAGAATTTTGCCCCTGACCTAATCCTTACTCTCTCTCCCAGCTTTTATGTACACTCACAGCTGCCAACTAAATAAGCTAAAGACTTCCAAATCCCAAACTAGATGAGGCCTATCTTTCCCTCTGCAGCCCCATTTCTTTTTTATTTATTTATTTATTTTTTTGACAGGCAGAGTTAGAAAGTGAGAGAGACAGAGAGAAAGGTCTTCCTTCCGTGGGTTCACCCCCGAAATGGCCGCCACAGCCGGTGTGCTGCGCTGATCCGAAGCCAGGAGCCAGGTGCTTCTCCTGGTCTCCCATGGGGTGCAGGGCCCAAGCACTTGGGCCATCCTCCGCTGCACTCCCTGGCCACAGCAGAGAGCTGGCCTGGAAGAGGGGCAACTGGGACAGAATCCGGCGCCCTGACCGGGACTAGAACCCGGGGTGCCGGCGCCGCAGGCGGAGGATTAGCCTAGTGAGCCACGGCGCCAGCCGCAGCCCCATTTCTAACATCAGCAGATGACTTGTATGTCTGTATAGCAGTGCCTTGGTGTCTTCTTGAGTGCATCCGAGCTCCCTCTCCCTGACTCCTATCTCCACCTCAAGCTGTTCTTCAAAACCCAGCTTGTGTGACCTCTCCTGAGAAGCACTTTAGAATTACAGCCCAGGCCATGTCATTGCTTTCTTCGTCCTCACACCACACTCTAATCTGGGCTTCTAATGCAGACTACTTCTCCGTTCCACTATGCTGGTCTCACTGAAGGCCTCTGGGCCTAAAACAGGGCTCCACAAAAACTTGTTCAATTAATGAATATAAGAAATGCCGGCTGGCACTGTGGTGTACCGGGTTAAAGCCTCAGCCTGTAGCGCTGGCATCCCATATGGGCGCTGGTTCGAGACCTGGCTGCTCCACTTATGATCCAGCTCTCTGCTATGGCCTGGGAAAACAGTAGCAGATGGCCCAAGTCCTTGGGTCCCTGTACCCACATGGGAGACCCGGAAGCAGCTCCTGGCTCCTGGCTTCATATTGGCACAGCTCCGGCCATTGCGGCCAACTGGGGAGTGAACCAGTGGATGGAAGACCTCTCTCTCTCTCTTACTCTTTCTCTCCCTCTCTCTGTAATTCTGCCTTTCAAATAAATTTAAAAAATTATTTAAAAAAAATAGAAATTCCTGAGCTGTAAACAGTCCAACATATAGCTAAAGGAGCTTGGGAGCGATGATTGCGTGGGTGTGAACCATAGATATTTAACAGAAGTATTTAGATCCTCTTCCCTTCTTCCTGTAGGGGCAGCTGGGGCTGGTGGGACAGCAGGGTTGGTCAGAGCCAAAAAGATGGTTGAGCTTAAGGAAGCAACCGTGGTGGCAGATGGCAGGGTAGGAAATTGGTTATATCAGGAAAAAAGGAATAATTAATTATGTAGAGGATAAAGGGAACCAGGCTCTTCATTACCAGAAGTTACAAATATGGGTAAGGGTGGAAGTTGGAATGAACCCTGTGCTGAACTGGAATCCGAGGTGCGGTGCTAGCCTGAACTTATTTATTTATTTATTTAAAGATTGATTTATTTATTTGAAAGGCAGAGTTAAAGAGAGAGAGCCGGAGAGAGATATCTTCCATCCACGGGTTCACTCCCCAAATTGCTTCAAGGGCCTGGGTTGAGCCTGCTCAAACTCTGGAGCCAGGAGCTTCTTCTGGGTCTGCCATGTGGGTGACAGGGGCCCAGGTACTTGGGCCATCTTCATTGCTTTCCCAGGCCATTATTAGGGAGCTGGGTTGGAAGTAGAGCAGCTGGAGCACAAACTGGCACCCACACTGGATGCTAGCATTGCAGGAAGCAGCTTTACCTGCTACACCACAACGCCGGCCTCTATTTATTTATTTGAGAGAGAGCAAGAGCAATCTGCCGATTCACTTCCTAGGCCAAAGCCAGGAGCTGGAAACTCAATCTTGGTCTCCCACATGGGTAGCAAACATGACTTGCTGCCTCCCAGGGTCTGCTCTAGTAGGAAAATGGAAACAGGAGTACAGCTGGGACTTGAACCCAGGCACTCTATATGGAGTAGGCATCCCAAGCAACAACATAATCACTAGGCCAAACACTCACCCCCATTTTATTTACTCATTTGGAAGGGGACTCATGATGTGTAATAAACAGATATAGGTGTGTGTGTATAAATTTACAGGGGACAGGTACTCCAATACATGTGTTTTCTCTGTGCTCTGAGAGGGCCTCTAAACAGTTGAAATAATGATGCCCCAGTAGCAATGATCATACCCCATGCCCACACCTTGGTTTTTAAATGCTATTCTCTATTTAAAGGAATTAGGAGGGATGGAATTGTGGTATAGCTGGTAAAGCCACTGCCTACAACACCACCATCCCAAATGGGCACTGGAGTCCTGTCTGTTCCAGTTCTGATCCAGCTCCCTGCTAATGGCCTGGGAAAAGCAGCGGAAGATTGCCCAAGCATTTGGACCTTGCCACCTACGTGGGAGACCCGAAAGAAGCTCCTGGCTTCAGCTTGGTCCAGCCCTGGCCCTTGAAGTCATCTGGGGAGTGAACCAGTAGATGGAAAATCTCTAACTCTTTCAAATAAATAAATAAATCTTAAAAAAAAAGTATTAGGGATCCTTAGAGAGATGACTGATCCCAGGGGCTAGGGCAAGGAAAGAATGAATCTGGGACATCTTGCTCCAGAAAGTACAAAGCTGGTAAAAAAAAAAAAAAATATATATATATATATATATATAGGGATTTGTTGAAAGGACACAGGAATGAGCCTGGAGGGGCTCACTGTCCAAATGTGAGACAACCTATAATAATAATCATGGCAATAGATTAAAACACACTAACCAAAATAGAACTAGACACTGATGCAAACAATGGAGAAGGGAAAATTCTTCTTTACAGCAGCATGCCAGCTAATAATAAATGTACAAGGAATTAGCAAGTCACAATTAGGCAGCCAGCATAATACCATCAAGCAAGAAACATCTATGGATTTTATAACTAGGGTGAAAAGTTTGATGAGGAAACGTTATTTATGTCCCAAGTTGTTTCCACACAAATGATGAATTTCAGTGGCAAAAAGACTAATTGTACAGCGGCAAAACATGGCAGACCCCACCCTAACCACAGGATCAAGACAACCATCGCTAATAAGAAGACACAGTGACAACATGTACCTTGTGAAATGACATATTGGGAACACAGCATCACTTCTGTGTTATTTCTGCTCAAAATTTCAAAAGCCTGGCTTTAATAATTTTTTTTTCAAAATAACTGGCCAGTATTTTTCAAAAATATGAAGATCACAAAAGACAAAACTGAAGAACTGCCAGACTGAGGGAGAGTCAAGACACAAAATGACTAAGTGTGACACATAAGCTTGAATTGACTCCTGGACCAAAGAATGTTTTTCTTTCTTTTCCTTTTGCTTAAAAGAGCATCATTGGAACCACAGTCAAAATTTGAATGGGGTTTGTAGATGGGATGGCTGTTTTGTTCCAAAGGCAGTTTCCTGATTTTGATCGGTTGTATTGTGGTTAAGTAAAATGTCTTTGCCTTACACGGAAGCATGGGACAGTAATGTGGTATCATGTCTGCAAAGTATTCTCAGATGGTTCAGAAACAACACATACACATACACATACACACACAGAATGATAAAGAATGTTGTTAAATGTTAACTGCGGAAGCTGGGTGAAGGATATGCCGTTCTTGCAACTCTGTTGTAAATCTAAAATTATTCCAAAATGTAAAGCCTTCTAAAATAAAGTAGGTCATATATTTGTAATGAAAAATAGGAGTGGGTGTTGCGGCACAGCGGATGAAGCCACTGCTTAAGAATGCCTGCACCCTGTATCAGAGCCTGGGCCAGAGTTCCGCTCTGCTTCTGCTTCCTGTCAATGTGCACCCTGGGAGGCCGCAAGTGACGGCTCATGTTCTTGGGTCCGTGCCCATCATGTGAAAGATCCAGATTAGAGTTCTGGACTCCTGGCTTCAGCCTGGTCCAGAATTTGTGGCCATTCAGGGAGTGAACCAGCAGATCATCTTTCTCTGTCATTCTTTCAAATAAACAAACTTCCAAAAACCTGAAAATCAAATTTAATGTTTGTATCTTGGATGATAGGCAAAAGGCTTTATTTTCGCTTGTTTACCATTCCCTAATTTTGTTCTAAAAATAATTTGTAGAGGCTTATAAACAATAAAATAAAATGAAGTGAAACCAGAAGAACATATATGAGCCTGCCAAGGACTTTCTAAATGGTCAGATTCTGTGAAACACTCTTGAAATCAGACTATGTAGAGAGGTTTGTTTTGGGTGAGGGAAGCAGCCTAAATGTCAATATAGCTATTGGTTTTTTTGGGGTCCCGATATCCTTTGACTCAGAACTTCACCTACCATTAGACACGGAGAACTAACTATTGGGCTATGAAAAACAAAACAAACTATTAAGAACAAAAGATGGGACAGCATTGTGGCTTAGCATTGTGGCTGCCACTTGCAATGCTGGTAATCTCACATGGCCTCTGGTTTGTATCCTGGCTGCTGTACTTCCTATCTAGTTCCCTGCTAATGCACTTGGGAAAGCTGCCAAAGATGGCCCAAGTCCTTGGGGACCTGCCACCCACGTTGGAGATCCGGAAGAAGCTCCTGGCTCCTCGCTTCAGCCTGGCCCAGTCCCAACTGTTGCAGCCATATGGAGAGTGAAACTGCAGATGGAAGATCTCTCATTCTAACTCTGACTTTAAAATGAATTAATCTTAAAAAAAAAAAAAGCATAGACTCAAGACATTACTAAAAGGGCCAGTGTTATGGCATAGCACGTAAAGCTGCCACCTGTGGTGCTGTCATCCTTATGGGCTCCAGTTTGAGCCCCAGCTGCTCCACTTCCAATTTAGCTCTTTGCTAATGGCCTGGGAAAGCAGTGGAAGATGGTCCAAGTGCTTGGGCCCCTGTACTCACATGGGAGACCTAGAAGAAGCTCCTGGCTCCTGGCTTTGGACTGGCCCAGCTCTGGCCTTTGTGGCCATTTGGGGAGTGAACCAGTGGATGGATAATCTCTCTCTCTGTCTGTGTAACTCTGTTTTTCTGTGTAACTCTGCCTTTCAAATAAATAAGTAAATATTTAAAAAAAGACATTACTAAATTTAATGCATGTTTACACACTTTATTAAATTTGCATTCTAAGATATACACAAGGCCAGCATTTCACAAAACTTTGTATTATTCCAAAAGCAGTTATCATGAAATACAGTTATTATATAAGTTGGTCAAGCAAAAACAGTATTGATAGGATTCTCTTAATAGTATTATCTCTTATACTTGTTTTCAAATAGAAGCCTGAAATTTATAATATTAGAATAGAAGAGAGAATATGACAGTATAACAATGATCAATTTCCAAATATTAGACTTTATATAAAAATAAAGGGGTACTATCAATAAAGCTCATCTGTGGGTTAGCATTTCTCTTATTTCAAAGCAATCCCTGCACAAACTTAGTTTCTAGTCTATTTAAATAATAAAAACTCAAAATAGACCTTGGTTCAAACAATAAAGTGAATCATCTTGCCACCTAGTTCTCATATCATTGGAACAATTTCAATCCCTTCCACAGTTCTCTCCCACCACTGAATTTAAAAAGTATAAATTCATCACATCACAAAGGTGATTTCTTAATAGCCCCACATTAGAGCCCCAAAGTGTCCCTTTAAGGCAAAGAAGAGAGCAGAGTGAAGGTGGATAATCTCCTGAAAGACAAAACCATCTATCATCATTAGAGGCAGACACATCTTAACATGGTTCTCTGACAAACAGAATAGATACACTGAATATCGTGGAGGAAATTTTTCTTTAAAATGGCATACTAAGGGACAATATTCATAATAGATGTGTTTCTGTTAGGTTTGAGGGCTTATAGGTATTGCACAGGTGAAAGCAACTTGAGGATTTTAAAGCCATTAACGGCTGCTATGGCTGTGATTACAAGTGAAAATAAAGACCATGTCTGATGCTGTAACAGAACTACTGCAAGTTAAGCGATGCTCTGTAATAATCAAAAGAGAATGGTTTTCTCTTCCAGCCAGGTACTCTTACTAGTCTAGTGCCTTCAAAGCACATCATCTTCCTTTAAAATCCAAGGGCCTTTCCCTTCAAAGACACAAATGCAGTAGTATTCATTTCCTTACATTCATTTAAAAATGGAATATTAATGATCCTAGCAGGTAAATGCACATGTTAGATACAGACAATCCAACTACGATGGCTGAACATTAAGAATCCTATTACAACACACACTTTATGCAGTTTAATAAATAACAAATGACAATAGACTACACTCAGCTTTCTTAAACAGTTCAATCAGAAATTTCTTCTTTTAAAAATTAGTAACTTATGGTATACCTCATACTACTAGCATGTATACTGTTTACAGTTCAAACAGCTTCTTAAAAGCAGAATACAAAACAACATTGACTTTTTCAGCTCATAAAAGCATATTTGTAGATATTAAACTGCCTTTACTAAAAATGCAGTAACAGCAAGAACTGGCTTTCCATCTGGTGGCAACACAATAACCAAAACACCAATCACCACACGACAAAACAAACATCCAATGACAAAAAGGAATCAGAAAAAAGCAGCGACTGAAACAGTATGTGGCAATCACACACATAAAGCCCCCTTTGCACCCTACCTCAGGATATACATCCCTGACAGCACAACCATGTACCCCAAGGAACCTGAGGCCTCAAAATACCACCCGAGACACTGACAGCTCCGTGGATGCTTTTGTACACAGTGGTTTGTGTGTAAATAACATTATTCATTCATTTGTAGATGCTCCACACATCTGGTCAAGGCAGGAATTTCTTCTCCTTGATAACACCACCTAGAAATATCAACAATATTTTATATATTCCTTAGTGCAACAGATTTGCAGGGAGAAATAGCAACGGGGGCAGCAAAGTCATAAGAACCTGGGATGACTAAGACAGGCGTCCTGTAAGTTACGAACATTTTCAACACTAAAGCCAGTCTTCACTTCATACACTCCAACACAAGGAAGCAATCAAGGTAGGAATGAAAAGCAACTATGTGTTTCTTTACCTCTGTGAGAAATGGCAAGGAAGCAGCTCAAACAGGAAAGGGAAACAAAATAATGTACTTGAAGCTGATGTAGGAAAAAAAATTATATCATCAAAGCAATTTGTGTATTACTGTGAAACAATGTGACTGAAAACTATGTAGTCAACAGAGAACAAAAAAAAATCTCTCAAGCAAGAGAATTTCTGATCAACTCTGTCATATCACTGCTGGGGAAGAGAACCATTACAGAAAATACACATCAGTGCCTTCTTCAAATGTCTAGACTTGAAAACAGGTGCTCTTTGAGGCACTAAGAAAAATATATTCTCTAAGCAATCAAACATGAGTTTTTGAGGTTCAGTTACCAGATCCAAAATCAGATCAGCAAAATCAGGTGTTAGTAAGATCACCACATTTGCAAGGTGGAACTTTAGAGATGCCCAAACATACCACCACCACAATGGTGGAAATCTGAAACTTTGATCCACAGTATGGACCAAAGTTCCCTGCGTTCCTCACTCAGTGTTCTGTGTAGGAAACAGCAGTTTCAAATACGGAATCAGAAATGGTTAAGTCACTTGGGTGAGAGATCATCCATCAAGATGAACGAAGAACATGAATTGGTGCATGCTACTGAAGACTCTGCGGAAGCGCTGCCTGTAGCCAGTGAGTCTGAGGACAAGCCACTGCTGCTACTACTGCCATCCAACACATCAGAACTGAGGACAAAGCAAAAAGAATTATAAGCAAATGCATCTATCAGGGTCAACACAACATGCGACAACAGTTTCCAGAGCTCACATTTCAAATAATAAAAAGCATCAAAGCAACAACAATGAACTACATCACGTACTATGTTTAGATTCTCGTGCAATCATCAAGTCACAGAGATCCAAAGTAAGACTCCCAAGGTGCTGTATCATTTGAGTGCCACCCCCTGATCCCCGGAGGCACCAGACTGCCCAGTGCACAGTAAGTGGTCCACTTGACACACCATGACTTGCGTGAGTGTGCTCCCTTACCTTCAGCTCAAGAGATTTCTATCCTGTATTTCTCTTCTTACCTTCCCATCAGGCTTGGAGTAAGAGGAAGGGTCATTTACTGAGGTAGCCATTCTTGGGCCACCTGAAGTGTTCCATCAAGCACACTGCTGCACAGACCCTGTACCCCAAAGCAGTCTTTCCACTGCCCTAGAGCCAACCACTTCCCCACTCCCAAGGGGCCTTTAATTCACACACATTTTGTTCTGATTGTCCCCTCTAATGATGCATTTTATATTCTTATCATTTTATGAGTTCCTTAAACTATTTCCCTTCCTCTTGCTTTCAATATACAAAGGTCTTCGTCTTCCTACTATCCTTTTCTTCGATTCCTTTAGTTACTCTGCAGTCAAGCTTCTAAAACAAATGTTCCATATTTCTTTTATATTCTGTATCATTTTCTATATTCATAGAATATATATATATATCTATATATATATATATTCATAGAACTGGCTTCTATGCGCTCCTATCTATCCACTAAAGTTCCTGGTCTAGGCATCAAGAACCTCTATAATCCAGCCTAGGGATACCTTTCTCATCCAATCCAAGTGCTCAATGCTCCCAGCAACCAATCTGATCTGCCTCATAAATCTGGCTCAGTACTTCAGCAGGGAGTTGAGAGCCTTCACAACTTGGCATTAAACTGTCCTTCTGGCTTTGATTCCCATCAATCCAATACATAAGCTCTATGGCTCTGTATTTGCCCTGAATCCACTCATTCACTTATTCTAATATTTACTGAGAGCCTGCCAAGTCCAAGAAGTAACCAAGATACTGGAAATACAATGGTGTATAATATAGATATAATCCTTCCCTCACTGAATTTATATCATAATGCAGGAGACAGGCATTTAAGTAATCATGCTAATAAATATATAATTACAATTTGTGATACAAATAACAAAGGAGAGATACAAGGAGGCTAAGAGAGTCTACAATATAGCTAATCTGATCTCACTGGAGGAACAAGACAAGGCTCCCTAGAGGTGATATTTACTCTGGAATCTAAATGATGGGCAGGCATTAATTAGGTAAGGTTTGAGAGGGAGCAAGGATGGTTCTAGCAACCAAAGGTAGGCTCTTAAGGCTGTAGTACAGTCAGCAAAGGGGAAACAGTGAAAGACAAAGCTGGAGATGTAGCCAGGCAGTTTCAGAATTCATATATACTTTTTATTTTCTAAAAGAAAGCACAGAATTGGAGAAGGAATTATGAACCAGGAAATATGAGTTTGAGTTTAAGCTTGGTCACCAGCTTCTTTGAAGAAATGCCATCCTGGCCGGCGCCGCGGCTCACTAGGCTAATCCTCCTCCTAGCGGCGCCGGCACACGGGGTTCTAGTCCCGGTTGGGGCGCCGGATTCTGTCCCGGTTGCCCCTCTTCCAGGCCAGCTCTCTGCTGTGGCCAGGGAGTGCAGTGGAGGATGGCCCAGGTGCTTGGGCCCTGCACCCCATGGGAGACCAGGAAAAGCACCTGGCTTCTGGCTCCTGCCATCGGATCAGCACGGTGCGCCGGCCGCAGCGCGCCAGCCGCGGCGGCCATTGGAGGGTGAACCAACGGCAAAGGAAGACCTTTCTCTCTGTCTCTCTCTCTCACTGTCCACTCTGCCTGTCAAAAAAAAAAAAAAAAGAAAAGAAATGCCATCCTGATCTAACATGCTCTGAGTTCAAATGCTATGACACTTTCGTATCATTTTTCTGAATTTCCAAGTTAATACACATCCAGCGTTAGGTAACCTACGATAGATTTGGTTGTTTTAAGGCCCTATACCACCCTCAATGAAATGTGAGTTTCCCCCATCCTATGCTTCTCTACCCTTCTACTTTTCTTGAAATGTCATTTCTTTCTATTGCCTGTAGACCGTTTTTAGGTGGAGACAGACTACAAATAGGCTTCGGAAAAGTAAAAATAAAAATGGAAACAGTATATTCCACACTGCTCCTACTCTACGCTCACTGCTGTCAAATGCATCATTAATAATACCACTTTTAAGTAAAAAGCTTGGAAAATTTAGCTGGCTCTGATATTTTTTCAACCCAATGGCAAAATGGGTCTAAAATATGAATTATTCAAACTACTGAAAGAAAGTTGCACAGATAATTCAAGACATTGGAAAATCAAAAGACCTTTCTATTTGCCTTTGGAACATATGTGAATTTTCCTCCTGCAGCTTTTTGCCTAGACTAATATTAAAATGAATTTACTTTCCTAAAGCACATATTGGCCAGGCAGCCGAAGGACACGCTCTATGCTACTTGGCAGGAAGAAACAGGCTTAGATTAAAATTTGGCCACCAAGCAGATAATCTGAATATAAATAAAGAATTCCTTATTCCAACCAACAGACTTACAGTGAGCCCTGGGTTAAAAGATTCTATTTGTAGTAAGACCTGCTTGCTTGGGTGAATCTTGTATTTATTCAAAAACACAACACATGACTCATGCAGTGAAATTTCTTCTAAAACTGTTGATTACCTTAAGAGAAAAAAAGCTAATGGAGAAGTTACTGAGAAAACTAGAAAAAAGTAAATAAACCTGAACACTTCATTTCAGAGTTTCTTCTCTATCATTAAATATAAATGTATATAATTTTGTCACTAACAAAAATAGCATATTTGCATTTAGTCTCCATGGGAATTAAGATTCAGAATTTGGTAAACCTTTAACCAGATATTTGCACTAAACTAAAATTTAGTTTCTGTTCTAATTAATCTGGCACGACTGCACAGGGGCATGGAAGCAGACTACAGGTCATAATTCACCCTCTGTTGTCATATTCACTGAAAGCAAGACTTACAGGATTTTTTAATCCATAGATAGATCACTGCATAAAAGTAATTTTCACAGACTCCACTATTAAACCTTCTACCAGAGCTTTGAAAAGCAGTAGTCTGGTCCAATTTGAGTTTCTGCCTTTTTTCTTTCCTAGCACAAACGCTGATGGAGGTGCTAAAAAGCCCTCCTTAGACTGATGGTCAAAAGTCAGACAATAGTAGAAGAGCAAAGGATCAAGACAACTCACATTGGACATAAGAGTACCTGAATCAAAAGTGAACTCATTCATCTTGAGGCTATATTTGAAGTACATAAATGAAACTACTTATGACTGCTAAAGCAGAGCTTTCAATCTAAGAAAAAAATTTATCCCAACGACAAGGTAACAAAACTAGCATGTTCATTTTGACTTATGTTATCATCCCATCTGCCTGATTCTCTTGGTTCCTTGTCCAGTCAATAAAAGCTGAATTCTATTAGCTTAATGGCAGGCAGATAAATGTACTAGAAATCAGTCACAGTGCTGTTAAGCCCAGCGCAGATTTTGGTGTAGTCTTCAAACCCCTGCTATGGGTTAAAGTGAGATATATGCTATGACCTCTGACCTCCATTATCTCGCCTTAGGAGGGCCCAGTATTACCTTTCCAAATAACCATTAAGTTTTTCAGATCACATATTTAAATAGGATCATTTTCAGGATCATTTTCACAGTCACATTGAGGACAGGAATGTAAAAGTATGAGCACAGATGTCTAAATTACTTAAACATTTCTGAAGTAAATCAATATGCCCCTAATAATTTATTAAATAAATCATGATTCAAGCTTATATGTTATACCAGTCACATATTCATGATGAGGTGTTTTTGGTTTTGGCGTGGCACATTTAACATTAAAAATAACGTTACAACCACTAAGATAAATGCTACAAAAAAGTTAAAATAAAACTATCACTGAAGTGGGTGTTTAGAGCAGCATTAAGCTCCTTTGGGATGCCTGAATCCCCTATTGGAGTTCATGGCGTTCAGTTCCAGCTCTGGCCCTTGACTCCAGCTTTCTGCTAATGAGCATCTTGGGAGGCAGCAGGTGATGGGTCAACTACTTGGGTCTCTGCCCCCCACATGAGAGACATGGACTGAGTTCCCGGGCCCTGGCTTCCCCTTGGCCCAGCTCCAGCTGTTATAGGCACTTGTAGAGTGAACCATGGTTGGGAGAACTCTGTCTTTCTCTCTCTCTCTCTCTACCTTTTGAACAAAATTAATATAAATAATTTTTTCTTAAAAAAAAGTCACTGATGCATTGGGCAAGAGAATTCATGGGCTACTTTTTCCTTTTAAGAGAAAGAAATTAGCAAATCAGCTTCACTGCATAGTCAGTATCCCCGAAAGTTCTGTTACACAGCATGCTGGAGATACAGAAGTCTGATTCCTAAGAGAATGGGTAGTCGAGTCACAGTACACAACATGCAAACAGAATCAAAGCATCATGCAAAGGTGTACTTCTGAGTTAGGCTCACACTCTTAATGCTCATAAAGACTAAAAGCAGAATGCTCTAATTCCTGCCTTGTGGTTCACAATGTTCCCCAGATTTGGTTGGCAAAGCTTTCAGAATTTCCAGTTAGTAAAAAAAAAAAAAAAAAAAAAAAAAAAAAAGATGAAATAAAAACTATGCCTAGCTGGACAAAAACTCCAAATGGGTCTGTATTCTAATTTAATTTATACTTTAACAATGTCAAACATCAGAGATTATCTAATTTATAAAGTTTAATTTATAGGTTTGTAAGTCTCATCTTTTCTTGGTGGGATGGGAGAGGAACAAATAAAAATTTAAATGATGAGACAGCATCTACTAAATATGTGATCCCTTTTCTCTTCTCTAAAAGGTAGTATAAAAGCTGTTTCCTTAGTTGCATTATCAAGTAGATTGTTATCCTTGGCAACAGAAATCAGAATGCAGCTAGTTCCTGTCTCTGTCCTCATTTCTAAGAACACGGGTGTCTGATTCTGATCAATGAAACTGCATTTAAGAGACAAAAGGAAAATTTCTGCAAGAGCAAGATCCAGTTTTTACAAAAAAGGAGTAAGTTGTATTTATAATATCTTACTTGTAGACATAAATGTCAGTATCGTTAGTATATAAGGTGTCCCAAAAATCTTACTGCAATTTTAAACTCTAATAGCCTCAGAAGAACAGATGCTACAAACTGACTGAAAACATTATTTGAAACTTTAATGAATTACTGGACTGTCTTTGAGAGTCTTGTAAATTTTGAGTAACACTCCTTTTCTCAAGACTACTTGGACCACACGCTGCCTTGGTAGTACTCTACGAGAGGCTTGGGAATAAAGCAAATCTCTACTGCGTGCAGCAACAGCCCTTTTTGTTTACAGATTAAAAGTTTCTTTCGCTGCCAATGTCGATGTTCCCAGGGCTCTCACAGCCAGTTGCTGATTCCCCTTGCGGTATGGGACTAGTGGCAACAGAAACAGGTCTCATGATCGCCACCACCGTCCAGTTTTGGTTTTGCTGCTCAGAGAAGTCAGCATCTGGGCAAGGAGGGAGGAATCCAGGTAAATACTTTCCCTTCCCTTCCCTTCCCTACTTATTTGTATGAACCTGTTTTATGGCAGTCTGCATAGTCAACATAAAATAAGGCATCTCACCCTGGACATGTTTACCTTGGCAACATGCCGTTCTACCTTCTACTTCACTTGGTCACTTGGTTAGTAACTGGGTAAGCAAGGCTATTTCTAGTCGTGTGCCTATATTCAAACACACTTTACCATAAAAGTGATAGGCAGTTTCCACTAAGTATAGAGTTTTACCCACTAGTCCTCTTGACAAGCTTCAGAAGTTTTCTCTTTGTAAGCATCTACATACCTCGAAAGACACCCTAGAAAATTAGCACACCATGCTACCAAGCAAAGACAAAGATGCGAGGGAAGAGTGACTGTGGGACTGAACAGATCTAGAACGATCTAAACTTGGAACATGTGCCTTTTAGAACAGTACTGACCAACAAGTCTAATAAACGAAAATCTGTGACTTCTTGGTCAACTAGAAGCACAGGTTACTTTACATAAAACAACAAATAAGTGAATTTGGCTGAAGGAATCATCAACCCTTACACTTTCGTAAGCGGCTTACACACTACTTCCACTTAGAGCGTACCAGCCTTCTGTTTTTGAAGTGAGTGCCTGTGTGGGCTTTTAGAAAAAAAACCTTCACTCACAAAACTCAAGGAACAAAAAAAAAGTTCTGAAAGGCACTCCACAATTGTTTCTAGAACATTTAAAAATTCTACCTACTTGCTGCCACTATCCTTTCCCCTTCCTTTCAATATGTATGTCAGCATACATACAAAGTGCTCAACTTCAGGTATAGGAAAAGAAATGAACTTTCTCACGAAAGCACTGAGGGCCCTCAAGTTACAGATCTAAACTAGCACGAGTAAGACTGAAAAAACAAAACAATTGTGTGACTGGGACCTTAAGAATTAGGAAGTGTTACTATAAAAATGAAACCTTAGTTTGTACTGTGATGGAATACATCTAAATTCTGATAAAGATTTTACATCAACATATAATGCACTAAACAATGACATGCTTAATTAAAAGAATGCTTGCCTTTTCTGCCAAGTCCAAAGGCTAGAGAAAATGCAGGCAGAGCAGCTACAATCAATGTACATTACCCACATCAACCAGAGACTTGTTCTCACAGCATCCGGTTACTGACACTACCATACCACTCCATTTGTTGACAGACTGAAATAACAGGAGCTAGGAATGGAAGTAAAAGTGCCAAAAAGATACACATATTTCCACAGAAAGTATGCATGACTTTAAAATAACCTATATTTTAAAAAAATTATCTATATACTTCCACTGAGATTTCCCCTCTGTGGGACATGGATAATAAGATGACAATGTTTTAAATTATTCCAATACAGTTCTGATATGGCTTTTTAAAAATGGATCATACCCTAATGGCCTTTTGATTTTAATTCATTTTTTTTACCATGAACTGAGATCAGACAATTTTGCAGCATCTGGAGACAGCATATTGGTAGTGCCTTGGAAGAGTCTCTTGGGCTGGCTCTCCGTCTCCATTTCACCTAAAAGAGAAGATGATGATGCTACCGTGAAGCAATTTTACAAATACAGGCTTGGTGCTAAAATGGGGTGCTCTTTGTTTAGCCAAAGCTCAGAACACTCCTTCAAGCCCCTACTTAAAAGCTATCCTCCCATGTGGAAGAACTATACTTTCACATAAACTCAACAGAAAAGTCTATAGCCGTAAAAAAAACACCATTCATTTAATGGAGCACACTAGGCATCTAGGCATGGAGATTAGATAGGTAGCTATATAGATTCTTTAAAAGAAAAGGAAGTTGAATGCATTAGGCAGAGTAAATCAAAACTAAAAACAGAACTAAAGAATTCCCAAGCGGCTGAAGCTCACGGTGACCACTACTACTGATTTCATATATTTTAATACGTGAACATTTCCTGAGATGATATCAAATAAATTTGAAAATGCATAAACAGTATAAATGATATAAAATGATAAACAGTATAAATGTAAGGTGTTGCTTTTACTATTTAGTGAAAATGAAGATTAAAAATATAAGCTTGAAAGCAACTTTGTAATTGAAAATAATTATTCAATTAAAAAAACTGGCATTAGACTGGCAACCCCAAACCTATAGATTTTCTCAGAAATGGTAATAGAAAAACTCTGCACCAACAGGAATAATGATTAATATTTTCCTATCAACTACTTAAAGTTGTAATTCTTTTTTGTACTAAGCTATGATTTTATTTAGGATATGCATATTTCTTGCTTTTGAAGTTCACTAGCAGTTGCTGAAGTAACTCAGCTGGGAGCGTGTTAGACTAAAGTTCACTATCTAAGCTTGAAAACGGAGTGTTAAAGACAATTTAATTCATAAGTCTATCTATACGGTACTCCAGGAAGAAATCAGTGACTCTGAACTGAAATCTGTAAAAGACTGTTACCATGGAAAAAGATCAAGCAAGAATAAATTTAACATTAATTTTCCATATCATCAATTAATTCAGATTATGTTTCCTTTGTAGCTATTCTGAAAATTATTGCAAGTCAAGAAAAGTTATATTTTTATTGGCTTATTCCATTCTTTAATACACAGCTTTTAAAAGCTGTGACCAGCCTTTTAACTCCACTTCACAAGACACATAATTTAGCCCTTTTTAGTAAGGAATTCCTCCATCTGCTGGTATATTTTGGAATAGCTATGAAACTAAGCAACCATACTGATTCCATCAACTTCCACAACAAATTTTAAGTTAACAACATAATAATAGCTTTATTTCTGAAAGTTATTTTTACTTAATAGCTTCTGAGAACATTCCTAGGATTATAACTCTTTGCAAGATTGAAGAAAAAAACTGTTTATGAAATAAAACTCATTCAGAAAATACAAATACAGTCACTATGTCAGGATCTGTTTTTATAGAGCATACTACTTTTAATTTTAGGTTGTCTGAAATACACCACTGTTTTAATCTGGTTGTGATCTGTGACTAGAAAGTATTGACCAAATGCGTAAGTATTTGACATAAGGAGAGTTGTCTATTGGCCCAGAAGGTGATTTGCACAAAGAAACCACTTACTTAATTTATTTTAAAGTTATTGTTAAAACAGCACTGTGGCATAGTGGGCTAAGCCTTTGCCTGCAGCACTGGCATTCCATAAGGGCCGCAGTTTGTATCCCGGCCTCTCCACTTCTGAGCCAGCTCCCTGATGTGGCCTGGGAAAGCAGTGGAAGATGGCCAGGGTGCTTGGGCCCCTGCACCTGTGTGAGAGACCCAGACGCTCCTGGCTCCTGATCAGCCCAGCTCTGCCTGTTGTGGCCATTTGGGGAGTGAACCAGCAGATGGAAGAACTCTGTCTCTCCCTGTCTGTAACTCTATCTCAAAGAAAAAAGGGGGGGGGGGAGGGGGAAGAAGAGGGGGAAGCAGAGCTGTGGCATAGCAGGTGAAGCTGCCGCCTGTGATGCTGGCATCCCATATGGGCACCGGTTCATTTCCCGGCTGCTCCACTTCCGATCCAGCTCTCTGCTGTGGCCTGAGAAAGCAGTGGAGGATGGCCCAAGTCCTTGGGCCTCTACACCTGCATGGGAGACCCGGAGGAAGCTACTGGCTCCTGCCTTCAGATAGACACAGCTCCAGTCCTTGTGGCCATCTGGGGAGTGAACCAGAGGATGGAAATCTCTCTCTTTCTCTCTCTTTCTACCTCTGCCTCTCTGTAACTCTGCCTTTCAAATGAATAAATAAATCTTAAAAAAAAAAAAAAGCAAAAAAATACCCTCTTGTTTTATACTATATCCAACACTTAAAATAATGTGGTCATAGCCATAGAAATTACTTAACCTGTTAAGTTTCTTTGCTTTTGGGAAAAAAAATAAAAACAGATGCCATCAGGTGACCTCTATAAGCATCTAAACCCAGCACTGGCTGAGATCTAAACTTTAGTGCTTTGTGGTTCAAAATAAGGTAATTAAAGGAGCACCCCATTATATCAAAAACTCTAAAGACTTGAATATAAGGCAATTCTTACTTTGCTAAGGTATAATTTGTGATGGAGTAAATCTCACATTACAGTTAAGCATACAGCATGTTTATAGATACATATCGAAATATATTAGCATATATTTCTGCAACATATCAAATGTGTGTTTTTTTACATTTGGATCACTGAGAGGCAATATGTTTGGAATATATGGATAATACGAATATATGAATATTCAGTCACAAAGTATAAGAAAATATAGACAAGAGCAAATAACAAATATATAACTTATAATCAGTAAAGCATACATTGGGAAGAATACTTCATATTTCTTTAGAAAAAAAAGGAAAGCGATGTCATGAACTAATTTCAGATAGGAATTCTACTTTTTTTAAAGATTTATTTATTTACTTTGAAAGAGTTACACAGAGACAGAGAGGGAGGGAGGGAGGGAAGGAGGGAGGGAGGGAGAGGGAGACAGAGAGATCTTCTATCCTCTGGTTCACTCCCCAGATAGCCACCAGCTGGGGCTGGGCCAAACCAAAGTGAGGAACCAGAAGCTTCATCTGGGTCTCCCACATAGATAGTTGGGGCCCAAACACCAGGGCATGTTTTCCTCTGCTCTTCCCCAGGCCATTAGCAGGGAGCTGGATTGGAAGCAGCAGTCAGGACATGATGCAGCCCGTATGTGTCGGCCCCAGGAATTCTCCTTTTTAATACAAACTTGGCTTGGTTTAATACATGAGGGTGATGCCCACATTTTCTCTTTCTTTCCCAGATTTATTGAGGTATACTGTCAAGCATAAGGTGTACAATGTGATGATTTGATATATGGACATGCTGTGAAATGATTACCACAATATCTTCTGTGTGATGAGTACAATGAAGTTCTACTCTGAGCAAATTTCAAGGGTATAAAATGCTATCATCAATGATTGCCAGCATATTGCTGCATACCTTTTCTCTTCAGAGGACCAAGAACACTGGGCCTGATGCACTTAACTGGGCTCTGGCTCCTCCTGCTTTGATGAACAAACAAACAGGATAATGTGAACTACTTCCACGATGCAGGAGAAACAGAACAACCCACCAAATAAATAAAAGCAAGTCTCATAGGGAGAAAGGGAAAAACACTGGTGTTGAAGGCAAATAAAATGGCAATACAGAACTGGATCCAGCATATGGCAATCTGGAAGAAGATGGCATTTAAAGCAATTCTTAGAAATCATTGAGACAAAACACAGTATTTTAAAGAAAAAAGATACTTTATCAAAAAGTTGTTTGAATTTTGACTGGTATACACACTCTTCTTTTGTAAAAGTTTTATTTATTTTCATTTTATTGGAAAAACAGAGAAACAGAGACAGATGGAGAATGATCTTCCACCTGCTGGTTCCCTCCCCAAATGCCTACAATAGCTAGGGCTGGGCAGTGCCAAAGCAGGAGCCCAGAACTCAGTCTGGGTCTCTAACATGGGTGTCAGGGAACCAAGTACTTGAGCTACCTCCTAGGGTGCTCATTAGCAGGAAGCTGGAATGGAAGTGGAGCTGGGACTTGAACCTGGGCAGTCTGATATGGGATGTAGGCATAACAAGAGGTGACTTAACTGCGGCACCACATGACAGACCCCGGTCTACACTTTTTTTAAAAAAAAAAAAAAAAAGATTTTTATTTATTTTATTTGAGAGACAGAGTTACAGATAGTGAGAGGGAGAGACAGAGAGAAAGGTCTACCTTCCATTGGTTCACTCCCCAAATGGCTGCTATGGCTGGAGCTGCGGCAATTCAAAGCCAGGAGCCAGGTGTTTCTCCCTGGTCTCCCACGTGGGTGCAGGGGCCCAAGGACTTGGGCCATCCTCTACTGCTTTCCCAGGCCATAGCAGAGAGCTGGGTTGGAAGTGGAGCAGCAGGGACTTGAACCGGCACCCATATGGGATGCCAGTGTCACAGGCGGAGGATTAACCTATTGTGGTCTATACTCTTAAAACTTTCCTTCATTGGGGCTAGAGCTGTGGCATAGTGGGTAAAGCTGCCGCCTGCAGGGCCGGCATCCAATATGGGCGCTGGTTCGAGTTCCAGTTGCTCTACTTCTGATCCAGCTCTCTGCTATGGCCTGGGAAACCAGAAAATGGCCCAAGTCCTTGGGCCCCTCCTGCCTATGTGGGAGACCCAGAAGCAGCTCCTGGCTCCTACTGTTGGATAGGCACGGCGCAGCTCTGGCCATTGCGGCCATCTGGGGAGTGAACCAGCAGACGGAAGACCTCTTTCTTTCTGCCTCTGCCTCTCTGTAAGTCTGCCTTTCAAATAAATAAATCTTTTTTTAAAAAAATAAAAAAGTTATCTTCTTTAACCTTAAAGAGCCAGCACTGTGGTGCAGCAGCTTATGCGGCTACTTGCCACGCCGGCATCCCACATGGGCGCAAGTTTGAGTCCTGGCTGTTCCACTTCCAATCCAGCTCCCTGCTAATGTGGCTGGGAAAGCAGCTGAGGATGGCTCAAGTGCTTGGTCCCCCACACCTGCATGGGAGACCCAGATGAAACTCCTGGCTCCTAGCTTCAGCCCTGCCCAGTCCTGGTTGCTGTGGCCATTTGGGAAGTAGATGGAAGGTCTGCCTCTCTCTAACTGCCTTTCAAATAAATAAATAAATCTTAAAAAAAAAAAAAGAGTGTGCTATCCAGCATGAGTGTATATCCCTTCTGAATATAAATGTATTAAGTCTCATAAAATAAGAATCTGGCAAAAATGTTAGCAGTTGAACATAGGCATTGAGCATGAGTGTTCACATTTGAAATTCTTTCAATTTTGCTGTATGTCTGAAAATTTTCCATAATGAAATACTGGGGAAAAAAATCAGTCTGAGAGACAAATGTAATAAGTGGTCCTTCAACCACATTTAAAATTCCAGTTCACTTACCATGAGAATCGTCTTGGACTAGGAACAGGACTTGGTGGCAACCCGCTGCTACTCACAAACATCTGTAAGGATGGTGAAAAGCATTGCTAGAAAAAAAAAAATTAAAATAGTTCGAATGCTCCTAGTTTTCTTTCTTTGGCGTTTAAAATTCCTATTATTATTTTAATCCTACATATTTATGGGTCCCAGTTTTCAAAAGGTTCTTTTCAAAATGACAGAAACAACATCATTAGAATGGCTTGGGTGTCTTTATTTTCAAATTACTGTCACAGATTTTCATTGATTTTTTCCCCATCAAGTCACTGATATCTTAAAAGTGAAGGTATATATGTCTAGTTTGTGTTCTAGAGAGTAAATCGCTCAGTACGAAGAGAGTCAGTATCCTGTCTACGACCCTACCTTTCCAAATCCTCGGGTAGGTGAAGGTGCTGGAGAGACTGGAGTGAAGTCAATTCTCTTCGGAGAATACAATTTCTCTTGCTTGTCAAAATCACTATCACTCTGCAAACATAAAGTGTTATCGCCTCATAACAATTCAGCACATTGCAGCTCTTATTTTTAGAGCTACACATTTTTAGAATAGTTATATACAGATTTTAATATTCTGCTGGAAAATCAGAGATTGGAACTCAGTGTCACTTCGGAAGCAGAAGGGACAGAATTGTAGACAGCAATTAAGAAAGCTGGTCAACAACATTAAGGTTTCTAGAAAATACGAAACAAGCAGACATGGGAAAACTTTACCAGGCTCAGGCTCTCATCCCACGACTGGCTTATCTGCATTGCCGCTTGTACTTCCCTGAAACAAACAAAATGAATGGCCATCAGTGTTTACAAATAAGACATACATTAGGCTAGGCCTTGCTCCTTCGAAGCACTAACCTTTCGTGTGCAGTTTCTCTGTTCATAATACCCAGGCCTTCCTCCTGAAAAGACAAATGTATGTGCTAAAAACATATTTTTCATCCACACAGTTCTCTGGTTCAAATGAAATTTAAAAACTTTTCTACCTCATCTGATATAACCACAGTAAAGCAGAACTAACAGTCTAAGATGGTCACCCATGCCATATCTACATTTTATCTGTACACACACAAGACTTTTAATCTGTCTCTAACTAGAGCTGCAACCTGACGCATTTTTACTATCTAACTCTTCAAAATAAAAATTTTAAATTTAAAAAAATTTCAGATCTGAGCTAGTAAGTAAAATTTACCCTTTTGATTTGATGCAGTCTGCTATTAGGAATACGATTAGGTGAGGATGACAGCAACTGGAAAGAAAAAGTAAACATTTACTATTTTCTGAATCACAAAGCATCAGTCTGCTGTCAGTACTGGTGCACAACCTCTTCCTAGATAATTTTTCATAGTCTTCTTCAAAATCGAGCTCTTTAAGTCCCCAAACGTTAATGCACTTACGGCAGTATGGCAGTACATTCAGTCTTTAGAAAGTATACCAGGTGTCCAACCTCAAAGCACCATCTGTCATCAGGCAAACTCTGACTCTAGCACCTTCCCCAAATGAATGCAGAGCTGGGTAAATTTAGGGGAAAAAAAAGACTCTGGGTCTTAGACATACCCACTACCCCACTTATCTAAAATTAGAAACTATAAGGAAGGGAACAACAAAAAAATCAACATTATTAATTTTTGATTACCAGTGCACCAACAAAGAAGATAGGCTAATAAGCCCACTATATTTTTTGTATGATTAATGTTGGCTGAAAACACTTCAAAACTGCAGTAAGATTTTGTTTACATGATCTAAATCAACTCCGAAATTTGATCACTAATGTTATTACCACAAATCTTAATAAATCAATGTGGAAAGGCAAGATTTATCTTTAAAATTACCATTTTCATTTAGATCATTTTTTTTTTATTTTTATTTTTTTTAATTTTTGATAGGCAGAGTGGACAGTGAGAGAGAGAGACAGAGAGAGAAAGGTCTTCCTTTTGCCGTTGGTTCACCCTCCAATGGCCGCCGCTGCAGCCGGCGCACCGCGCTGATCCGATGGCAGGAGCCAGGATCCAGGTGCTTTTTCCTGGTCTCCCATGGGGTGCAGGGCCCAAGCACCTGGGCCATCCTCCACTGCACTCCCTGGCCATAGCAGAGAGCTGGCCTGGAAGAGGGGCAACCGGGACAGAATCCGGTGCCCCGACCGGGACTAGAACCCGGTGTGCCGGCGCCGCAAGGTGGAGGATTAGCCTATTGAGCCACGGCGCCGGCTTCATTTAGATCATTTTTTAACAATACAAAGCAGAAATGTTTTAGGGGCCAATTATGCGCCCTCAAAATTATCACAATTAGATCACAAAATGTAGATACAATTTACATCAATACATCTTACAGGGTTCTAATAGCCATAATGTTAAGAACTATTATGTGTTCCCAAAATATTACAATTGAACTTGTAACACTATATAATCAAATTAGCCAAAAGAATTACCCTGTTAAGAGTCCCTAAGCTATTAACATTTTTTTGAATGCTAATGTAGTAAGCAGGATCACATGGTGATAAATGACTTGAAGTTTTTAAGCAAAAGCTAATTCAGGAGAAAATTTTAAAATGTTATCCACTAAAATATGATTTTACCTCAAAAGATCTCCTTTTATTACTTACCCCTTACTGTTGATTTTCTTCTAGGTTTTGAAAAGGGAGAAACTTTATTACCAGCAAATCCTTTTTTTAAGTAGTTTGTTTTTTTGTTTTTCCATTTTGAAAGTGACACATTTGTTGGTGCGATCTTAGAAAGGCCATTTGAACAACGCTTAGCTCCCAGGCCAGCCAGGAAGGCTCTCTTCCAGAATTATGTGGAAGAGAGCGAGGAAGTGTCAGTCAGAGAACAGAAGAAACCATCAGTAGTGAAATCACCAGGAGAACCAAGGTACTGATGGCCAAAGAGTGACTGTGGACAAGGTCAGAGATTCAGATGCTTCATCTACATAACACACAAAAGATCAAGTTTAGACAAAATTGGGAAGTAGACCAGAGAGAGGTAATGTATTGGTTGGGGAGAAAAAAAAGAACACACAGGAGGTGCTGGTAAAAGGTCAAATAAAGCAAAGACTCCAAGTGGGCTAAGGAATGAGACCCCACCATTGACAATTAAGTAAGTGGGCACTGGTGTCTTCTGCAAGAATAGTGTTTTACTAAAGTCGAGGTAGAAGTTGCAAGATTACAGACTGACAAGAAATCAGGAGACAAGGAATTAAAGGCAGTTTTGCAAGTTTCCAGGGGGAAAGGGAAAGGAAAGGGGATGTCTAGGAAAAAGAGAACAGTATGTCCTCCCCACACTGGATGTGTGAGTTGGGAGCATGTGTGAGGAAAAGAGCCACTGGGGCAGGGAGGGAAGACGCCAGCTGAGCACCATGACAGGCATCGGAACAGGCACGGACCATTAGGGAGAAACACCGTGGATGTGAAGGTGAAGACATTTTTAGGGGAAAGCTAATGTGCATGCAAGACAGGGCTCTGTCTTCTCTGTGCAGTGAGAAGGGGCATCTGCTCCAAGTGGAAGCTGTCTGAGTGTAACAACAAAAGATGTCTGGAGAACAGGATGGGGCCAGTGGCAAAGTGAACCCACCATGACCCCTAGGAATTCATCTTCTTCCCTTCTGAACTACTTATCCTCTCGATTTCTCTACTCGTCAAGGCTACCACCACCCCCTGGTTACCAAGAAACACAATTTCAGTCGAAATTGTTCTCCCTGCCCTTCTATCTAATCAGTAGGCACACTATGAAGCTCCTACTTATACCCATCCATTTGCCAACAACTCACTCCTTCTAGGTTACCATGGAACATCGATAAGCACATTAACAGAGTGTACCATGATATAATGTATACAGTGTCATTATTATGAAGACAATTGTGGTGGCCTATCTGAAGGTGATACAAGGATTCAACTGGGTTTGGGAGGACTAGAAAGGAGCAGGAGAATGGATCCTTATGCTTAAGGATCAACAAAGAAACATGAAAAACTTCAGAAAAGTCAGTATTTTAGTGCAGCCAGAGCAAAGAGCATTTGTCAGGGAGTAGGGAGAGATGAGCCTAGACCGACATTGATAGGAATCTTCCCAACTTGCCAAAAAAGGTAAGTGAAGTGTAGAGAAGCAAATTCAGGTTTCCCTTCTTCGTTATGCTGTTATCAAGAGCACAGTTGTGTAACACTTATACACGTTTTTCATATATCCAACAAAAATAAGTAGTGATATTTTCCGGTATCCTCAGGGAAGGAGGTGAAGCAAATCCAACCTCCAGATAGCTAACATTTCCCCCTTTAGGTATTTTTAGCCACCTCAGCTGGAAATCTTTCTCCAACATGTTACTTTTTTCCCCCTTCTTAAACAGATTATAGCAAACAGAATGACACCGGAAGTGCGCTATTCTAATCCCAGTTCTGCCACTTACTTATTGCAGGATTCAGAGCAAGTCACTGAAAACGTCTGAGTCTTGGCTGCTGCTGCTTTTAAATTGGAAAAAAAAAAAAAAAAAAAAAAAAAAAAAAAAACTTTTGCCCTGTCTATGTTGTAGGAGTTACTATGAGAATTAAATGTTTGAAAGCACTTGGGAATATGTCAAATGCCATACAAGTGCAGGTATTCCTGGCATTTAAGAGGTTAAGGACCCGTGGATCCTTAAATACATCACTATAGGGTTCCATAGCAGCAGCACCCTCAGGCTCTTTACCCTTATACTAAGTCACAAATTAAATTTTTAAAAAACCCATCTGTCTCCCAGTGTTTTGTTCTCCTCCTTTGCAAGCAGCTATTAGGACACCTTTAACCCAAATATACCACTTCTGATTTGCTACTTTGCACACACTGTTGGGTTGGAGGCTTATTGCGATTGTGCATAAATTTTAGATGATATAGAGGTCAGAGAGATTCTCCTATAAATAAACAGATGAACCTTTGTGCACAGACTATGAAAGTGTAGTTCAGGCCTTTGAGGGGTTGTTTGCTTCCATTACAGATGTCTTCCAAAGATCTGAAGCTGTTGGAAAAGTGATCTCCCTAAGTGAATTGCCACTACATAAAAACCCCAACATAATTTCTCCTGATACACCCAATCAATGAGGCAATCCCCAACAGTTCTGGCTGCAGACAGCCGTCACAGTCAGCAACTCTTTTGAACATATAAATACAAACACTTTGAAGGAGTCTTGACTTTGGAAAACCAGCACTGTCCAACTGATCAATGTCACAAACATACACGTGCGACTGTTCAAGTGATTTTATATCCGGGGACAAATAAAGACCACTGTTCCCAGCTATAATTCAAAGTGAATCCTGACTTACCTCAAAACCATGATGCAAACAGTGACAAATAACAATGAACAGTTCTTTAAAAAAAAATACCAAATCCCACAGCAAAGAAAAAAAAAAAAACTTTTAATCGAGTCTCCTCTCTGTGTACCAAAAGCGGAATGGCCACAGCATAAGCAGTAAACAAGATGGGTAAAAATCAGTGTCTTTTACACCATTGCATGTAGCACATAATCTTCCAAAAGAACTGCCTCTGCAAGTGTTCTCCTCCACCTACATCGCTTCAGATACTTACTCTGATACTTACCGAGCTGTGATGGCTCATAATTGAAGCACTATTCCTCCGAGCTCTAAAAGTATAAGGCTCAAAGACCTGTGAAAGGTCACTGAAAATTAAAGATACAATAGTTAATGTCTCCTAGTCGAAGGGCTCATTTAACTACACTCGCATCAATTCTCTAGGAAGTCTTCAGTGGCTCCTCAGTTCCCACACAGAGGAAATGCCTCAGCGTCCCGTCTCCGCAGAGCTTCCCGCCCGGTGTGCTGTGGATTACAGGTCTGCCGCCCGCCGGGATACTGAGCTCCTCAGTAGTTGGGGAGCAGCTCCCGGGATGTGTGGGGCGGAGCTCCAGGCTGGTTGCTTCCAGCAGCCTCTGGTCAGAGCTACGCCCCCAAACCAGTTACCACCAGATATGAGCAGCCTCATCTGTTTACCTCAGAGGACCTATGAATATTCCCGTTTCTGTATTTACCGTGACCTGGAAAGGGCTGGGGAGCCCTGTTCTCTAACAAGAGACTTAATCAGCACATCGCCTAAGCACGTGTTCTACCTTTGACTCCCTGCGCCTCGAATGAATAAACAAAACCTGAGGCTTTGCTCACGTTGTCCCCTCTGCTTCAAACACTCTCCCTCCTACCACCATCTGTCAACATCCGTCCTCTCCTTCCACCCCATCTCAAATGCCGTGCCCTCTGTGAAGGGACGGCACAACCTTCCTTCATTGCACAAATTGAATGCCTTTCCTCCACCGAACCCAAAGAACACACTGGGAGACTGGCAGATGAGCGGCTTCTTGTGATACCTACTTACTTCACCTTTTTTTTTAATTTGAAAGGCAGAGATACAGAAAAAGAAGGGGAGGGGGAAAGTGAGATGGAGAGGGGGAGGGAGGGAGGGAGAGGGGGAGAGGGGGATGCAGGGGGAGAGAGCGAGCAAGAATATGAATCTTCCATCTGCTGGTTCACTCCCCAAGCCACAGCCAGGAGCCAAGAGCTTCCTCTGGGTCTCCCGTTGGGTGCAGAGGCCCAAGAACTTGGGTCATCTCCCGCTGCTTTCCCAGGCACATTAGCAAGGAGCTGGATTGGAAGTGGAACAGGGAGGACTCAAACCAGGGCCCATATTAAGCCGCCACCTGTAGTGCTGGCCTAACCTTCTATGCCACAGCGCCAGCCCCTACTTTATCTTGTATTAAACAAAAGTGTGCATAGGTCTTAAAGCTCTCAGTTCGGAGGTGTTTTATTCATCTTTGTGTAATGTCCCCACAGTGCCTAGCATAGAGTCAATTCATGATAAGAATTCAAGAAGGATTTTCAAGGCTGAACTGCAAAAGCAGCAGAACATGGGCTCCTGCACTCACAAGGGAGACCTGGAAGAAGCTCCTGGCTCAGATCCGCCCAGCTCCGGCCATTTTGCGACCATTTCGGGAGTGAGCCAGCAGATGGAAGATCTCTGTCTCTTACCTCTCCCTTTCCTCTCTCTGTAACTCTGCCTTTCAAATAAATAGATCTTTAAAAAATATATAAGGCTGAACTGAACTGGTCTTCAAGGAACCACTGAGATCACTGCATTCGGTTCTACTAATTTTTAAATGAGAAAACAGAGATTCAGAAAGGTTAAATGACTCATTCATGATCACAGCTAGTTAGTGAAAATTGGGATCAGACCTGGTCTCCTCACCCTTCCTTGTCACATCATGCTACCTTTCAAGTAATTACTTAAATTGTGATTCACAAAACAGACTTTTTTTTTCTACAATCGTCTAAATGCAGGTCAACAGGATCACCCAAGTCCCTAGCAATTGCTTGCTTACCAGATTTCAAAATGCAACCAAAAAGAGCCAGGTTCATTCCTAAAGTATATTTTTTACATGTTGGGCCAAGAGCAGCAACAGAAAAGTAAAAATTCATCCTATCATTGCCTCAGCTTAAAATTGTATTTAATAAAAGAAAAAAAGTAAACCTGTTTTTATCTCCAAAATCCAGAAACTATAATCAGTTCAATAGGCAGTGATTACCTCTTTCTTTGCTTTTGCTTGCTTGATTACTGTTTTTGGCTAATTCTACTCCCATCCCTCTTTTCAGACTCATGCCATTTCTACAGAGTCTCACAAATTGGCTCCCTACCTAAAATGAACTACCTATAAAAGCAAAATGCAACAGGCTCAGGAGGTAAGCCAACCTAACCTCTCTATTGCATGATTCTACCTTAAAAATAAATCCTCTGGAGACTTGTTCACATGAAAACACAAACCCCTGGCACTAAAATTGAAGGATCGATCCTTTCCATTGTCTTCCAAAATGTGTCTTTTCACTGACCTAAGCTATAGGCCACCCTCCTTTTCTCTATTCACTGAAATGCATTTCAGGCACTTTTAGAACCTGAACACATTATGACAAATCCCAATCACTTAATTTGATGTGAACACACCATTTAATTACAAGTTATTAAATAAACTGTGATTTATTAAAGTAAACCTCTGCTAATGCCAGGGTTCCGAAACTAAGCTTAGAAATAGCAGCTCTTAGAGACAGGTGTCAAGTTGCAAGTCTAGTTCCAGGGGCTTCAGATTGACATTCCCTGGTGTAAATTAGGCAAGGCAAGCAACCTGTGCGAAGAGCCAGACGCATTCTGCAGCTCCTTTTAGAGTGGGACAACATGGCCCCAGGAAGAAGGGGCCCCGTTTCCCTCACACTGCCCAGAGTTTGGGGCCCAACTTTCATTCCATCTTGGGACCCAAGTCCCGGACAAGCAAACAAGTCCCCACCGCCTCGGTTTGGAGAGCGCCAATGAATTGGAACTCGCAGTTTAGGGAAGGACGACTGCCTGCACGGGGTCAAGGAGCCCCTGAAGCCTGTACTCCATCTTCCCCAATCCTGCTCACCTGAGCCCATGGATCAGGGGAGCACTGTTGGATCTCCTCAGGGTGCCCCCATCAGATGTGTCAGGCTCAAAGTCCAGCTCCATTTTCTCCTGAGCCATGTCGGAGATGTGTAGGCAGGCACAGCGGGTACAGCTCAGCTCCTGGTGCTTAGCTATGGACTCCCAAGACTCTCACTGCAGGACTGAGCTGCTAGGGACTGGCAGCTGGGGGCGGGGGCTAAGGGGCGGAGGCTCGGGGGCGGGGGATAGGGGCGGAGAAAGTAGAAGAGGAGGAGGGAAGGAGGATGCTGATGAGGAAGACAGGACGGTGCTGCCGGAGGGGAGAAAGGTGGAGAGGTTGTGGTGGAAGGTGCTATAATGAAGAAGACGGTGGAGAAAAGAGGAGGAATGGGAGGGAAAAGGCAAGGGAGGTGAAAGGCGAGATGGACAAGCAGGAAGGCAGGGAGTATGAGAGGCGGAGGGCAGAGTGGGGAAAGGAAGGGGAAAAAGAGGGAAGGGTGGCCAGAGGCTAGAGGAGTCCAGAGGGCGGGAAAGAAGGACGAAGAGTAGGGAAGGGGAGAGGGGGAGAAAAGGAGGGGGAGGAAACTAAGCAGCGGCGGAACTCATGCTGCTATTTTTCCCGCTGGCCGAGGACCTCAAGCGGGATCCGGCTCACACACGCCGCGGCAGCCCGGGCAGCGCTAGCACCAAGGACCTAACAGTCGGGCAGGGCCCGGCCAGGACGCCTCGGTAGCAGCAGATCCCCATGCTCAGGGACCTAGTCCCGTCCCCCATGCTCAGGGACCCGGTCCCGGTGACTTCTCAGCCCTGGAATCTGTGCTTCTTCCCTCCCTGCCCCCCTTCCGCCTCTAGGACAGCTTGGGGTTCGGGGGAGGGTTCCGGCCCCTCGGCCGCCGCCGCGGTGTCTCCTCTTCGTCTTCTGGGTTCTAATGGCCCAGAGGAACCCGTTGGTGCCAAGACCAAAATCTACAACCTGCTATCTCTTCCGCCTCCCACGCTTCCGAAGCGGGAGCCTCAGCAGGGCCAGTGCTTCCGCGTCCGGGCACCCATTGAGTCCTGCGCACGCGCCGGGCGGCCCCTCCAATGGGCCCGCAGGCACGGAGCATGCGTGAGAGCCCCGCTCCGCAACCCTGCCCCCTGAAGGGAGGAGCGTTTCTGGGGTGCCCGGTGCCTTCCTCGTTGGCATTGGCTCGGAGACTCTGCCGCCCTATTTCAAAAAGCACCAATGGTTTGGAGACCCGGCAGCATCAGCTTTCAGGAAAAATTTGGGCCAATATTCACAGGAAATAGACATGGGATTTCCACGTTATTTCATTCCAAACTTGTATGGTTCAAACCTCTGTGAACTCCACTGATCTTTGTTTAGAGGGGCTGATGTCTTTTAAAGATCATCTGTTTGGATGTACTAGACAAAAAGGAAGTGAAAAAATAAAAACGGGGGTAAGAAATGAATCAAATTCATGAGAGCTCATTTAGCTAGTGAGAAGCCCTTCTCTCCGTTTTGCAAGCATTGTTAAGATTCCATGACATCAGGAGAGATCCTGAAGAACAGATAGTGGAGCCAGGTTTTTCCTTTCTAGGATTTTCGGAGGGAGATCCTAACAATAGTGTGTGAAGCTTGGAATTATTTATTCAACAAACACCTACATAGCACTTACTATGTGCTGGGTACCGTTCTAAACAGCTGTACAAATATTAGCATATTAGCCCATTTAATCCTTACCACTTGAATGGTCCTGGGGTAAAGAAGGCCTTTGTATTGCTTTAATCACACATACTTACCAAGTATAGGAAATGTAATAGTTAGGAAATTGGTTTCAAAATATAACAAAAATGGTTTTGCCTGCCTCTACAATTGAATTTTCCCATATTAAATTCACCCCACCCAGTCATCATTTTATTCCTCAATGCTTATGCTTTCTGCTTGCGTAGATCCCTTTAAATTGCTTGTGTTTTTGTCAGGAAGATTAGAAAAGGGAAACTGTTTTTAGGCAATTCGTGTATCTCTTTGAATCTCAAGGCCTCAGCATTATCCATCCCCCACCGGCTCAGAAAATTAGAATACATTTCTTTTGTGCACACGTAGTTATTAAGCAGTAATTTGTTGAACGCATGCACAATCCCTAACTCTGAGGAGTCAAACAATTTAGATTCCCTAACTTTCAGGAGCTTAACTGTTTAGGAGAAGCTCAAGGATATGTGAGAAGGGTGTTCCCTTGACTATGATTTTGAGATTTGATTCATCCTGTTCTTGCCTACCTAGTTTCCTTTACCTTTCATGTAACTCTTTTGGGAAGTTTGGGGTGTTTGTGGTTTGTGGTCTTGGATTCAACTTGTGTTTGACTTGCTCTTGTAGTAACTACAAGTTGAAATGTACCTTTAAGGTTTCCATGACCACTGGTAAAATAAAGAGCTGATTATGACATATTTGTGAGACACCTCTTATAGGTAAGAGGCCTGGGGCAGATGGCAGCAGACTGGGACATACAGAGAGAGTGGTGGAAGTGCCAACATACAGATCTGAGTAAACCGGAGGTCCAAGATCATGGCCCATTGCAACGGAACAGGACCAGCTGATCATGAAATGCAGCCAGGTTGGTGTAATAATGTGTAGGCAGAAATGAGAAGTAAAAGTGATTTATTTAAATGTTATGTTTGCCTTGCAGCATACAGAATTCTCTCTGGCTTTGTAGGACTTGTTCCTTTAGGTATTTGAATCTCTTTATGTACTACGAATCCTGTCTGTATCTACAGGTTTTGGGTTCCTGCCATGTAGCTGTTCTCTAGTCAAAAGATAGTTCCTCCTATTTGGTAATAGCTGGGGACTTGTTGCCATCTCATATATTTAGTCATTTCATGTTACTACTCTTTTTCTAGAAATGTGGTCTCTGGTTTGCTCTTTCCTTATCGTTTTATTTGATCTATTTTCTTAGTGTTATTGTAATTACATTTTTAAAAATTAAGTATCTGTAACACTTAGGCATCATGAGATTTTTGTCTATCCATTTAAAATATATTCATTCAACCTTATTGCTACCCAAAAATATTAACAAACTCTTTTAAAAGTAAAATGAGCAGTAGAATGGAGGTAAGGTCTATTTGCTCACTGCGGTACCCCATATCTTTCTGCTGTTCAGACAGGTTAATCTTAAGCCTCTGTTCAGCCTAAAACCACTGTCTCTTGTATCCATCCTGACTTCACCCAGCTTTAATTATAATTTTTGTAAACTTTCCAAGTACCCTGGGGATTTTAACAGCGGCTTTCAGGAGCTATTGGTATCAGCATGAATTCTGCTCTCTAATTATGTGCCATTAATTTCTTTGGAATTTTATCAACTATAAAACGGAAATGATTTATCTACCTTACAAAGCAACCATGAAGGACAGGTTATTTAAAAATTATCCATAAAATAATTCAATAAGTATTTATTACATGCTTGTGAAGACAGAAAATAGAGTCCAGGGAGATACTCAAAGGTACCTTATCTGTGCTTTTATTTGAATAGAAAGACAGGGGATTCTTGGCATTGCCACTTAGTAGTTGGAATTTGAGTAATCCCTCCGGGCTTTGGTTTCCTACTTTGAAAAATGGGCATTGTGGTGGTGCCGACCTCACAGAATTGTTGTAAGCATTAAATGCAATCACATTTTTAAATTGATTAGGACAGTACCAGCCACATGATAAGTGTCCAGTAAATGATAACTATTATTAACCTGTCTTACATCAGGAATGGAGACTCCAAATCATCCTCATGGCTATGATTCAGTTAATCTAATTCTGCCTAATATAATCAAGCTTTTCCTATTCTAGTCCCAGCATGGGCAAAGAATAAATGATAATGATCTTACATGTCATAACTTGTCACGAACTGCCTCAAGACAATCCCATTATTTTAAATTCACCACTGATTAGCTGAGCAGGGTTGGTGATTGAACCAATTGAGATAAGTATGTGAAACATTTTGCAAGCTGAAAATTGCTATACTACTGTTATGGACTATTTTTATTAATAACTACCATTTCAGTAGGTTCATTTACCTTTTCTGCTGGTTTCCTAAGATGTGTGATTTACATTAGCATAGAGGTGAGATTTCAGTACTCCATATGTCTCATTAATTAGTGGTGAAAATTCTAGAGGGCTGTTCTTTGGGCGTTATGAGCCACAGCAGTATTGGGCATATATAGCCTTCCATCCCATCTGAAATGGAAACTCTGACTTGGATGGATCCTGAATTCAGAGATATTTAAAATAAGCTTCACTACTTTAACTCTTTGTGAATTTTCTGAAGACTTTATTTCTTAGATGAATAGCTGCCAGGAGCCAGATTTCATACAATGTAAAAGTACATACTGTATCTTTAAGCTAAATGAAACCACATTATGTATGCAAAATTGGTTCAATAGGTTGGCACCTTACCAAGACCCTACGTGCTCATGAGTGTAATTTGTAATTTCTTCTTTTCAGGCTGTAGCTTTTTTTTTTTTTTTTTCAATTACAAAGATATAGTGTGTCTGCTGTTACAGCCTGGAAAAATACATCAAGCAAGCTAACAAGCTTCTTGGCGGCAGACATAGGGGACAGCCAAAAGAGAAAACTGAGTATTAGACATAGAGCAGAAAAGCCAGCAATCCTATACACTTCACTCGTCCCAAACCTTTCTTTCTAAATAAAAGTAAAGGAAATTATGCCAGGGTTAGTACAGTAACAAACACACACAGCCAGAGTTTGAGAGAGGAAGGCAGAACATTGGGCGTGCGCGGGGCGGGGTCGGGGGGCGGCTCCTTAACTGTGCAAGTGCCCCGTCAAGGCTGTCAAAAAGCGTCTAACGTGACGCTACTTCCTTGCACAGTAAGTGTTGTCTCATCAAGGGGGCATGCGCAAAGGGGGGTGACCCGCCTGAATCTCAGAGGCTGGGGAAATTGTATTTCTCGTTTTTTTCAGTCAAGGCTTATATGGATTTGCTTTGACTGAGAGAGATAAAGAAAGCTTCTTGGTGGTGACTGAGATGAAGTTTTTATTCCCATTAAAGGCTTAAAGGTGGGAAACTTTTCAGTGTCATTGTATTTGGAGCCAGTCCTTCACAACTTTGTGCCAGTGGTGGTGGGGCTGCCAGGGGTGCTAAGGATGTGAGCATGAGCACTCCCATTCATCTAACAGCTTTCTTTTTCTCCTTTTCTCCTTTGTCTCTTATATCATCTCCCATCAAGTCTACGGGTCCTCGTGTGAAGGAGAGTCAGAGAGTCTTGAGATTTTCCAGCTAAGAAGTGGTTTCATCCTGGACTCTGAGAGAGTCCAGGATAAAATGGAAGTAGACTTGGAACTGCAACCGAATACCGAGAACACAGACAGCAGCATCCTGAGAAGATCCAGCAGTGCCCCTATGATCAATGGACTTGGGTGAGCAGGGTTGAGAAAATGGAGGCGTCAAGTGGGTTGGGGGCAGGTGTTCAAGAAAGTGACTTCCCATAGTATTCCTATCCTTTTATTAATGGAAGTTCCGTAGGTATCTGTCTCCCTTGCTGTTGGTGCCCTTAGCCTGAGCGGAAGTGGGGTGGGCAGACCTGAAGAAAAAGACCTCAACAACTCCCTGTACCCCCACCCTGCCCCACCGCGCCCCTGCCCCCCAGGTTGACGTTGCTTCTCCTGAACATCTTCTCCTCAGAGTCCATCTGGACCCCCAAGCAGCAAACAATTGGTGTGGAGAACGACTTTTTGTTCCTAACTTCACCCCATCTCTTCCTCACTCCTTTGAAGAAACTGAGCGTTCTACCATGACTGTAATTCTTGTCATTCTCTCAGCAGCTTTGCCACCTTGGACCTTCACTGCCAGCAAATTCAAGATGGAAATAGTTGCCAAGCAGATCAACTTGAGCCTTTTTACACCTAGCTTTTCTTGAAACAAAAAGTTTAGCTATCACAGAAACTTGATTTCTTTTTTGAAAAAGATTTGTTGATTTATTTGAGATGCAGAGCAACGGAGAGGGAGGGAGAGGCAGAGATGGATCTTCCATCTTCTGGTTCACTCCTCAAATGGCCACAACCAACAGGTATGGGCCAGACTACAGTCAGGATCCAGGAACTCCATCCTGGCCTCCCTCATGAGTGGCAGGGGCCCAAGTACTTGGGCCATCTTCTGCTGCCTTCTGAGGTGCATTAGCAGGAAGATAGGTCAGAAGCAGAGTATTGGAGACTCAAACCAGCACTCAGATATGGGATGCTAGTGTTGCAAGTGGTGGCTTAACCTGCAATGTCACAATGCCAGCCCCCACAGAAGCTTTAGTTCTTAAATTACATATTATCAGTGGGTAATATTCCCCCCAAGAGAGGAAGAAATTGATTCTTGGGGAGTGTGATAAAAATTTTAATTTTTATGCATGAAACACACATGTATACATTGCATATAAACATATATACAATATATCTGGTATTAAAATTTCATGGAAGGGAGTGATTAGGGGAAAATGGCTAAAAACACTCGTTAGAGTCCTGATGAGACAAAGATTTAAAAACACTGTACCAAATGATGGTTAGCTGTATTTTCCTGTACTTATCCAAAGGTTTGGCATTATAAAAGATTGTTATTCATATATTTTAGTTCTCATAAATTCTCATGTGAACATGATACTAATACAAAGAGAAGAGATTCAATGTAGTTCATAGATGCAGTTCTTTCTTTTTTTCTGTTTCTTTTCTAAATTTTTTTTAGATATTTAAAATTTACATTATAGTCAAAAGCTTAATGTTCCATTAAATAAAGAGTTCAACAGGTAAAAATTAATAAGACTGTAGTACAGTAGGGATATAGGCAAGGGCTATAAACAATGAAAAGTCCATTTTACTCACATAAATTTTAAAATAGTTACATCATTAAAATTAAAATTATAGTATATATATTAACTACCGAAGTCAGGAGCCAGGTGCTTCCTTCTGGTCTCCCATGGGGTGCAGGGCCCAAGCACTTGGGCCATCCTCCACTGCCCTCCCGGACCACAGCAGGGAGCTGGACTGGAAGAGGAGCAACCGGGACTAGTACCCAGGGTGCCAGCACCGCAGGCGGAGGATTAACCAAGAGAGCCACGGCGCCGGCCCAAAAGCTTTATTCTTGAAAAGTGCTTCTCTGGGTCAGTGGAGTACCTGAGATTTGCTTTAGAGTTCCAGGGAGCTCTGGCTGCTGTTGTGGGTGGGGTAACAGTCCACAGTGACACCCATGATGGGCTTGATGTAACACCCCTGGCTTCAGTCAACAAGGGGGGAGGGGATGTTGGAGCTGGCTAGTAGATTCACAGTCCAGCCCTTCTCTGTGCCAAAGTGAACCATCTGATTCACGGTCTAGTGTGAACTCATGGTGCCTGTGTAGTGCGCCCGCGCAGGCACGTGGTCCCTATAGAACATTGACACACTTTATGGTGTATCCCCTGAGCGCTCTGGGAGATCTGTCCCCAGTGCACAGGGAATCCGAGTTATTGCAGTCTGATCGTGTGGGTACACAGGAAGGAACCCAGTGGCCATGCATGTCGCTCTCAGCTCTGTGGCCTATGCCCTGAACTCTCACAGTCACAGGGTGCAGGAGGTCTGCTCTCCATCCTGCATGCTGCCCTGTTCCCGGCATGAGCTGCCTGCCGTACTGCAGGTCGGGGCAGAGGTGAGTTACAGCTCCCCCTCAGCAAGTTTAGGCTGGCCCTTTGGTGGAGGAGAGGAGAGGAGAGAACCAAGATGGTTTTCTTTCATGGAGTCAAGTAGTTTCTCAGCCCCCTGCCTGTTCCCCAGGATAGACTCAAAGCCAGTGAGGACTGTGGAATTCTCTCTCTGTCAAAGCTGCCCTTGGCTTTAGGCGGTGGCAGCCTCTCCTCACCTTGCCTGGGAAGCAGGCACCTCCCAGCTAGGCACCAGCTGTGAATATGCAGGAATTGTTGCATGCAGCAGAGGCTGTATGTCTGTCCTTGTCCTCACTGCCCCATGGAGTCTCTATTCTGTTCTGTCCATTTGCCACTGAAAATTGCTCTCAGTCCCCTGGAAATCTGGTCTTTCCTTTGTTTTTCGGGTATCTGTGGCTAAAGTCAGTGCAGCTTCTCCCTATTCAGCCATCTTGAATCTCTCCCTATTTTGTAAAACATTTTTAAAATGTGATCTTAGAAAAAAAAATGTGATCTTGGATCCTGTGTCACAGTATAGTATGGTTTTCTAGATATTTTGAAAATGCCTGAAAAATGCATTTATTACACAGTCTTCTCTTTGCACTTTTTGGGACATCATACTAATTGATAGTTGTATTGCTAGATCATAGGTCATTCAAGAGGGACTCAGAGGCCAGATCTATCTTCCTTCCTGAACGTGTGAGGAAACGTAGGCTTATACATCTCTAAAATGACAAAGTTAGCAACAGAGCCAGTAGTAGGGGCCTGTCTCCAGACTCATAGTGTTCTGGTCACTACTAATCAACCTGTATACGAATTAACACTAGACATGCAGTTTTCAGGTCATTTGAGGTAGGGGATAATTGTTACAAAATGAAAAGCAAACTAAAATTGACCAAAAAATAATACATTGCCTTTTCAAAATAGGCAGATAGAAAAATAAAGATGGAGTGCTGTCTTTATATTGTGAGGCAAAAAAACATTTTATAAGGTCAGCATTTTGCTCTAATGCCACTGTGGGAATAAAGCAATTGTTATTGGACCCACTCTGCTAGTAGAAGAGAGCAGTGGGAAGAATGCTGGTTTTGTTGTCAGTCTTCATGAAAAGAAACAGGTTGCAAATAGATGATGGAGAGTATATACTTGTACTTGAAGGATCATGTGGATCCATTTAATGTATGAAACATACTAGGGAGGCAGCGTATCTTGTCTTATCCCTTCTGCCTTGCTTTGTTATATGAAGGAATTGAAGGGTTTTTAAAAAAATTATTGTTACCGGTCACAAGGGGAGGGCGGTTGCCGGAGCGACGAGTCCCATGGGTTCTTTTCCTCAGCTTAGTATAGAGATAAAAAGCCGGGAAACAATTTGCAAAGAGGCAGAAACTTTTATTTGATTGGCAAGCAACAGAGAAAGCATCTGCTCTGGGAGGAGAGCAGGACACTGGCTTTGAGGCAGTGTCCCGGGTTTTTAAGGCATTACTAGCTGTTCATTGGGTTATCCTACTGGGGGGTGCCCACTGAACAGGGAGTTTCACATATGGATGTTGATTGGCTTGGGACTCAGGGAGATAGTGGGGGGGTCTTCTGGAGACTGTCCATCTCCTTAGGGGCCCAGCCCTCTTCTCTGGTTGCTCTGAGTGGAAGATGGCAGCCACCCTGGAGGTGTGATTTAAAGCCATAAGGTCACACAAGATAGCCTGGATCTCCTGGAACCAGTCTGGCCCCTCCCCCCACCACCACCAAGGGCTCAGCCCCTTCTCCTGACAGTTCTGAGTGAAAGATTGCACCCACCCTGAAGATGTGATTTAAGGCTGCAAGGTCACACATGCAGCACAAGAAGCTATTAGTGGGGGAGATGCCAGTTGGTCTGGAGACAGGCTTTCCAGCCACAGCTGACAGCTTGCTTGTGAAGGGCATTCTACCTGTGTCTGAAGGGGCCACAGACTCCAGCCCCACTGGCTGGCCTCAATTATGCTAGAGTATAATTATAGTCTTAAATTCCATAGCATAATATCTAGACTAACGAAGTAAAAGTGGTGGTTAATAACATGTTTATCTAGTAGGAGTTAAAGACGTACAAATTGGAAAGCAGACAAGTCCAGTATCCATGGCTCACCAGAAGAAGTGACAGGAATGAGTATGACATGCCTGAAGTGGGAGAACTTGCCCAAATGACCTGAGGGCACATTTGGTGCTGCTGTAACGAGCTTAGGCTGCGACCAGAAAAGTTAATCCTTTTCTAAAAAAGTTTTTAAATATGAGAGGCACAGAGAAAAGCAGCGAGAGAGACAGAGCAAGCGCCTATCTTCTGATTCACTCCTCAAAGGCCGACAACAGTTGAGGTAGGGGACAGAGGACAAGACAGGGAGGCAGAAGTCAATCCAGATTTCCCACGCAAGTGGAAGGAGCCCAGTTGAGCCACCACCACTGCTTCCAGGGTCTGCCTTGGCAGGAAGCTGCAATCAGGAGCCGAGCCGGAAACTGAATCCAGGCACTCTGGTATGGGATGCAATGTGTTAATCCCTATGTCAAATGCCTAACCCCAGAGAAGTTATTCTGAAGTAAGATTCCACTGAGCTGTAGTTGAATTCATATTTACATCAGTTTCTTTCAGCTGTCTGTATACTGCTCACTTTTCTCACTTCCTTACTTGGGCCTCTAATTCCTTTTGTCCTGTGTCCTGTTAAACTATACCTGGAAGTAAAGATTCTACTTGCAGCCTACTAACTACTTTTACACCTCTTTCAAGCAATATTCTTTTTTTTTTTTATTTATTTGAAAGAGTTACAGATAGAGGTAGAGACAGATGGCGGTGGGGGGGTCTTCCATCTGTTGGTTCACTCCCCAAATGGCTGCAATGACCAGAGCTGAGATAAAGCAAGGAGCCTGGAGCTTCTCCTGGGTTTCCCACATAGGTACAGGGGCCCAAGCACTTGAGCCATCCTCTAATGCTTTCCCAGGTGCATTAACAGGGAGCTGGATTAGAAGTGGAGCAGCTGGGACTAGAACCGGCACCCATATGGGATGCCAGCGCTGCAGGCTGGGACTTTAACCCTCTGCACCATAGCACCAGGCCCTTTCAAAATTTTTTCTAATTTTGCTTGTTGATGGGGCCAACATTGTGGCACAGTGGGTTAAGCTGCTGTCTGCAAAGCTAGTATCCCATATGGGTATCTGTTTGAGTCCTGGCTGCTCCACTTCCAATCCGGCTCTGCCAATGTGCCTAGGAAAGCAGCAGAAGATATCCCAAGTCCTTGAATTCCTGCATCCATGTTAGAGACCTGGATGGAGTTCTAGGCTACTGGCCTAGCCCTGGGCTGTTGTGGCCAGTTAGGAAGTAAACCAGCAGATAGAAGATCCATTCTCTCTCTCTCAATCTCTGTCTCTCTGCTTCTAAGTCTCTGTAACTGCCTTTCAAGTAAATAATATTTTTTAAAAAGCTCCAGCTTCAGATAGGCCCAATTGAAAAAACGTAACTTTTCTTAATGTGTCCTGCATGTAAAGGTCCTATATATTTCTTGCAGTAGCATTTACTGAATTACATTCCTTAAACTCTTTCCTTAAGTGTTTGTTCTTCAATACAATTAGATTCTTTACATGTAAACTCATTAGTACAGTATTACTGCTTTTGAGAAGTTCTTTTTTTTTTTTTTTGACAGGCAGAGTTAGACAGTGAGAGAGAGAGAGAGACAGAGAGAAAGGTCTTCCTTTTCCATTGGTTCACCCCCAAAATGACCAGTACAGCCAGCGCACCGTGCTGATCTGAAGCCAGGAGCCAGGTGCTTCCTCCTGGTCTCCCATGCAGGTGCAGGACCCAAGGACCTGGGCCATCCTCCACTGTACTCCTGGGCCACAGCAGAGAGCTGGACTGGAAGAGGAGCAACCAGGACAGAATCCGGCGCCCCAACTGGGACTAGAACCCGGGGTGCCGGCGTTGCAGCCAGAGGATTAGCCAAATGAGCTGTGGCGCCGGCCTTGAGAAGTTCTTGCACTGTTTTGTATATATCTTACATTAAAAATATCAATGTCAAAAGTTTCGAGTGATGGGCATTTGGCTTGGCAGTTAAAATGCTGCTAGAAATGCCCACATCCCATATCAGAATCTCTGGGTTTAGATCCCTACTGTGCTCCCAGTTCCAGCTTCCTGCTACAGTGTTCCCTGGGAGGCAGCAGGTGGTGGTTCAAATACTTGAGTCCCTGCCATCCATGTGGGAGATCTGTATTGAGTTTCCACCTCCTGGCTTTAGCCTGGCCCAGCCTTGGCTGTTGTGGGCATTTGGGGAGTAAACTAATAGATGGGATATCTCTGTCTCTCTCTCTTTCTCGCTGCCTTTCAAATATATAAATACATTTTAAAGCTTTGAACCTCTTGGTTCTTTATACTTTTTTCCCCTATAGTCAGCTGAATTTTTAGAAAAAAGATTTGTTTATTTGAAAGGCTGAGTGACAAAGAGAGGGACCCAGAGAGAGAAAGAGAGAAATCTTCCATCTGCTGGTTCACTCCCCAAATGGCTGCAATGGCCAGAGCTGTGCCAGGCCAAAGACAGGAACCTGGAACTCCATCCAGGTCTCCCACATGGTTGACAAGGACCCAACACTTGGGCCATCATCCACTTCTATCCCAGGCACATTTGCAGGGAGCTAGATTGGAAACGGAGCAACCAAGACTTGAACCATCACCCTGATATAGGATGCTGGGGACACAAGCAGTAGCTTACCCTACTATGCTACATTGCTTGCCCCAAGTTTTTGGCTGATTTAATTACTGGTGTCAATAACTATATTTAAATATAGTGATCTTTTTCTAAGGATTAGATCCTTGAATTCCTGCCAATGCCTCCTGATTTTAATAACCTCTTGCCTGACCCTGTATTTAAATTGTTACTGCCTCAATGCTAAGACAAACTACAACCCAAGGGCCAAATCCAGCCTGCCATTTGATTTTGTAAATAGAGTTCTAGTGGAATATAGCCAGGCTCATTTGTTTACTTATTGTCCATGGCTACTTTCCTATTATAAGAACAGACTTGAGGGGCTGATGTTGTGGCATAGTGGATAAAGCTGCCGCTTGGAACACCAGCATCCCGTGTGGGCACCAGTTTGTGTCCCAGCTGCTCCACTTCCAATCCAGCTCCCTGCTAATGGCCTGGGAAAAGTAATGAAAAGTGCCCCAAGTATTTGGGCTCCTGCCACCCACATGGAAGACCCAAAAGAAGCTCTTCGCTCCTGGCTTTAGCGTTGTCCAGCCCTGGCCATGTGACCATCTGGGGAGTGAACCAGAGGATGGAAGAGCTCTGTCTGTCTCTCTCGCTCTGTAATGCCGGCATTCAAGTAAATAAATAAATGATCTTTATTTTAGGAAAAAAAGGAGAGATGAGTAACTGTAACAGAGATTGTACGTCCCACAAAGCTTAAAATATTTAGTATCTGGCCCTTTGAAGATAAATTTGCCCCTCCCTCCTATAATTTGGCTTACTGGACTCTTAACAAATCTGGGAGAAAAGAGTAGTCATGAAAAAAGGATTGCTTTGGGAATGTAACTGACAAATCTGTTGTGGTTTGGACAGAGCTGCTTGATAATCATTCAATGTAGGGCATTGAACATCAACCTGGTTATAATACCTTCACTTTTTCCAAGTCAGAAGAAGCACTTATCTCAGTTCTGGATATCACATAGATTTCTTTTTTTTTTTTTAAAGATTTATCTATTTATTTGCAAATCAGAGTTACACAGAGAGAGGAGAGGCAGAGAGAGAGAGAGAGAGAGAGAGAGAGAGAAGTCTTCCATCCAATGTTTCACTTCCCAGTTGGCCGCAACGGCCGGAGTTGCACCTATCCGAAGCCAGGAGCCAGGAGCTTCTTCCGGGTCTCCCACGCGAGTGCAGGGGCCCAAGGACTTGGACCATCCTCTACTGCTTTCCCAGGCCAAAGTAGAGAGCTGGATCGGAAGTGGAGCAGCTGGGTCTCGAACTGGTTCCCATATGGGATGCTGGCGCTTCAGGCTAGGGCATTAGCCCACTGCGCCACAGCGCTGGCCCCTCTTTTTTTTTTTTTTAAAGATTTATTTATTTTATTTAAAATAATTACGGGGGGGGGAATCTATCTATCTATCTGCTGGTTCACTCCCCAAATGGCCACAATGGCTAGGGCTGGGCCAGGCTTAAGCCAGGTGCCAGGAGTTTCTTCCAGGTCTCCCATGTGGGTTCAGGGGCCCAAGCACTTGGACCCTCTTCCACTGCTTTCCCAGGCACATTAGTGAGAAGCTGGATCAGAAGTGGAGCAGCCGGGACCCAAACTAGTACCCATATAGGATACTGGCACTGCAGGTGGCAGCTTAATCCACTGTGCCACAACATTGGCCCCCCACCTAGATTTCTGTAAATTCATATTGAATGATCCATATCATTTGAGGTACATGCTGCCTCTGTTATTTATTTCAATAACCATCTTATTAAATGAAACCAACAGACAGAAATTTAGGGGAGAACATCATTGCCAGCCACCCCCTACACATATACACAGAAGATAGTGGAAATATGTCACCCATTAGGCTCCTCAAATTTCCTTATAAGTGACTGTTAGAACAAATTGCTGTTCTTATAAGGAAAATGACTCAGAAAGGAAATCAAAATTAGACCCACCCATATATCCTTTCATAAAATGTTGAGTTATCATGTGATATATGCAAATTACCATGCTCCAAAGATGTATATCGAGGCTCAGTATACTTTTTAATTTAACAAGAAAAATAAATACTCAATGGATATAAATGTATAGTAGAGTAAGATAAGTGTTTAGAGAGGTAGAGAGTGTTAGCAGAATGCAAAGAGCGTGAGACAGCTCAGTGAGATTGGTGAGGAATAAAGAAAATATTCATGGAGAAGGAGGCATTTGAGATGGGCTTTAAGGGACCAATAGGATGCACAGTGGAAGAAAGGGGACCCACTGGCTGCGACAGAATTTCAAGTATGTTTTTAACAGATTTGGTAACAGAAAAGCATAGGTGTATCCCAGAGAGCCCAGTGGTCATCTTTGCCTGGACCACTGGCCTCCAAATTTTTATTTGCTGATCAGTGCTGAACCCAGGTAAAGTTTGCACCAGTCCATGGTTTTAACAAAGTCAAATGCAGAATATGTAACTATGTTGTTACATAATTATTAATTATCTTTTCCTGGCCAGGACTGTATTGTATACTGAGATTGTTAGTCCTCTACTTTTCTTTTTAATACCAAAATGTCCTTTTATAAGTGAAACAATGTTGATAGATGGTCAAATTTTTAAAAAAGATTTGGTTTATTTATTTGAAGGGCAGAGTTACAGAGAAAGGGACAAAGTGTGGAGGAGGGGAGCAGGGGAGAGAGTTCTGTCCGCTGGTTCACTCTCCAGATGGCCCCAACAGCCAGGGCTGAGCCAGGAGCCAGGAGCTTCATCCGGGTCTCCCACGTGGGTGCAGGGGCTCAATCTCTTGGGCCATCTTCTGCTGCTTTTCCCAGGCCATTATCAGGGAGCTGAATCAGAAGTGGAGCAGCTGGAACTCGAACCAGAGCCCATGTGGGATGTTGGCATTGCAGGTGGCAGCTTTACCCGCTATGCTACAACGCAGGACCTGATGGCTAGATTTTTTAAATGACCTTAGCAAAAGAAAGAAGTAGCAACTGTTTGAGGGGACTTCAAAAAGTTTGTGGAAAGTGGAATGGAGTTTATTTTAGTGCAAAAAGTTTTTTAAATCTGCCCATAGTTTTTTCATAATGCGCATCTTCAGTGAGGTTTTGAAGACCCTTGTATGTTGGTCCTTAGATTTTGTTTTGAAATTTTACAGAGGTCTAGAGCCAACCTGTGGGGAGCTTTGCGTGTCATAGTCAAGCACATAAGTGAATTCAGAAGACAGTGAACAGCACACAGCTGAACGTTGTGAGCAGGATAGCAAGTTTTCTTTCAGACTGTGGTTCTAGTCGTCTGTTAGGTTAGACAAAGAACAGGGGTGAGGAGACCAGCTAAACTATTGTGAGGTCTGTGAAAAAGGAAAATGGCAAGGAGCCTGAAAAGAATCAGATGAATCTAAGAGAGGGTATAGAAGTGAAACCCAAGAGACTGGCCCGTGATTGGATATAGATAGCAGAATGAAAGTGTTCAAAATTACTTCTTCCTATCATGGGAGAAATGTGGATGAATTTCACATGGGAACCGTCCATATTCTTTTTTTGTAACTTCGTATGAGTGTGAGACTCTTTCAAAATAAAAAAGAATGAGCAGAAAACACACAAAAAAGAAAAGATGACTCCTGCAGGGTTACCAGCTCAAATAGGACTGAGATGATCTGGGTGAACAACTGTCAAAGTGGAGGGTGGAGGACACACACCCCGTCTTCAGTAGGAAGCAGCTGCTCACCCTCAGTCTGTTGTTGCCGTGTGGGAATGTGGCCCAATGTTGCAAAATATTACACATTTTTTTTCGATAAAAGCCAGAAATCTGGAATCTGGATTTTTCATGTGAGATTTCTCAGGGTGCACAATGAGTTAAAAAATATCTTAAGGGACAGGTGTTTGACGCAGAGGTTAACATGCAGTTGGGATGCCTGCATCTCATATTAGAGTGCTTGGGTTCAAGTTCTGGCTCTGCTCCAGATTCCAGCTTCCTGATAATGCACACGCTGGGAGGCAGCAAATGATGGATCAAGCACTTGAGACCCTGCCACCCACGTGGGAGACCTAGATTGAGTTTCTGGCTCCTGGCTTTGGCCTAACCCAACCCCAGCTATTGTGACCATTTAGGGAATGAAACAGCAGATGGGAGATCTCTTATCTGTCAGTTTCTATCTTTCAAGGAAGTTAAATTAAAAATAAAAAAAAAAAACATTTTTGCTACCATGTAGGCCAAGTAAAACATACCTGAATAATCTGTTCTATCAACCCTGGCTATTGTTATCCCTTTTCTTCATGGGAAAGTTTGGACATTTAAAGGGATTTGCTACTTGAACATTGTAGCTCTGATCATAAATTTAAATAATATACAAATTTATACCAAAATGATGTATTTCCAAGGTCACAATAAATTATTCTTGGTAGCATGGTTGATTAGAGGTAAAGTGACATGCTTGAGAATTCTTTATCTTACATGGAGACTTGTTTAGGCTCAGGTAACTAAGCCTGTGTGTGTGTGTGTGTGTGTGTGTGTGTTTTAATTTCTGCATTTATACATCTGTCTCCACCAAGAAGCCATTTACATTAATGACATTGCTGTTTTAAGTATTTGAAATCTTATTTCTTGAAAAATATTTTGTAGTAGACTTTATATGACAAAGGTTTTTTTATTTTATCTTCTTAGGGACAATTCACAGGTGTTCCAAGATGAAGCGATAAGAATTAGAAGAAATAGTTCAACATTTATGAGCCAACAATGTCTGGTAAGGAAATGCTTATAGTAGCCTGCTTGCCCAAGACTTGCTTATTGGTCTTAACCATTGGTTCTCAAACTTGCACCTGCACATGGAGGGCTTACTAAACTACAGACAGCCAGATCCTGCCCCCAGAGATTTTGATTCAGTAGTGGAGCCTGGGAATTTGCATTCCTTTTTTGTTTTTATATAAGATTTATTTATTTACTTGAAAGGCAGAATTACAGAAAGGCAGAGAGAGAGAGAGAGAGAGGTCTTCCATGCACTTGTTCACTCCCCAGATGGCCGCAATGGCCAGGAGCTTCTTCCGGGTCTCCCACGCAGGTGCACAAGGACTTGGGCCATCTTCTGCTGCTTTCCCAGGCCATAGCAGAGAGCTGGATCAGAAGGGAGCAGCTGGGACTTGAACTGGCACCCATATGGGATGCCGGCACTGCAGGCCTGGGCTTTAACCCGCTGTGCCACAGTGCCAGCCCCGAGAATTTAGATTTCTAACAAGTTCTCACTTTGAGAAACTCTGCTGTAAACATTATTGAAGGCAAAATAAACACAACAACTACAGTTAGGATGGCTTTAATGCAGCTGTAGCAGAATTAGTTTTTAAATCCCATATGGATTTAACATTGAGATTTGCTTTTATGTATAAGACCATCTGGCTTCCACTCTTTGAAAGAACATTCTAACTTTGAGAGGAAAATTTGCAGGCTCTCCCAAGAGTTGTTTTCAGGCTTTTAGTTTGACTTTTATCTCACATTTATCTTGAACTGTAAATAAAATTTGTTCTTCATGGTATTATAATGAAATCTCTAAGTAACAATTCTTTTCTGCTAATTATCCTGTAAACACAGGAAATATACTTGTAGATCAGCAAGCCAAAATGAATAAATGATTCATTATGATTTTTTTATTGAAGTGAATTTCACATAACATTCAATTAACTATTTTAAGTGTACCAATCAGTGACATTTAATGCATTCACAATGTTGCCCAACCACCACCTCTCTCTAGTTTCAAAAAACACATATCCTTGTCTTGTTACTGATCTTAGTTTTCAGTCTTTTACCATTGAATGTGATATTATCTGTGGGATTTTGGTAAATGTCCTTTATCATTTTAAGGAATTTCCTTTCTCCTACTTGCTGAGCATTTATTTATTTACTTATTTATTTTTAACTAAGGGACAGTGTTGTGGTACAGCGATTTAAGCAGCCATTTGTGACACTGGCATCCCATATTAGACCATCAAGTCCTGGCTGCTCTGGTTCTTTTTTTTTTTTTCAGATTTATTTATTTATTTGAAAGGCAGAGATATAGACAGAGAAGGAGAGAGAGAAAGAGACAGAGAGAGAGATCTTTTATCCATTGGTTCACTCACCAAATGGCCACAACAGTCCAGGTTAGGCCAGGCTGAAACCAGGAACCAGGAACTTCTTCTGGGTCTCTCACGTGGGTGCAGGGGCCCAAGTACTCAGGCCATCTTCCACTGCTTTCCCAGGCACATTAGAAGGGAGCTGGGTTGGAAGTGGAGCAGCTGGAACTCGAACCAGCACCATTATGGGATGCTGACACTGTAGGTGAAGGCTTAGCCCACTACACCACAGGCACTGACTCCAACACTAGGAACTTATTTGTTACCTATTATCTAAACTCCATACCCCTCTCAGCTCTAGTTATTCCCATCCTTTTTTCAGATTTTTTTTAGCTTCCATATACAAGGAAGAGAATGAGGTATTTGTCTTTTTTTTTTTTTTAAGATTTATTTATTTTTATTTGAAAGTCAGAGTTACAAAGAGAGGAGAGGCAGAGAGAGAGAGAGAGAGAGAGAGAGAGAGAGGCCCTCCATCCGATGGTTCACTCCCCAACTGGCCGCAACGGCCGGCAGTGCGCCAATCCAAAGCCAGGAGCCAGGAGCATCTTCTGGGTCTCCCATGTGGGTGCAGGGGTCCAAGGACTTGCGCCATCCTCTACTGCTTTCCCAGGCCATAACAGAGAGCTGGATCGGAAGTGGAGCAGCCGGGTCTCGAACCAGCGCCCATATGGGATGCCAGTGCTTCAGACCAGGGTGTTAACCTGCTGTGCCACAGCGCCAGCCCCTATTTGTCTTTCTATATGGCGCTGTTTTCAGCATGGAAGACACTAAATTATTTCAAGTGCTGTTTCTGTATCTCTTGAGATGATCACATGCTTTATACCCTTTGTTCTATTCATATGATGCATCGCATTGGTTTTCTCATGTTGAATCCCCATTGCATTACTAGGGTAAATCTTTCTTCATCTGTGTTCATAAGAGATGTTAGTCTGTGGGTTTTCTTATGCTAACTTTGTTGGCTTTCATTGAAGAGTAATGCTGACCTTATAAAATATATTAGAGAGGCCAGCATTGTGGCATAGTAGGTAAAGCCACTCTCTGTGACACCAGCATCTCATGTAGGCACTAGTTTGAGTCCTGGCTGCTTTACTTCCAATCCAGCTCCCTGCTGATGCACCTGAGAAAGTGGAAGAAGAGGGTCCAACTACTTGGGCCCCTGCACCCACGTGGGAGACCTGGGTGAAGCTCCTGATTCCTGGTTTTGGTCTGACCCAGCCCTGGCCATTGGGGACAGCATTGTGGTACAGCAGGTTGAGTTGCTGCCTGCAATGCCAGCATCCTATATCAGAGCATTGGTTCTAGTACTGGCTACTCTGCTTCAGATCCAGTTTTCTGCTTCTGTGCCTGGGAAAGCAGCAAAAGATGGCCCAGGTACTTTGGTCCTTGCCACCCATGTGGGAGGCCTGCATGGAATCCCTGGCTCCTGGGTTGCAGCCCTTTAGGGAGTGAACTGGCCACAAAAGAACTCTGTTTTTACAGTAAGATAAATAATTCTTTTAAAAAATCATATGAAAGATATCTGTGACAAATGTATGCCAAAAAAATTAGATTTTCTAGATAAAATGGACAAATTCCTAGAAATACCCAAATTACAAACTGATCCAAGAAGAAATAGAAAATTTCAACAGACCTATGACGAAAGATAGAATCTGTAATCAAAAGCTTTCCAGGGCCAGCGCTGCCATGTTGCAGGTTAAGCCACTGTCTGCAATGTTGGCATCCCATATGGGTGCCGGTTTGGGCCCCTGTACCCACATGGGAGACCCAGAAGAAGCTCCTGGCTCCTGGTTTCAGCCTGGTCCAGCCCTGGCTATTATGGCCATTTGGGGAGTGAACCAAAAGGTGGAAGACTTCTCTCTCTCTCTCTCTCTCTCTCTCTCTCTCTCTCTTTCTCCCCCCGCCCCCTGCCTTTCTCTCTCTGGCCCCTGCACCCACATGGGAGACCTGGGTGAAGCTCCTGATTCCTGGTTTTGGTCTGACACAGCCCTGGCCATTGAGGCCGTTTGAGGAGTGAACCAGTGAGTGGAAAATCTCTCTCTCTCTGTCTCTCTCTCTCCCCCACCCTTCAAAACTCTGTATTAGATAAAATAAATATTTTTAAAGCATCATTAGAAAGATTTCCATCCTCTTCTATTTTTGGAAGAGCTTTAGCAGGATTGGTGTTGATTCTTCAAGTTTGATTAGAGGTCACTAGTGAAGTTATCTGTTACTAGACATTTCCTTGTTGGAAGTTTTTTGTTTTTGTTTTTATTTTTTATTTGAAAGTCAGAATAAGAATGCTTTTGGTAGAAACAACAACATTCAATTAGAAAAGATTTAAACATAAAGAACATTTGTTATCACAAATAATACATTCCAAGGAAAGGAAGTTTCAGGGCTGGTTCATTTAGCAGTTCAGTGATGCTATCAGAGATGCAGGTGCCTTCCATTTCTCCACTCTTCCTTCCTTGACTGCTTCACTAGCCTATGTACCTAGTATGTAGAGCCAGGGTTCAGAATCTATGAGTAGCATGATCTCACATGTATTTACAGATGTGGAGATGGATGTGTATGGAGCAAGGAATTATAGGAAGAGCTCTACTTATATTTTGTATATCTCCATGCTATTTGTTTTTTTTTAAATTTTTTATTTTATTTTATTTTATTTGAAAGAGAGAGAGAGGTCTTCCATCCACTGGTTCACTCCCCAATGGCCGCATTGGCTGGAGCTAGGCTGATCCAAAGCCAGGAGCCAGGATCTTCTTCCAGGTCTCCCACGTGGGTGCAGGGGCCCAAGGACTTGGGGCATCTTCTACTGCTTTCCCAGGCCATAACAGAGAGCTGGATCAGAAGTGGAGCAGCCAGGACTCAAACCGATGCCCATATCGGATGCTGGTGCTGCAGGCTGAGGCTTTAACCCTCTGCACCACAGCACTGGCTCCTCTCCATAGTATTTGAATGTTTTTCACCATATGTTTACGAGGTCAATTCCATTGTTGACTTCCTTAAAAGTGGTGCTACAGGTACCCAGACTAGTTAAATTCACAGAGATAGAAAACAGAATGGAGGCTGACACAGGCTGGGAGGGAGGAACTGGTATGGAGAAAACTTGTGGAGATTGGTAGCATGACACTACTGGACTCTACCCTTAAAAGTTATAAAGTTTATATTGTGCATATTTTACCACAATTAAAAATTTGGTTTTGCTTTCCATGTATTTCAATACAGGCAAAATGATGTTTTAGAAAACATCACTGTGGCAGAGGACATTGAAGGACCATGGGTTTCATCTTACACAAAAATAAAGATGCATATTTCCCAAGCATTATATAAGACTTATCGCAAAATTATTTTTGTTTAATTGGTGCAAATATTTTCTGCAGCACTCTAGAGAAATCATTGCAAGCTTTCCAATGAACTGAAACCCTAGGGCATCTTCTGACTGTTGGGGCTCTACCTTCCCTCCAAACCAGCCATTTGCTTTATCTCCTCAGACATGCAGGGTCCCTACCCTTCTGCCAGGAATTCTCCTGGCACTTCTGCGTCTGCGTGCAGCTGCACCATGTCTCTGTCCCTGCCCTCTCCTGTCCCACAGGAAGCAGGAGGAACATGTCATCCCCCTAGCAGGGAAGGCTGGGTTTTTCTTGAGCGATTCAGCTGTTTTAATTTTATGGCTGCTGATATTTATCTGATAAGGTTTTTAATTTTGCACATTGGCAGCTACAAACCCTAAATCCAATTTATGGCCCACCCAGTAGCAAGTGTATAATCCATTCCTGGCTCTACTCTATGCCTGTCTAGCCTGCACTCAATTTGTGTTAAGTACCATTGTAAGCTCCTTTAAATCATTTCTGAAACCAGGCAGAGACATTTCTAAACATAGCGTCCAGTTTTTCATTCAGGATTTTCTAAACATTTTGTTTCTAGCAACTATAGTAGGAAACAGGTTAAAAATAGCAAACCTAAGAAAGTTAATTTTTTTTAATATGATGTCTTTTCTTTACAATATTAGTTTTCTGTGATTTTTCTTTTAAGTGAAACTAAGGTTGGTCTTTCCTCTTAATTTCTTCATCTACCCCAGGGCCCCCACCCCACCCCCAGCCCTGCCCCCCCAAACACAAGAGCATTCACATGGTGACATCTTTCCTTGATGCTGGTACAGTTGCTTCCTTCTGAGGATGTTTTCCCCTAGAGTGGAAGACAAAGACACAATGGGAAATTTACACAAAAGATACCCGTGAGGTTTATGGACATCTCAGGAAACTCTGTTTCTATTTCAATACTGTGTTTCCTGAAAAATTATCTAAGATAATCCCATTTGCAAACACCACCTTAATATTTAACTTTGGGTAGAATTCTCTTCTAGAAGCCTTGTTTTTTCAATTGATTGCCCACATTACTAAAGAATCAGCCATTCTAGTACAGATGTTTGATCTACATTTTGTCCAATTAAAAAAACTTACTGTGGCTTATGATTTTGTAGTTCAAGTTTAAATCCTGCTTACCCCAGACCTTTCTCACTACATCCCTGCTGATGTTATCAATTTCCGTCAGGCAATCTTCTCATGATTTCCTGGATGAAGTTTTCCAATAAGAAATTCTAAGCCTTTGCTTGAAACTAAACTGGTTCTTTCCCATCCCTTATGTATCAATTAAAAATAATCTCTTCCAAGAAGTCTTTGATAACTAATTTAGAACAGTTTGCCACACTATGTAGTTCTATTTTCTTTTTAAATAACATGCCATTGTACTACAGCTCAAGTACTGTAATTTCTGTGCAGAATATATGGATATATTTCAGTTCAGATTAACACATCTTTTCAATTAGATTATGAACCTTATAAACCTTAGTGTTTCAGATTATATATTGTGAACTCTTTGGGCATTTGAATAATGAAGATACATGCCAGGTGTTCTGCTAAGTATATTACATGCGTTACCACCATGATCATATTTAATATAAGTAGATGCTTGAAAGAAAAATTCTAGCATTTTGTTCATAACACTATTCTGTATAGGAACAAACCATATATCCAATATATCTTATGTAAGTTTTATTCAGAAGAGCTTCCTGACTTTCATGAGTAGGGTCAGCTGGTAGAATTATTGACTTGTATTAGAAAATTATTTGAAATATCAATCCTAGGACATGAGTAGAATAGGCCAGTCTGAGTTACTGGCAAGTCAATAACCCATAGCTGTCACATAGTCTCCTTTTTAAAAAAAATTACTTGTTTATTTATTTTTTTGAAAGAGTTACACAGAGAGAGGGAGAGACAGATAGAGATCTTCCATTTCCACTCCCCAGATAGCCACAACAGCCAGGGCTGGGCCAGGCTGAAGCCAGGAGCCAGGAACTAAACCCGGGTCTCCACCCATACTTGGATCATCTTCTACTACTTTTCCCAGGTGCCTTAGCAGGGAGCTGGATTGGAAGTGGAGCAGTTGGGACATGAACTGGTACCCCTATGGGATGCTGGGGTTTCAGGAAGTGCCTTTAAAAAAAAGATTTATTTATTTTATTTGAAAGTCAGAGTTACACAGAGAAGGAGATGCAGAGATAGAGATGTGTTGCCATCTGCTGGTTCACTCCCCAGTTGGCACAATGGTCGGAGCTGAAGTCAGGAACCAGGAGCTTCTTCTGGGTCTCCCATGTGGGTGCAGGGGCCCAAGCACTTGAGCTATCTTCTGCTTTCCCAGGCCATAGCAGAGAGCTGGATCGGAAGAAGAGCAGCCGGGACTGGAACCTGCGCCCATATGGGATGCCAGTACTGCTGGCGGCAGGTTTACCCCCCTATGCCACAGCGCTGGCCCCTGCAGGAAGCGTCTTCACCTGCCGCGCCACAATGCTGGCCCAACAGATCCCTTTTTTATATACACATTTTCTAGATAGAACTAAACCATGCTCAGGGCTGACAATTACCCAAGTATGTCACTCCAGATTAAACAGATGCTGCTAAGTCTAAGCAGCTCTTATCTACACCAGAGTAGATAGTTTTTCCACTGTTCCAACTTTTTGAGCATGGCATTTAAAGTTTTCCAGCATCTTCAACCGCCCAGCGTCACAGCCCTATCTCCCTTCAGGGAATCCTGGTGCGCCAATTCACACACAGCCAATAACATTGTGTAAAATAAGGCCCGCACTTTCACTTTTCTGTAGCACATGCTGTCAAACTCCTCATCCTACAAGGTCCAAGTCAAATGCCACCTTATGTCTTTCTGGTTTTTTTTTTCCGTTTTTTTTTTTTCTTTTTTTATTCTTTTTTTTTTCTTCTTTCCTTATGCCTTTCTGATTCGTCTCCCACATCCCAGCCTGTATACACATCCACTTAATCTTTGCTTTTTATTCCCACCCCATTTGGCCTCCATTTAACATTCATTCCTTTGTTGCTTATATAATATTTACTTCTATTATTGGTTTTCCAAGTAGATTCTAAGATCTCTGAGGCTATGGCCCATTAGGTTTTTATTTTGATCTATTCTTCCCCTTTAAGCAGAAAAACAGCTCCTTAAACATGATAAATACTCAAAAATATTAAAATATTAAAGGTAGCCATATTTCTACTATAATGAATTATTACAGTGAAGTAATTGTTGCCATCATATAATTTCTTTACTGAATTTTCAGTTGCTAGCATAGAAGTTTTTATTGTTATTTTTACAATCTTGCTTGTTTCTTCTACTTTCTAAGAAATGATTGGAAAAAACAAACTGATTTTAGCACTTCAAGCAAAAAGCAATGGCACCTGAAAATTTTCCTGGAAAAATAGAATTAAAAGGTCAGTTTATTTGGGGACAAAAAATTTTGAAGTCCATGCATAGTTTTTTTCATAACATACATTTTTAGGAACTTTTCAAAGACCTCTCAATGCATGGATTTCAAAAATCTATGGCAACAAAATAAACTGATCATTTAATTCCACTCTCCACGAACTTTTTGAAGTACGCTTGTACAATTAGTGAAGTAATAAGATCCTTTAAAAAGCCATGTGATATACTTTAAAGCCAAATTGAAATTCAGATTTATCTGCAACATAAAGACATTTATTTATCCAGCACATACTGTTTGAGCACTCATCTCCCCACTCACCAGCTTACTCCTTGTACTGCCTTTCTTAGCCACCTATTGGTTTCTTGGTCACCTACTGGTTTCAACTAGGAACCTCAAACTGATCTCTTTTCCTCTTTCTGATCATTTCTCTAGCTTGCCTCCTTTGTTTCAACTCTGCCTTTGAACTGGCCTGTGATCCTGTTTCTAGCCCCTTGTCATTCCACTCTCAATTTATTCTGCATAAGGCTGAACATAATGTTCCTTTTCTTAAGCAGATGTGATCTTCTTATTTAAAAGACCTTTGAAGATTTATTTATTGGGAGCCCAGCACTGTGGCATAGCAGGTAAAAGCTGCTGCCTGCAGTGCTGGCATCCCTTATGGGCACCAGTTCGAGTCCCTGTTGCTCCTCTTCCGATCCAGCTCTCTGCTATGGCCTGGGAAAGCAGTAGAAGATGGCCCAAGTCCTTGGGCCCCTGCACCCCTGCACCCTTGTGGCAGACCTGGAAGAAACTCCTGGCTCCTGGCTTCAGATAGTAGCAGCTCCCGCCGTTGCTGCCAATTGGGGAGTGAACCAGTGGATAGAAGACCTCTCTCTCTCTCTCTCTCTGCCTCTCTTTGTAACTCTATCAAATAAATAAATAAATAATCTTTTAAAACAGTTGGGAAAAAAGATTTATTTATTTACTTGAGGCAGAGTTACAGACACAGAGAGGGAGAGACACACACAGAGAAAGAGAGGTCTTCAGTCCACTGGTTCACTCCCTAAATGGCCACAAACAACCAAGGCTGGGCCAGATCAAAGCCAGGAGCCAGGAGCTTTTTCTGGGTCTCCCATGCAGGTGTAGGGGCCCAAGCACTTGGGCCATCTTCTGCTTTCCCAGGCCATAGCAGAGAACTGGAATTGGAAGTGGAGCAGCCGGGACTAGAACCAGCGCCCATATGAGATGCCGGTGCCACAGGTGGATGCGGCCCTTAGAACGTTAAGGTTTAAGAACTCCAAGGAAACTATGCTTTGAGTTTCCCATTGGGCTCAAAGGCTATAGTCCAAAAACTACAATCTAGTTTCTGCCAAATTTCCCCATCTTTGTTCCTGCCACTCCCTCTCATGTACCAAGTTATAACCATTCTGAACCTCTCTGTTCCACAAACATGTCTCTGCCTGAGCATGTATTCCCATTCTTTGAAACGTCTTCCTGCTTCTCCTCTGTTTAGTGAATTCATGCCTCCTCGATGGAGCCTTCTCCAAGACCCAAGGCAGAGGTCTCTGTCCTTTGAATTCACACAAATCATCACTTTGTTCTGGCACTTACCTGTAGCCTAGTTTTCCCTAAATACACTGTGACTTGCTCTCAGAAAAATGTCCTTTTTATTTTTAGACCTTCAAGGCCCTAGCATAAAGCATAAAGTTATATAGCACATAGTAGGTGCTCATTAAATATCTTTGATTACACAACTATATGTGCTCTTAAGACACAATGTGAGGGGCCAACACTGTGGCATAGTAGGTAAAAGCTGCCACCTGCAGTGCTGGCATCCCATATGGGCGCCAGTTCTAGTCCCGGCTGCTCCACTTCTGATCCAGCTCTCTGCTCTGGCCTGGAAAAGCAGTGGAAGATGGCCCAAGTCTTTGGGCCCAAGCACCCGCGTGGGAAACCCAGAAGAAGCTCCTGGCCATTGCGGCCAATTGGGGAGTGAACCATTAGGTGGAAGATTCTCTCTCTCTCTCTCTCTCTGCTTCTCCTCTCTCTGTGTAACTCTGACTTGCAAATAAATAAATAAGTCTTAAAAAAAAGACACAATGTGAAAGTAACATATGGTAAATTCAATGTCTGGCATTTTGAGAAATAACCAGAGTAGAGATAGAACGGACAAATGACTTCGGAAGGTAATTTCTAACTTTATTTTCACACTTAGCTTTAAATCTCTCCTCTCTTTTCATTCCCTTCTTGTTTGAGTCCTCACGAGCTTTGAGAAAAGACTGAAAAGGAGAAGGTAGAGTTCTGAAAAAGAGAAAGGAACTAGACAATGAGTATCTTAGCAACCAAGAGTAAAATGTTGCAAACTACTTGAAATTTATTGCCTCAAGTCATTCTATATTATAAAAGTTTGGTTTCCCCAGCTAGATTGCACTGTTTATGGGATTTTTTTTTTGTATACTTGGCAAGTTAGCTGCTGATTTAATGACTGTTTCAGCTTTTTGTTCTGGATAATGCCTCTCACTACACTTTAATGATGGGCTAAAGTTGGCAAGATAAACGAGGTGATTCTAAGATGTAGTGCCTTAGGAAAGGGAAGATAGAGATAAACAAAATATTCTGTTGATGTCCTGCCCCATATTTCTGTTAACAGCAATTTTGTTCTGTTTTGAAAGGTATCGACTTCTGATTAGTGTAATATTTAGCCAAGATCCAGTTGGATTTTTTTAACTTGTGAACTTAATTGATACCATGACTGGCATGCATTAGACCCTCAGTAAGTGTTTCAGGCGGTTCAGCATTGACTTAATGTTTAGAAATAACTAGGCAAACATTAAAGCAAGCTTGACTTTTACATTTTGAATTTCAGTTGTTTCCACCTCCTTCCATTTCTACTTCACTCAGCCGCGTTCATCAAATAAAACAGGTAAGAAGGCTTTCAAACCTGACAGCTGCTCATTAAGGAAAAGTAAATTTTAAGTTTCTTTTAAGAAATACCTAAGTTTAAGTAACTCTAAGTGAAGTCACATGTAATTAAGTTTTAATTCCAGAAATGATTTCTTAAAAACAAGAACACCTGAGCCCTCTTTGTATTTAGCGTCTTGACTATTTTAATAAATTGATAGTTTCCAGAAATAATACATACTCTTATCCCTTGAATCTAGTTTTTTTTCCAGGGACATCAGTGAATAATGTTAGATATAAAAATTTTCAGGTTCGTAATAATTGCAGCTGTCATGTTTTTCTTTTAAACCCACTGAAGACTTTCTTGACAGAGACAATGGCCCTTATCTTATCGTTTTGTGTTTGACTCTGAGTGAACTGGGTTCAGGGACACATTGTACCTCACTGGTTTATGTTTTGTGCGCACATGTATTCGTATGTGCATGTACATGTGCTTAAAGGCACAAGTCTAATACAGAATTAAACCTTTTAATTATCCAAGGATTAGCCACAGAACTCAAAAGATCAAATCACCACTTCACCACAGGTGGTAGGATTTTTCTGACTCAGCTACAAGCAGACTGTTTTTTCAAGGTAGAGCTTAACTGTTATGAAGCACTTATTATTCACCTAGCGCTAGTAATATAATAGGTACTTTACCTTAGTGGGCTCATTTCATCTCACAACTACCTTTTAATGTCAGAAAGCAAAGATGAGAGAAATTGAGTAATTTACCCAATGATCTAGAGTTAGTGAATGTCAGAATCAAAATTTAGCCTCAACTTACCAGATTCCTTTTTTTTTTTAAGATTTATTTATTTTATTTGAAAATCAGAGTTACAGTGAGACAGGAAGAAACAGAGAAAGGGGCCGGCGCCGTGGCTCAATAGGCTAATCCTCCACCTTGCGGCGCCGGCACACCGGGTTCTAGTCCCGGTTGGGGCGCCGGATTCTGTCCCGGTTGCCCCTCTTCCAGGCCAGCTCTCTGCTATGGCCAGGGAGTGCAGTGGAGGATGGCCCAGGTGCTTGGGCCCTGCACCCCATGGGAGACCAGGAAAAGCACCTGGCTCCTGGCTCCTGCCAGGATCAGCGCGGTGCGCCGGCTGCAGCGGCGGCCATTGGAGGGTGAACCAACGGCAAAAGGAAGACCTTTCTCTCTCTGTCTCTCTCTCTCTCACTGTCCACTCTGCCTGTCAAAAAAAAAAAGAAACAGAGAAAGGAGAGAGGTGGATCGGAAGTGGAGGAGCTGGGATGCCGGCACTGCAGACAGCAGCTTCACCTGCTATGCTACAGCACTGGGCCCCCTCCACAAACTTTTTGAAGTACCCTCCTAGCTATTTTACAAATTCTTAAAGAATGAAAAAAAAATATCTTTTTAAAAAGATTTATTTATGGGGCCGGCACTGTGGCACTGTGGGTAAAAGCCCTGACCTGAAGCACCAGCATCCCATATGGGCACCGGTTCTAGTCCCGGCTGCTCCTCTTCCAGTCCAGTTCTCTGCTACTGCCTGGAAAGCAGCAGAGGATGGCCCAAGTCCTTGGGCCCCTGCACCCACATGGGAGACCTGGAAGAGGCTCCTGGCTCCTGGCTTCGGATTGGTGCAGCTCCGGCCGTTGTGGCCATCTGGGGAGTGAACCAGCGGATGGAAGACCTCTCTCCCTCTGTCTCTACCTCTCTCTGTAACTCTGTCTTTCAAATAAATAAAATAAATCTTTCAAAAAAGTATTATTTATTTATTTGAAAGGGCTCGAGGGAGAGAAAGAAAGATCTTGCATCTACTGATTTACTCCCCAAATGGCTGCTGTAGCCTGGGTTGGGCCAGGCCAAAGCCAGGAGCCAGGAGCTTCATCTGTCTCCCGCATGAGTGGCAGGAATCTGAGTCCTTGGGTCATTGTCCACACACATTAATAAGGAGCTGCCTTGGAATTTACCCAAAGGAAGTTAAATTGGCAAACAAAAAAGCGGTCTGCACCCTAATGTTTATTGCAGCTCAATTCACAATAGCTAAGACCTGGAACCAACCTAAATGCCCATCAACGGTAGACTGGATAAAGAAATTATGGGATATGTACTCTTTAGAATACTATATCGCAGTAAAAAACAATGAAATCCAGTCATTTGCAACAAAATGGAGGAATCTGGAACACATCATGCTGAGTGAAATAAGCCAGTCTCAAAGGGACAAATATCATATGTTCTCCCTGATCGGGGACAACTGACTGAACACCAAAAAGGAAACCTGTTGAAGTGAAATGGACACTATGAGAAATGGTGACTTGATCAGCATAGCCCTGACTGTTAATGAACAACTGAATACGTTATCCCTCTTAGTATTTTTTTTTGTCTGTTCTACTTAATACTACTGGTTTAATTCTGTAATTAATACACAGTTATTCTTAAGTGTTGAAATTTAACTGAAATGTAATCCCTGTTAAATATAAGAGTGGGAATAAGAGTGGGAAGAGATGTACAATTTGGGACATGCTCAAGCTGACTTGCCCCAAATGGTAGAGTTAGAAACATACCAGGGGATTCCAATTCAATCCCATCAAGGTGGCATGTACCAATGCCATCTCACTAGTCCAAGTGATCAATTTCAGTTCACAATTGATCATAATGAAAGGACTAGGAGTCAAAGGAATCACATAAACAAGTCTAGTACCTGCTAATACTAACTAATAGAATAAATAAAGGGGAGAGCGATCCAACATGGGAAGCGAGATACACAGCAGACTCATAGAATGGCGGATGTCCTAAACAGCACTCTGGCCTCAGAATCAGCCCTAAAGGCATTCGGATCGGCCGAAAAGCCCATGAGAGTATTTCAGGCATGGAAAGCCAAGACACTCTGGCAAAAACAAAAACAAAAAAGGACCTAAATGAAAGATCTCTGTGAGTGAGATCCCAGTGGAAAGAACAGGTCTTCAAAGAAGGAGGTACCTTTCTCTGAAGGGAGGAGAGAACTTCCACTTTGACTATGACCTTGTCTAAATAAGATAAGAGTCGGTGAACTCAAAAGGCTTCCATAGCCTTGGAAACTCATGACTGGAGCATAGGGAGATTACTGATGCCATAAACAGGAGTGTCAATTGGTAAAGTCAACAACAGGAGTCACTGTGCACTTACTCCTCATGTAGGATCTCTGTCCTTAGTGTGCTGTACATTGAGATTTAATGCTATAACGAGTACTCAAACAGTATTTTTCACTTTGTGTTTCTATATGGGTGCAAACTGTTGAAATCTTTACTTAATGTATACTAAACTGATCTTCTGTATATATAGAAAATTGAAAATGAATCTTGATATGAATGGAAGGGGAGAGAGAGTGGGAAAGGGGAGGGTTGCAGGTGGGAGGGAAGTCATTGGGGGGGGGGGGCAATGTAATCCATAAGCTGTACTTTGGAAATCTATATTCATTAAATAAAAGTTAAAAAAAAAATAAGGAGCTGGATTGGAAGCCAAGCATTTGGAACTTAAACCAGTGCCCCAATATGGGATGCATATATTGCAAGTGGTGGCTTAACCTCCTGTGCCTCTGCTTTGTGCAATTTGTTTCTTTGGTTTTTCTAAATTAAATCAAATATTTGAAATATTCATGTATTGCTTTTTGTTCTTGAAGCTTGAAATAAAGACAAATTTAACTGCTTAGTAATATGTTATAAAGCAACTTATTTTCATAATGACAGAGTATTATATATAAACATTTATATTATTATATTGTATTATATTATAAACATTTAAGATGAAACAGAAGTAGAAAATGAATGAAACAGTAAAACAAAAATAACATTAACTTTTCATTTGGGTACTAATTGAATGGGAAATTGAGACTTATTTTTAGCAGTTTAATGGTCTGATATCTTAAGTTGCATATTTCTTTACATGTGTTCTTTAACTCTGACTTACTTTTTGCTACTGAACTTAATTGTCTATAAGCGCAAAACAGAAATGTCTGATTCTCTCTCAATTACACTCTACACTTTCATTTTAACAACACTAATAATATTTCATTTTTCAGTTAAATGGAGGAAATAAGAGTAGTTACTCATAGGATTGTTGTAAAGATGAAAGAAATTAATATATGCGTAGTGCCTGGTATCAGCATTAAAAAAGCCCCTCTTTAAATGGAAATTTAAATATATATGAAAATAGAATCTCCATGTACCAACATCCAGCTCTAACAATTTACATTTTGTTCATCATTTTTCATCTTCCTCCTTTTATTTTGGAGGGCAGAGTGCTTTCAGGTAAATACCCCAGTTTATAAATCTGAGAAGGCTTTTTTTTCCCATAATCACAATGCCAACATTTAATATAACAGATGAAGTTATTCCTTAATGTTTTCTAAGTCCAAATTTAATTATTCCTGATTCTCAAAAAGTGCCTTTTTTACAGATTCAAAGAAACTAGGCCATTTGTCCTATAGAATGTCCCCCATTTTGGATTCTGCTTCCATGTGTTTTTTTTTTTTCTATTCCCTGTGTCTCCCGTAAACTGATTTGATTAAATTTGCTTTTATCTTGAAATAAGCACACGGCCTCAAATCAGTGTTAGGTTCTGGATCACCAATTAAGTAAGCATGTACTTTAAGTTGCATCTTTCCTGTTCAGCAATTAATGGGCAAGTTCTTGACTGTGGTCATTAGGAAATTTCTAGGTATTAAAGAGATTGAGAGCTTCAAGCTGGAAGTTAATTTTCTAAACACACAATAATTCTTCCTAAATATTCAGGAATTATTCTTTTTGTGTAATTTTCCTTATTTAATAGCAGTTGAGCTTGCATTTCAAGAGATTTGCAAGCATTCAGTTTCTGATTATCTATATATTCCAAAGCGCTAAACATGAGTGCCCAGCAGAAATAGTTTGTATATGAGTTTGTTCAGGTCACCACAACAAAGTACCTCAAACTGGATGGATTAAACAAGAGAACTATTTAGTCTCTTAGTTCTGGGGGCTAGACATCTGAAATCAAAGCGTTGGCAGGGTTGCTTCCCTCTGACAGCGGTGAGGGAAGGATCTGTTCCCGGCCTTTCCCTGTTGGCTTATAAATGGCTGTCTTCATGTTTGCATGGTGTTCTCTCTGTGTATGTGTCAAACTCCAAATTTACCTTTTTTATATGTTATCAGTCATATTGGATCAGGGCCCACCCTCATGACCTCATCCTAACTTGATTACCTTTGCAAAGACCTATCTCCAATCGTGTCACATTCTGAGGCGCTGGGAGCTAGGACTTCAGCATATGAATTTGGGGATCCCTCTTAACCCATAACAATTTGTTCACACCATTCGCTTATATGACTTGACATTTATTTCCTGACTTATTAAATAGGATGTAAACGCATTGTTACTCAGTAAGAGCTTAACTTTCTCTCTGGTTTCTTAAATCAATAAAAACTGTTCTTTTGTGCTACTTCAAGTAGCTCTTGTACTCATATCTTCACAAATGTGAACTTTGATAACATACACTACTTTTATCTCTTTATCTTACCTGGACTATACAGATTAAATTGGGGTTAGACACAGATGCAAGGAACCTTATGAAATGAGCTATTTACAAGGGAGTACACCAGCTAGAGTCCGGATCATGAATATGATAGACACAATTTGGATAGCATCTGTGTGTGTAAGTTTTTTTTTTCCTGTTGACCAGCTTTCACTGTAAGTCTATCTTATGGATCTTATCATCATTTTCTAACGTAGTAAAGTACTGAAATTAGATTTCTATGATCTTTTTGAGTTTTCTGTGGAACCCAGTAAGTACCTAGTCTCTTTTATGAAGAACAGCTCTTTAAGGGAATAGCCTAACTTGCTTTACAGGAAATTTCAATTGATCTTAGTTTACAAATTGTTTCATGCTATCAACAAGCATTTACTGAGCACTGTGTAGGCATTCAATAGCTAAAATATTTCAAGGATAGTCTTCTTAAGAGAACAGAAATTAGTAATTTACTAATTCCATTTCTACCTTGTATATTAAAAAATTGAATGCTTACTTTAAATGATCAACTGCAGCAACTTTCCTCAGCCTACTACTCTTTACCCCTAAAAATTATGTGGATATTGACCCTTTTTTTTTCTTGTTTTAGCATCTTTTGATGTGCTTTTTGGTCATTTGTATATCTTCTTTAGAAAAATGTCTATCTGGGGTTGGTACTTGGCAACCCATATTGGGGTGCCTGGGTTCAACTTCTGATTCCAGCTTCCTGCTAATGCACATCCCGGGAGGCAGCAGGTGATGGCTCACACACTAGGATTCCCCACTGAAGACTCAGATTGAGTTCTTGACTTCTGCTTTTGGCCTGGCCCAGCCCTGGCTATTGCAGGCATTTGGGGAGTGAACTTGTAGATGGAAGATACCTATCAGTCTGTCTTCTGCCTCTCTGACTTTCAAATGAATTAAGACAAATAAATAAAAAACTTTTTAAGATTTATTTATTTATTTGAAAGGCAGAGTTACCAAGGTTGAGGGGGTGGGGAGAGATCTTTCATCTGCTGGTTCACTCCCCAAATGGCTGCAATGGTCAGTGCTGGGCCAGGCCACAGCCAAGAACCAGGAACTTCTTCTGGGTCTCCCATGTGGGTGGCAGGGGCCCAAGCACTTGCGCCATCTTCTGTTGCTTTTCCAGGTGCATAAGAAGGGAGCTGGATTGCAAGTGGAGTAGCCAGGACTCGAACTGGTGCCTACATATGGGATGCTGTTGTCACAGGCGGAGGCTTAACCCACTGCACCACAACACCAACCCCAATAAATAAAAATTTTTAAAATGAGAAATGTCTATTCAAGACCTTTGCATTTGCAGCAAAATGAGTAGAAGGGGAGACCGTTATAGTCAATGAAATTAGCCAGACACAGAAAGACAAATACCACATATTCTCTTTCATATGTGGAAGTCAAAAAAAATTGATCTGAATTTAGAATAGAGATTGCTAGAATCTGGAAAGGATGGGAGAGGAGGAATAGAGGGAGGTTGGATAAAGAGTACTAAAACATAACTAGGAGAAGTAACAGCTTCTAGAGTTCCACATACTAATGAGATGACTGTGGGTCACGATAATGTATTATATACTAAAGAAAGAACTGAATGAGAGTAGCTCATAGTCTCCAAACACAAAGGTAAGAAGGGGAGATGGAGATTTTGATTGTCTTCTTTGATCAGTTTATGCTATTGAAGTATTGCCCTGTGCCCCATATAGGTGTACAAATATTACAAGCTAATCAAAAAATTTTAGAAATAAAAAAAAGACTTTGCTCATTTTTTGAGGATATCCAGGGCTTTATTTTGTAATGGAGAGGCCATATCGTGGCCCCAACCCCACTTCCCACCCTGCACTTTTTAAATTTTTATCACTCTAGGCCTTGCTCATATTTAACTGGATTATTTGTTGCTGTTGTTGAGTTGTAGGAATTCTTTTTATATGCTAGATAATAATCCTTTATCAGATATATAATTTGCAAATATCTTCTCCAATTCTCTAGTTGTCTTTTAATTCTCTTGACTTTCTCTTTTGATGTATGATTTTTTTTTAAATTTTGCTGAAGATTGATTTATCTGTTTCTCTGTTGGCTGTGCTTTTGGTGCCATATCCAAGAAATCATTGTCAAACCCAGTGTCATGAAAACATAACAATATTTTCTTCAAAGACTTTCATGGTATTAACACTTGAGTTTAGATCTTTGATCCATTTAGAATTAATTTTTTGCACATGATGTAAGAGAGAGTTCCACTTCATTCCTTTGCATATGGAAATGATGTTAGTTTTCCTAACATCATCATTTGTTGAAAAGACTGTCCTCTCTCAGTTGAATGACCTTGACATTCTTGTCAAAAATCATTTGACCATATACGTGAAGATTTATTTTTGGGTTCTTTATTCTTTTCCGTTGGTCTTTATGTCTGTTCTTGTGCCAGTACATACTTTTTTTTCCTTTTCTTTTCAGCTTATCTGTATTTGTTACAACCTTTTAAAGCAGGATAACTTGGGGACCACATTTCCTTTCACAAGCCTTGCTGAGTTATTCTTTGAACAGCTTTACAACACACTGAAGTAGGTTTATAATTTTGTTCCCCTAAACAATACTCTTTGAAAAACAAGCCTCGTGGAGCCTTGTGGAGAGTTCCTCCCATCAAATTGTTTCAGTATTTCTTAGAGGAGTACATGCAGGATAGGTAACTACAGGGGAAAGTTTTAAAAGTGGGTCCTACAAGGTGGAACTCAAGTCATTTTAACAAATATTTTTCTTTTATATACCAAGGTATATCTCAAAACACTTCAGTGACAAAAGATTTAGTCCACTAAGGAATCCAGCTTGATAGCTAAACACTTTAAGACTACAAAGTTGACAATAGGTTATACACATCTTACAACAAATATTACCTTGATTACTGAAGCTTTGTAAAAAGTTTTGAGATCAAGTGTGGGTCTTTCAATTTGACTCTTCTTTACAAGATTGCTTTGGCTACTCAGAATCCCTTGATATTCCATATAAATTTTAGTACAGGTTTTTCAATCTTTGCACAAAAATGCCATTGGGATTTTGATAATACTTGTATTGCATCTATAGTTCACTTGGGGTAGAATTGTCATCTTAATAATTTTAAATGTTTTTATCTATAAACACAGGATGTCTTTATATATGTGAGTTATTTTTAAAAATAACTGAAAATGATACTTGCATATTATTGAAAAGTCAAATAATAGAGTTACAAAGAAACAACAAGTTACTTCAAATCTCACTATACATGTTCATAACCACTGTTAACTTTTTGGTGAGCATTCTTATGAGTAACCATCTTTTACAATTTTACATAAATAGAATGCATTTTTCTCACATTTTTTAAAAGAATGTTTGTCTCATCATTTAGTTAAGCAGACTCATATCAATAGACATTTAGTTTGTTTTGGACTATTAGTAGCATTTGTTAATATCAGTGTTCATTGCAGGGAAAATTATTTATCTTCAAGGTTTATCAGGGAAAATTGTCTAATTTTGAATGTTCGATGCTTCTCTTTTGAATGAAGAAAGTTTTTCCTCTAATTGATTCCTGCAAATCTGTGGTACTTTAATGATGAATGATACAGATCTTTGATGTGGGAATTTGTACAATGATGAATAGAGAAGTAGACACTTGTTTAGAGGTTTGCATATACTCTAACTCTTCTATAGCCCAGTGAATAATAATAAACATGTGTCCAAATGAAATTTTGAAGCTTTCAACCCAAATGACACATTGTAAAACCATAGCAGCTGGATATATTCAGTTTATTCTCACTTTTCCCATCTTTCAGGAGGAAAGCATGGATTTAATAGATCGAGAGACACTGCATGAACAGTGAGTACTATACTTTGAATTATGATTCTGATAATTTTTATATGCAGTTATATCTTTTCTTGCAGATAAACAAACTGCAATACTGATTTCTTTTGTTTTACAGGGAAGTACAAACTGCAATACAGATAAGCCAATCTTGGGAAAAATGTTTGAACCTGGTATGGTATTAACACTTCAATTTTGTAGAAAATTTCAAATTTTTACTGATTTATAGTACCTGGGATTACTTAGTTCCACTGTAATTTCTAGAAATATAGGTTCCCATTTTAATACTAAAATTGTACATGTTACATAATTTGTGATTGCTTTTTATTGCTCTTAAGATTTACCCATAAAAATAATTATCATTGTTCGAAAGTGGGATTAAAAGTAAGTAGTTGCTTGATAGAAAACTATGGTTGTTGTAAAGCAGCCTCTCTGTCCTATTTGAACTAAAAGAACATTCATTTGTGCTTAAAATACTTATATGACAAGACAGTAAATGATTTTACTCCTCTCTACACAACTTATTAACTATATGTTAGAGTTTTAAACCAAAGACAATGGCTTTACTGGAAAAACAGTGCAGTTTTATGTCTAACACATACATTCCCTTTAACACATTCCCAGCAACATTTTAATAGATGACCTCTAATTTAAACATATTTAGAACTTAGTTATATCCCTTACTAACATATTTAATGTCTCTGGATACATTATGGTTTCTTGATTGTGGTAGTTCAGTGGTGTGTAGCATTATTTTCATTGGCCATTGCAGAATAAGAATTGAGCGGGAATTTCAGTTGGAAGGATCTGATTGATGTCGGGTCTCAGATTTGGGAGTTATTTGATAAGGAAATAGATCATTAGTAATGGCATCTTTTTTTCCTTTGAGTATTGATTTTGGAGTAGGTCCTGAAGAATGGAGTGTTTAACTTTAAGAGCCGATCACTTTTCCTTCTTTGGTGCTAATACAATTCATAGGTGCGCTGTTGGAGTCCCTTAACTAGCCCAGCTTTACTTATTTAGGTGTTTTACTTTTTTTTTTTAAGATTTATTTTATTTATTTGAAATACAGAGTTACAGAGAGAGGTAGACAGAGAGGTCTTCCATCTGCTGGTTCACTCCCCAGAGCTGCACCAATCTGAAGCCAGGAGCCAGGAGCTTCCTCCAGGTCTCCCACGTGGGTGCAGGGGCCCAAAGACTTGGGCCATCTTCCACTGCTTTCTCAGGCCATAGCAGAGAGCTGGATGGGAAGAGGAGCAGCCGGGACTAGAACCGGCGCCCACATGGGATGCTGGTGCTTCAGGCCAGGGCTTTAACCCACTGCGCCATAGCGCCAGCCCCCTAGATGTTTTTCTAAGAGAATCTGTGAGTGTGCTAGGAAAAAGGGGACAAGTAATATACAAGTTTAATTTGGCTTGCATTTTGGAAAAGAACAGATTTTAAAATCATTCATTGTGAGTTTCTGGATTTGTTCACATAGCATGTATAAACATTTTTCATAGATGTAATTTCCCTCTTGTCCCATTTCTATTTTACTTCTAGCCAAAGCCTTTTTTTTTTGCCAGACAGAGTTAGGCAGTGAGAGAGAGAGAGAGAGAGAGTTATAGACAGTGAGAGAGAGAGACAGAGAGAAAGGTCTTCTTTTACCGTTGGTTTACCCTCCAATGGCTGCTGCAGCCGGCCCATCACGCTGATCCGAAGCCAGGAGCCAGGTGCTTCTCCTGGTCTCCCATGGGGTGCAGGGCCCAAGCACTTGGGCCATCCTCCACTGTACTCCCGAGCCACAGCAGAGAGCTGGCCTGGAAGAGGAGCAACCGGGACAGAATCTGGTGCCCCGACTAGGACTAGAACCCAGGGTGCCGGTGCTGCAGGCGGAGGATTAGCCAAGTGAGCCAAAGCCTTTTAAAAGTTCTTTCCTGGACATAGTTGTGGTTAAGTACAAGGCAAATCCCAGAAGAAAAACTTAAATTTAGGGTTTGTGTATATGAGCATACTTCAAAAAGTTCATGGAAAATAGAATTAAAAATAAGTTTTTTTGGTGCAAAACTTTTGAAATGCACTCAGTTTTTTTAATAATTTAAATTTTTAGTGAACTTTTTGAGGATCTTTCATATAAATGGATTTAAAAAATTTTTGTTCTAAAATAAACTTATCTTTTAATTCCATTTTTATGAATTTTTTGAAGTACCCTTCGGATATATAGTATATATCGTTTGAAAAATGAGAACTCATATTCTGAGTTTTTCTGGGGATGCTAGAGAAGCCCTTCAGTTATCATATGGCTCTCTTCCCCCAAAGGCAAAGCATGCCCTAAATTGTTGATGTGGACCTTGGGTTTCCTATGGCCAGTGACTTAGTGGGACAGACTCCCTTACTTCTGCAACAAATATCTCACTAAGTATTTGTTTAGTAAGCAACTGATGCTACAATTATATATGGTTTCTGCTTCTACAGAATGACAACGATTTAGAAAAACCACTCTCTCTGAAGTGCATTGATCTTATCTCGGTACTTCCAGTGGTTTCTCCCAGCCAGGGAATCGAGAAGGTAAGAAAGGAATACCTAAAAGTCTGTGTCCCATGAAATATTTACAAAGCATACTTAACCAGAGCTTTTGGGGACTAGATTTTTGCTGTATTATGTCTGATTCTGTCAGTTTATTTATGTATAGTAAAAGTCACCAACTTTTAAGCACATATTAGATGAATTTTGGTAATTATGCATACTTCCATACTGTAGTCATATTCAAGATATAGAGCAGTTCTCATATTATAAACAATTTCCTCATGATTCTTTCCACTCAGTATCCCTCCACATCAGCCCCTGTGCCCTAGGAAACTACTGATTTGGTTTCTGAGAAAAGTAGTGGTTTTAAAGCTTCTGTTCCAATTTGGTTTCAGCAATGCTTTTCTCCATCGTTACGAACTTCTGTGAGTTGCGCCGGTTTTCCTCCAAGTCCTAGTCCCAGCCCTTCGCAACAAAATGCAATGTAAGTTTGTTATATGAAAATAAGAATAATAAGTTTGTTATAAGAAAATAAGAGTAAGAATGGAAATAAGAAAGTAAGAATCTTAGGAACTTAAAAAAATTACAGCTCTAGGTTCTATGACAACCAAAGAAGTGATTTCTGTTCAGCAAAATTAAAATTTCAGTTGTTTGGACTTATCATTTTATGTACTGAAATAAATCAATTAACTAAGAATCTATAATGAGTTAAGTAATTGAATGGCCATAATCTCCCTGTGACCAAGCATATTGATAGGATCAGAGCTAACTCTAGAACTTTAAACAACTGCATCCCTAATTCTCACCTTGAGTCAAAGCAAGTCCCAGCCAGGACTGCAGGTCTTTCTAGAATGTAGGATTCAAAATTCCAAATCCCTGTGAATTAGAAGGCAGTTTGTTTCTGAGGCATTCTGTTTTTACCCATATTTAGAGAAAAGCAATAAAATGATATAATATATTATGTACTATACAGATTCTTCTGTTAGCATATGCCCTTAGATCTATGATAATGAAATAGTAATTGCTGATTTTCTTCACCATTTTTCTGGTAATGATCATAATGATTTTATTTTAGAAGCAGTCACAACCCCACCAACATTGTTAGACCAAGTATCCTTGGACCAATAAAAAGAAAAGGTATTTTTATTTACCAGAAGAAATAAATATAACTTTAAGTTATTTTTGTAAAGTATTTAAAATCAAGTGTTACACAAAAATTGTTTTGATAGAATTTATTTATTTAGAATGTATTTGATAAGTTACTAGAGTCCTTACCTTTTACCCAAATAGAAATGTTTATAAAGATATTTTTGAAAATTATGAAGTATTGTATAAGAATCTTTAAAAAGTTCATGAAAAACATATATTATGGAAAAATTATCCATGGATCTCAAATTTTGTTTGCACCCAAATAAACTTATCTTTTAATTCCACATTTCTATGACTTTATGAAGTACTCTTACATAAATGTGAATTTAGACATTTGATTCCAATTTAGTCAGCTATTACGATTTTCCTTTTATAAATTAATTTACCAAGCTAGTTGCCTTAAATGCTTCCTGAAACAAGGTGGGAATAAATGAGTGAATGAAGAAATACTTAGAATGAGTCAGCCATCAAGTGTTTTACTGAATCTCAACCCCTGTCCCATTGTCACATGTACAAGTTGATATATGAATAAGTTGCTGCACGTTAGCTCTACTTAGAGCAGTAAAAATACATGCGGAAGTGTATGATCTTTGATGTCCAGCTTCTTTGTGGGGGTTATTTTTGGTTAAATATGTAGAAAGTGACCTACTTACTCAGTAATAAGACAGTGAGAACAGAATTTTTTGTTAAACTCTCACAGGCCTGAATCCCACTTCTCAGTGCTACCTCACCAAGCTATGCTCTTCTTCCTTTTAAAATACTACTGTTATATATTTAGTACATGGTTTAACTACAGTGGACAAGAGGAAATAAGTAATAGGAATGGAAATGAAACTTAAAATATCCATTTGTGGAAGTCTATTAGGATAGGAGAGGAGGAAGTGCAGAATTATAGGAAAAGGAATGGAAATATACTTAAATGGTTCATGCGTGTGTGTATGTATATATGTGTGTGTGTGTGTTAATTTGAGAGGCAAAGTTACAGAGAGAGAGAGAGAGGTCTTCCATCTGCTGGTTCACTCCCTAACTGGCCACAATGGCCGGGGCTGGGCCAGGCAGAAGCCAGGAGCCAGGAGCTTCATTTGTGTCTCCTATGTGGGTGCAGGGGCCCAAGCACTTGGGCCATTTTCCTCTGCTTTTCCAGGCCATAAGCAGAGAGCTGGAGGGGAAGAAGAGCATCCAGGACGGGAACCAGTGCCCATATGGGATGCCAGAGCTGTGGGTGGAAGCTTAGCCACATTGCTGGCCTCCAGTCCATATATTTTGAATTAATTAATGGCAAGTTTCCTAACAACATACCAAACTCAGCATTTTTTTGAAAAAAGATTTATTTATTTGCTTGAAAGGCAGAGGCAGAGGCAGAGAGAGGTCTTCCATCCACTGGTTCACTCCCCAGCTGGCTGCAACGGCCAGAGCTGTGCCGATCCAAAGCCAACAGCCAGGAGCTTCTTCAAGGTCTCCCACATGGGTGCAGGGGCCCAAGCACTTGGGCCATCTTCCACTGCTTTCCCAGGCCATAGCAGAGAGCTGGATCAGTAGTGGAGCAGCCAGGACTAGAACCGGCGCCCATATGGGATGCCACACTACAGGCAGTGGCTTTACCCACTATGCCACAGTGCTGGCCCCAGCATATTCTTTTTATATTCCAAAACCAAGAGTTGATAAACTCTAAAAAACACTTATTTCCAAATTAAGTAAATGGTTTTATGAAGAGACATCAATAACTAAGCTGGGGTGTTTTGCCTGTGCTGTGAAATTTGGGCTAGTGTTGAAAAAATATTCAAATATATCAGCAGTTTGAGAGCTGTTAGGGAGTTGGAGCCTCCTGAGTGTTAAAAGTGTACTCAATCTGAAGACAGTTATTTGCCAAATTAAAATGGTTCTCCTTTTAAGACATTTGTATATAAACTATTTTATTTTTCTTAGAATGTATGATTTAAAAAAATTTTTTTAAAGATTTATTTATTTGAAAGGCAGAAATACAGAGAGGGAGAGAGATCTTCCATCTGTTGGTTCAATCCCCAAATGGCCACAACAGCCAGGGCTGGGCTGGACGGAAGCCAGTAGCCAGGAGCTTCTTCCAGGTCTCCCATGTGGGTGCAGGGGCCCAAGTATGTGGGCCATCTTCTACTGCTTTCCCAGGCCCATTAGCAGGGAGCTGGATAAGTGGAGCAGCCAGGAATCTAACCAGTGCCCATAAGGGATGCTGGTGTTGCGGGTGGCGGCTTTACCTACTACACCACAGCACCAGCCCCTGTATAGTCTGTTAGGTTTTAGGATTTTAGGGCTCAAAGGAGGAGAGGAGGCTAAAGTAGAGAAGACTTTATTTTAAGGGAGACAGAGTGGGTAGAGGTAAAGAGAGTGAGGTTTCAGTCTGCCTGGACAGAAGGCAGGGGCTTTGAAACTTGGTTTCATTGTTTGCTTGTTGGGGGAGGTGCAGAGCACCACGGGGACCCTGATAAGGGGTATTGGGGGTGGAGTTAGTGCTAAAGGCTCTTACAATGCATTGTCTTAGCAGTTTGGAATGTCCTCAGGTGCAGAGCTTTCTGGCGCAATAAACATTCCACTAGCCTTTACATTATCTACCTGCTCCCAGTTTCATCAGGCCTGGGGGTTCAGGCTCAGTGTTCTCACAAATCCAGCATTTTAATGAAAGAGAGAACGAGAGAACCAGAGAGAGAGAGAGAGAGAGAGAGAAAAGCCTTTTGGTATTATATAGACAAGAGCCCTGGGAGAGGGAGAAACGGAATGGGGACAATGACAGTCTCCATGGCTACTTCCGGCTGAGAGGGGGCATAGTTAGGGGAGTGGTTTCTCTCTCTCCCGGTGCCAGCATCACTGGAGTGGGGGCTGGAATTGAGCGCCTTTTAGCAGGATATTGTCGACATGGGTCCATTTCAATAGCTGAAAGGTGCATTGCCCTAGATAAACAAGAAGAAAAAATTGTTCCAAGGAGTGAGAAGGGACACAAGCCAGGGTAGCGGGAGTTTTGGAACCAATGTCTCAAGAGTCAGATGTCCATTGTTGAATTCTGGGTGCTCAGCTAATGAGCAGCACCTCGACCAACCACGACCAGATTGATTCATATAAAAGCAACGTTCTTTTAGTTCATTCTCCCAGATGTTGATCGTGCCTGCCTGTGAGAGGTTAAGGTATTCTTGTGGTTAATTTGGGTTGCTTCTGATGATTTATAGAAAGAAGGCTTACACAGAACTAGAGGTTAGGCACAGGGCGGGTGGGAGACCTTGAGAAAAGACAGGTTGTGTGAATTTGTCTTTAGCCTGGGGCAGAGTGGGGAGGAGGGGAGACATGGTAATTAACCCAGTGAGCCTGCTGGTTTGAAAGGCCAGCAATCTTGATCATTATTCTAGATACTTCAGGAGAGAGATCTCCCAGGGTAATGTCGCCTTTGCGAAGCAAAAAGGGGTCTTGGCTAGGAGTGATGTGTTAGTAGAAACTGGCCAAGGGCAGGGTTTTTGAGACAAGGGAATTTCGTGATACTCCACATATAGTCCTTGAAAAGTCCGATGGCCCGCTGCTTGTGTGTGGAGGCAGACGGACTAACAGGCAGTTAGAGCGTCCCTGTTGGTCGGAAGGGGCAAAAGGGAAAATTGCCTGAAGATGGTGCAATATGCTTGCTTCCCCCCACCGAAAGTTACGAAAGTTGCGGTCTGCAAGATGAAAGTGCCGAATTCCAATGCCTGCTTCTCCTTAAAAGCTGCCTTTAGCAAGACAAAAGTGCCAACCCGTTCCTTCTGTTTCCAGTTTTATCATGAGAATAGCAAGGAAGTAGTGATTCTGCCCTTCTCAGTTTTCAGTTTATCATGAAAACAGAAAGAAGTTATGGATCCCACTCTTCTGATGTTTTTCTGTTTGTTTGTTTTATCTGGATTGAGCTAGACAGGACGGACAGGATTGCAAATATGGCCTTTTGATGAATTTTGTCCCCACCCTCTGACTGATTGTTAGCTGCTGTTCTGTTTTGTTTTTTCCTTTTTTCCCCCAAATTGTGCTTAAAACACTTCACTTCACTGGTTTCTTGGATCTGCTTCTCTTGGAGGCCCCCTCCTGGCTGCTGCAGCAGGAAGTTCTGACTTAAATAAATCTTGTTTTGCTTGCGTGGAAATTCTTTCACGCGAGACAAAGAACTAGGGTCGCCTTTCTTCGCCACCGTTTTACCCAGAACACTTGGGTTGTACGAAAATTTTTGGTACGTCTGAAAATGCTGCTCCCTTTTCTGTCTCAGCAAACGATATGCTGTGGTTTTAACCCAGGCAGACTAGGGCAGGGACTGCAGCGTAAGCTATAGCCAGCAAACTCTTTGGGAGATTGGTATTTGTGTTATTTAAAAGTGAGAAGGGAGACTGAGTGTACATTCTAAGTGATGTGCAGCATGGGGATCGAACAGGCGGGAGGCAGGGCAGTGGTTAGGAGAAGCAGCAGGAAAATCATCTTTGGGTGTTAAGGCACAAAATAAGTAGACTGGCCTAACCAGGGGCAAAGGCACTCAGGAATATACACAATGAAGTCACCCCGGAGGAAACAGTCCCATAGGAAAGTGGAAAGTTTTATTTGGATTGGCTATCAGGGTGGCAGCTTTGAGAGTGGTTAGGACAAGATCCTAGGACTGTCCAAGATTAGATATGGGGTAAGGGGTCTCGTGGTCGCGAGCAGTCAGTCATCCCTTCAGAGCCTTCTGGAATAGCAGTGAAGCGAAGAGATGGAGAGATGTGGGTATCACGGTTTGTAATCATGGGCCACCTCTTCAGGGCATTACCCCAATTATCTTCCCGGGTCAGGGTAAGTTGTGTGTGTGTGTGTGTGTGTGTGTGTTTGATTTATTTATTCATTTGAAAGGCAGAGTTATAGAAAGAGAGAGGGCGAGACAGACAAATAGAGGTCTTCCATCTGCTGGACCACTCTCCAAATGCCTGGCAATAGCCAGAGCTGGGCCAATCCAAAGCCAGGGTGCAGGGGGCCCAAGAACTTGGGCCATCTCCTGCATATTCGAACAGGTGCCCATATGGGTTGCCAGCACTGCAGTCACTGCCTCACTATGTCACAGCCCCAGGGCAAGTTTTAACCTGGAGAAATCAATCTGGGTAGTGGAGCCTGACAGTTTAGCAGCTATGGTATTTAAAGTGACCCAATAAGGCGCACTCAACTGGGTTGCAGTGGTTTTGAATTGTGGGTTTAATGGAGAGAAATCTTTTTTTTAAAAGATTTTTTTTTTCATTTATTTGAGAGATTGGAGTTACAGAGAGAGGGAGAGACAGAGAGAGAGGTCTTTCATCCACTGGTTCACTCCCTAGATGGCTGCAATGGCTGGAGCTGAGCCGATCCAAAGCTAGGAGCCAGGAGCTTCTTCTGGGTCTCCCATGCGGGTGCAGGGCCCAAGCACTTGGGCCATCTTCCACTGCTTCCCCAGGCCATAGCAGAGAGCTGGATAGGAAGAGGAGCAGCCGGGACCTGAACCGGTGTCCATATGGGATTCCAGCACCGCAGGCGGGAGCTTAGCCCACTACGTCACAGCGCCAGCCCGAGAGAGAGCTTTAAGCAAGATTTTTAGCGGGGTGTATGGGCCCTTCATTTTTCTTTATCCACTCCCTGTCTGGGACATTGCTGGGTGGAGGGCTTCCTGGGGCTAGAATTCCTGAAGTTTCTCCCAGGACTTTACAATGGACTCAATAGCCCCATTCATCTAAGGTGGGGAAAGTCTACCCTAAACTGCCCCTGGGAGAAAGTTGGGACTTAATCAACAAGATTGTTGGACATGATTTGTAATTTTTGCTCCTAATTGCCCCGTTGGTGCAGGGTGGGAGAGATTTTCTTAGGCTGCCTCCAGCGAGAGGGTTGGAACTCTCCTTGACAAGGTTATGAACAAAGGCAAGACTGTTATCATTTAACCACACAGAATTCCCATTTTTTTCCTTCAGCCACTCTTGCACACATAGGCTAATAGCTACCTAGTTAGTAATAGGAGGGTACAGAAATGTATGGTCCTAGGCTGGCGCCGCGGCTTACTAGGCTAATCCTCTGCCTTGCGGAGCCGGCACACTGGGTTCTGGTCCTGGCTGGGGCACCGGATTCTGTCCCCGTTGCCCCTCTTCCAGTCCAGCTCTCTGCTGTGGCCAGGGAGGGCAGTGGAGGATGGCCCAAGTGCTTGGGCCCTGCACCCCATGGGAGACCAGGAGAAGCACCTGGCTCCTGCCATTGGATCAGCGCGGTGCACCGGCTGCAGCAGCCATTGGAGGGTGAACCAATGGCAAAAGGAAGACCTTTCTCTCTGTCTCTCTCTCTCACTGTCCACTCTGCCTGTCAAAAATAAATAAATAAATGTGATTTAAAAAAAGAAAGAAATGTATGGTCCTGCCTGTAATGCCAATAAGGACCCTGGGCCATCCCCTCAACAGCGATGCAAGGCTGAATAGGGGCCAGCAGGCTTTGTGATTCTGATCCTGGGGGTCCTTGGACCCTTGGGGCAGTCTCACTTCCAGTGACCAGGTATTTTGACAGTGGATGGAGGCTTCCTTGGAAGCCAGCCTCTGTCATAGCAGCTGTTTATTTGATGCCCTGGCTTTTTGTATCAAAAACAGGGGCTATTTTGGGGGTGGAGTGGCCTAGCTGGGTCTCCTTGATGGCAGATCACCACATAAAAATAGCTGTTAGTCCTTCCAGATAGGCTCAAACATGTCAGTCACTTTGAACCATTTATTAGGGTAATGGTTTTTGTGTTTGGGGCTGAGGGTTGATTTTCTAAGCTGGAAAAGTGGCTGGCAGTTTTAGGCAGGACTAAAAGTATCTGTAACCCTTTTTTAAAAACTGGCATTGGATGAGGCCGGCACCACGGCTCACTAGGCTAATCCTCCGCCTTGCGGCGCCGGCACCCCAGGTTCTACTCCCGGTCGGGGCGCCGTATTCTGTCCCGGTTGCCCCTCTTCCAGGCCAGCCCTCTGCTGTGGCCCGGGAGTGCAGTGGAGGATGGCCCAAGTCCTTGGGCCCTGCACCCCATGGGAGACCAGGAGAAGCACCTGGCTCCTGCCATCGGATCAGCGTGGTGCGCCGGCCGCAGCGCGCCGGCTGCGGCGGCCATTGGAGGGTGAACCAATGGCAAAAGAAGACCTTTCTCTCTCTCTCTCTCTCTCTCTCACTGTCCACTCTGCCTGTCAAAAAACAAAAAAACAAAACTGGCATTGGCTGTCCAAAGAGAGGATAGGACAGGATTGCGAACAAGGATGGAAATGGTTGTTGGGTAGGCTTAGCCAGCTCCCTGTCCTACAGTCAGAAGCTGGGAATGTGGGAGAGAGTGACCCCATTACCTTTTTTTTTAAAGATTATTTTATTTATTTGAAATACAGAGTTACAGAGAGAGGTAGAGGTCTTGACTTCCCAGATGGCCGCAATGGCTGGAGCTGATCTGATCCGAAGCCAGGAGCCAGAAGCTTCTTCTGGGTCCCCCATGCAGGTGCAGGGGCCCAAGGAATTGGGCCATCTTCTACTGCTATCCCAGGCCACAGCAGAGAGCTAGATCATAAGAGGAGCAGCTGGGACTAGAACCAGCACCCATATGGGATGGCAGCAGTTCAAGCCAGGGCATTAACCCGCTGCACCACAGTGCCACCGCCTAACCCCCCCCCCCCCCATTACCCTTTACTATCATGCAACATGCAGGAAAAGCTTTGTCTATATAAAGCCATGGGAGATGAGTCTGCTCTGAAACCATGCTCCATCAACAGTGATTAACCCCAACACATAAAGCATCAGAATTTTATATAAGCACAGCCTAAGTTAATCATTTTACATTTGAGATGAAGGCAATGGGGTAATGAACAGATTTGGGCAGATCAGACAAGCCAAGGTCAAGAGGGCCTAGTTAGAGAGTTTGAGAGAGTAAGTTGACCTAGGTCTCCTGTAAGATATTCCTCTTGCATGAGTGGAGCAAAGAGACTTTGGTGGAAAGAGAGAGCAAGGCAGGGAGATGCCAAGGTGGCTAGGCTGAGAGTGGGCAAGCCTCTGTCTCCATGAAATATCGGCAATGAGATTTTGGCTGCCACTAGACAAGGTAGGGGAAGTGGTAGAAGGCAGCTAGGCATAAAGCATTCTTCGGAGGGAAGTTGCTCAGAACTTACCACTGTTCTTGAGTTTTTTCTTGACTAGCTCTGCCAAATATATTACTGGAGATGGCTGGAACAGAGGTTTTGTCTTTGTGCAATTGAGGATTTAGATGTGAGATAGAATAGCAGTGTGAAATGACAGGGTTTAATGGGGGAGGGCATCCATCAGAGCCGATGGGCACCCCCTCTGGATGTAGAAAGAGAAAGAGAGAGATTCCTAAGGAGAAGAAGCTGATAGGTGACAGAATGAAGGACGGTAATGGAGAAAGAGATATGCCTGGACATAGGGAACCTCAGGCCAATTGTCATTTCTCTGTGTAAAGTTATCAAGATCATGGAGAATATGGAGGTCAAAAGTGCCGAATTTTAGCCATTTGTTTTAGCCATTTAGAACAACTGTCCAATTCTTACTTAGGCCACGCTTTAGTAGAGCGGAAAATTCGTTATTTTGGCCTTATCTCCCTTCTTAGGCCCGTGGTGCACAGGTTTCGTAATAGGCCAGAGAGGAGTCAGACGGAATGTGAGGAATTTCAGAGCCCCTGGATCTGGTTGAATGAGGCCGGAAAGTTGGAGGGTCGCTCACTCACAGCATCCTCTTAAGGAGCCCCACATAACCAAGCTCTTCTCCTGGAGAAGAGTAAGAGTGGTCCAGACTTTTCCAGACAGGTGTCCCCGCCCAAAAGTGGGACAAGTCCCTCCCACGTTAGACCTCCAAGAGGTCTCCTCTTGTTCCTGGAACTTTTAAAAGGGAAGGGGGAATGGGGCCAAAGTCCCAGAGGCAGGTGACAATGGCCAGTCTGCCCCACTGTGCTTTGGGGAGACAGGGGCCAACTTTTTTTTTTTTTTTTTGACAGGCAGAGTGGACAGTGAGAGAGAGAGACAGAGAGAAAGGTCTTCCTTTGCTGTTGGCTCACCCTCCAATGGCCGCCATGGCCAGCGGCTGGCGCACCGCACTGATCCGAAGCCAGGAGCCAGGTGTTTCTCCTGGTCTCCCATGGGGTGCAGGGCCCAAGCACTTGGGCCATCCTCCACTGCACTCCTGGGCCACCAGCAGAGAGCTGGCCTGGAAGAGGGGCAACCAGGACAGAATGCGGTGCCCTGACCGGGACTAGAACCCAGTGTGCCGGTGCCGCAAGGCAGAGGATTAGCCTATTGAGCCGCAGCGCTGGCCAACAGGGGCCAACTTTTACCAGTCCAACGGGCTGAAAATCAGGTCCAGTGTTGGATGTAGAGGAGAGATCCAACAGAAGATAGCAAGCGTAAGCAGGGAGTGAGAGGGTAAGAGGTGAAGGCAGTTCTTACCTTATCTGGGGAGTTCTGGAGAGGTGTCATACTTCCAGGCCCCTTGAGTCACTTTAAGGAGGGTACTGGAGGGGAGACGTACTTAGAAATGACAGTAAGGAGGGAAGTCAGCAGTGGACTGGTCACCTGAGTCTGCCTTCATCCCAGGTTTCAGCACCATTGTTAGCTTTTAGGATTTTAAGGTTCAAAGAAGGAGAGGAGACAGCTAGTTAAAGTAGAGAAGACTTTATTCTAGGAGGACAGAGTGGGGCAGCGGAGTGGGGGGGGGGTGTCGTGGAGAGTGGGGGTTGAGCCTACCAGGACAGAGGACAGGGTGTTTGAAACCAGACTTCATTCCATTTGAGCAGCAGGCAGAGTCCCTTCTTAAGCTGCTTGTTAGGAGAGGTGCAGAGCACCATCTGGACCCTGATAAGGTGGGTGGGGGGCATGCAGAAAAACTTTTATAGTGCATTGTATGTGCTCAGGTGCAGGGCTTTCTGTAGCAATAAACATTCCACTGGGCTCTACATTATCTGCCTGCTCCTAGTTCCATCAGGCCTGGGGGTTCAGGCCCAGTGTTCTCATATAGTCTATATTTAAGTCAAATTTTCCCAAGCATACCCTAACACAAACTTGGTAAAAATTAATCTGACCATTTTTGGCCTGATGCAGTAAGAGATCAACAGAAATCTGATTTTATTTAAATATTTTGGAATATAAATTTTCATTTGGGGAATGACAGACCATGTCTTATTTGGAGCCCATGAATACAAATGATATGTGAGGAAACATGGTATAAAAATAAAAAAGAGATCCTGTGGGGGAAGGGAAGCTAAAAAGAATGAGGACCCTTGAAAATGGAGTAGAGTATGAGAAAAAGATTAGGGCCTTCCAATAGACATATGGAGGCATATTTTACAGTTTTAAGTGGCAATTACTTCCATTAGGAATAAGCAAGAGCAAGTAAGTTTTCAAGTGGGAATTCTTTTTTTTTTTCAACCAGGAATTCTAAGAGAGCTGTAGGAATTGGGCAGCTATAAATATTGTTTTTACAGTAATGTTGGTTTTAGCAAAGAAAAATGGAATCTTCTTTTGCTAGGAATTCGCTTTGCTTTGTCATGTTTTTAATTTAAACTGAAGAGGATAGATGAGTGGTTTTTCCATACTGCTGTAAATGCAGTCTGGCAAGGGACAGCATACCAGACTTCTCTGGAGCTTTATGAGCCATGATTATACTGCTAAGGAAAGTCTGTGGAATCTCTATCTCTGGGGATAATTTTGAATGATGACCTTAGTGTTTTATCATTCAGATATACTCCACCCTAGAAGTTATGGGCCTGAGTGTCATTTTTCTTAGGCCCAGACATAGTTATCAGATGAATGTGAAGCGTTGTGCAGATTTTAGCGTTTACTTCAAGGCAAAGATTTTAACAGTTCAGTTTTTTTGAGATTAGATGTTTCTACTTTATCTTTAAAAATAGATTTATTTTGTTCTATGTGTACTATAAAAGAATTTATCTATAGAGTTCATTGTGTCTGTTTAGAAAAATAAATATAGCAACAACCTAAAAGTTTAGAATGAGGAATGAGATTAAACTCATTAAATAACTTTACTACCTAGCTATACAAAATCATGTTGTACAATTTAGTTGATATCACAAAACAATAATTATAACAACAAAAAGCAGATTAAATATTATTATACATGGTACAAATATGATGTTGCTTAAAAGCCAATTGTGTGTATACACTCAAGAGTGATTATCTCTGGATAATGGTAACTTAAAATTTGTTCTTTGTGTTTTTCTGCATTTTATAAACTGCAATGAATAAGTATTACTTTTGCAATTAAAAGCATAGCAATCATATTAAATAAAACCTATCTATCTTGATCTACTATTTTGTACCAGGTGAACTGACACTTGAAGAGCCACCAAAGAAAATTTTCATAGTTACTAGCAACATACCTTCTGATATTTCCCAGCTGTCCGAAGAGGATCTGTGGTGAGTAATAACATGAGGTTTTAAACACTGGCCATTTTCACTTGGTTTTTAAGTTTGCTTTGACTGTGGTGTACACTGAGAAGTATGGCACAGTACTAAATATTTGTATTAGTTATAAAACTAATCTTCCAAAAGGATACTATCAAATTTAGGTCTTTTTTTAATAACGTATATGATTTTAATATTTGGTGGACACACTTTTAGAGGTGAAGTTTTGGTAGTAGATTAAGAGGTGTTAAAGGTGTATATAAAATGCATGCTTGGAAAGTCATCTCCTGCCCCATCTTTTTTTTCTTTGATTTTTGTCTGCCTTCTTGGATTGAGAATATTATTGAAAAAATATGCTCAAGAAGGGATGTTTTTTTTTTTTTTTTTTTTTTTTTTTGACAGGCAGAGTGGACAGTGAGAGAGAGAGACAGAGAGAGAAAGGTCTTCCTTTGCAGTTGGTTCACCCTCCAATGGCCGCTGCTGCAGCCGGCGCACCGCGCTGATCCTGGCAGGAGCCAGGAGCCAGGTGCTTTTCCTGGTCTCCCATGGGGTGCAGGGCCCAAGCACCTGGGCCATCCTCCACTGCACTCCCTGGCCATAGCAGAGAGCTGGCCTGGAAGAGGGGCAACCGGGACAGAATCCGGCGCCCCAACCGGGACTAGAACCCGGTGTGCCGGCGCCGCAAGGTGGAGGATTAGCCTATTGAGCCACGGCGCCGGCCAAGAAGGGATGTTTTAATAATAAAAATGAGCACTACAGGGATGGATTTTTATTCAGTGTTACTATTGATTTTATTGTAGTGTTCTTGTGACTAGTGCCAGTTGTTTGCAGCACATAGTTTGCATTCATGTACAGACAAAGCAGAGTGCACAGAGCAATCTTTTGCATTCTGTTATCAATGAGTGGCATTTTCTCCTCTCCTACTCTATCTTAATAGAAACAATAGTAGTGATGAGTCTTCTTGTAATTCATCAGTAAAGTCAGCACTGTCACAATCTCTCCTGTGTCATCTTCTGATACTGGTTCTCCATTATCCTGGTAGATAAACTTTCAACTAAGAGATTCACACATCCCAAGATATTCTTACCACTAGAAAAATACATGTACTCACAAAAAATTTTTAAAAATTAAAAAATACTATAAAACATTCTATTTTTCTAGTCCTAAGTAAAACTGTAATTGTTATAAAAATTAACCAAAATGTAAAATATCATTTTTGAAAATTATGTTTTTAATTTGTAATTTTTTCAAGTCATTGTTAGTTTCCACTTGGTGAGGAAAAGTCATACCTAGTTATACCATACTAACCCGAGGATTGACTATTTTGCACATTAATCCTTGGATGTTTAATTTGTTGGAAATGAAAGATAGGGGAAGAGCAAGATGAATAAAAGCTAATTGAATAGAAAGAAAACAATATGTAATTGGGGCTTCACTCAATTTGTACTCAACCTGATTAGCTTTGATCAATTTTGTATTCTAATTAAGTGTGGAAAAAAGGCAATGTCAATAAATTGCAGTCTTTAACATTTTTATGAATTACCTTTTATTCATCATCCTGACTACTGACTTGATTAAATTCAGGCTTAATGTGTTAGGGCTTTTCTGTAAGAATCATGTGCTTCCAATTGTTCCCTAAGGGCCATGATGTTTGTCTGAACCCCAATTTTCTATTGCAGAGTCTTAAAAGTTTTCTTCAACAAGACAAATCATGTTGAAATTTTAATTCTAAAGTAACTACTTTAAGAAATTGGAATAGTATTTACATTTTGAAAATAGAAACAGATACTTACGAAATTGAGAATTGGTTTCAGTTTTCTCAGCTAATGAAACAGGAACAGTTATCTAAAATATTTATAAAAGGTCTTTTCTAGTCACTAGAAATCATTAGGATGGTGGAAATCTGGTATATGTATGCCCCCACATGGGAAAAAAGACTGTGGAACTAAGGTTTTTTTTGACAAGGCCCTAATGGAATTGATCAGAATGGATATACAAGTGGGGGAAGGTTCTTTTATCTACGAAATGATGAACCGAGTATAAGATTATGGGGATAATGATGGTTTCCTGAAACTGGGACAGGATTTTATAAATTGGCTAAAGACATAGAAACTATAAATATTGTCGCAGTTACTCAGCTTCTCTACTTGCCAGAGTATTCATGGACCAATTGTGAGCATAACATCACTGCAATGTTTCCTGCTGAAATTGCAGATCATTGACAGAAAAAATTGGTCCACATGGACCGTTGACATGTGAGCCAAAAAGTTTTGTAGTACAAAGGGTGCAAAGTTCAAGTACAAGGAATACAGATGGAAAAAGTAAACAATAGGAATGGGACTGCTATTCAGTTATATAAAGAACTGTTATCAGTAAATCTGGATAATCTTGAGTATCTCAATACAGTTTTCTCACTTCAGACAATTTCTTTTTCTCTGTTGAGTTAGGCTTTATTCTTTCAAGTGTATACTTAGGATGCCACAATTCACTATATATACTCAGAATCAAGGATTTCATAGCTGGTTCTCCATTCTGTTGCCTTTTGTGATTGTGTTTTGGGAGTTCTCATGTACTGCTTTTCAGATGTAAATGATTGTAATTTTTAAATGATGTTTTGTGCTGGTTTTAAAAATTACAGTGAGTCTGTATTTTGTCATCCTGAACACCTCAAGGGATCATCACATCACATCAGTTTTCCATAGTGAAGGACGTGTATTAGTTTCCTAGGGCTGCCATAACAACAACAACAAAAAAATGCAGACTTGGTGACTTAAAACAGTGACAATGTATTCTTCTCAAAGTTCTGGAGGCTAGAAGTTCAAGATCAAGGTATCAGTAGAGTTGGTTCTTTCTGGAGGCTCTGAAGGAGAATCTATTCCATGCCTTTCTCGTAGCCTTTCTGGCAATCTTTGATTTGTAAAAGCATCACTCCAACCTCTGCCTCCATCATCCAGAGGGCTTTCTGTTGTCCTTGTGTTTCCACATAGCTTTCTTTGTTTCTTTTTTTTTTTTTTTAAGATTTATTTATTTGAAAGTCAGAGTTACACAGAGAGAGGAAGAGAAAGAGAGCAAGAGATCTCCAATCCTCTGGTTCACTCCCCAAATGGCCTCAAGGGCCAAATCGAGGAGTCAAGAGCTTCATCCCGGTCTTCCACTTGGGTATAGGGACTCAAGCACTTGGGTCATACTCCACTGCTTTTCCAGGTGCCTTAGCAGGGAGCTGGATTGGCAGTGGAGCAGCTGGGTCTCGAACCAGCACCCATATGGGTTGCTGGCATCACAGATGGCAGTTTTACTGCCTATGCCACAGTGCTGGCCCCCTAAATAACCTTGTTACAGATACCATTCATTGAATTTGGGCTGTCTTAATTTAGCATAACTTCATCTTAACTTGATTACAACTGCAAAGACCCTATTTCCAGATAAGGTAAAATCTTACCTGGGATTAGGACTTCAGCATATCTTTTATGGGTATATAATTCAACCCATCACAATGTAATTTTGTAATTCTGCTTTTGCTTTTTTCATTATTCTTAAATTAGTTTTAAAAATTACGTATACCATAACTCAGGTTCAAAAATGTGCGAACAAAAGGTGACTATGTTTTGTGTGTTACTATGTCTTCTTCATATATTATTTTTTTCTAGTTTCACAACATTAAAAAAGGATAAGTGAAAGAGGAAATATGTTTTTCAAATATTTTTAAAGGATCATTTTAAGCTTTAAATATGTGTTCAAGCAAGCATTTCCATTTTTTTACTGCTTTATGAAAGAGAAACACTCTAAACTCACCCTAATGATTCATTGAGATTCACATGAAAATTCACTGTAATAATGAATTGGGTTTTCCAATGAGGAAAAAAAAGAATTGTTCTTAAAAATGGTATCAAGTAAAGCAATCAATCAAACCTGTAATTTCAATAAAATTTTTATTCAATAAAATCTAATGAATACTTCCTGTGTACAGGCAACTGTACTAAAAGAGGTAGAATATATGAAATACTTTCCCTATCTTAAAGCAAAATAACGTAAGTACAAAATAAGTACAAAAATAAATGATACAAAAGAAGTCTATGATAATAAGATTAAAGAGACACAGATAAAAGGACCCCTATGCTGTAAAAGTAGGATAGAAAGGTAAGATTGGAGTCATTGAGCCTTAGAATTAGAGGATTTCAGAAGCCTTTTAATCTACCTCTCAGTACAGGAATCATTTTAAAACTTCCAACTAGACTATCTGTTAACCTTAGTCTGAAATCCCGAAGTAATGAACTGACTCTCTCACAAGACAGTTCATTCTATTGTTGGACAACTGTCACAATTAGAGACCTCTTTCAGGTTTAGAGTTTGTATCTGGGTGGATTGTTTCATTGGCTCTTTGGAACTGAGACCAAATGAGTTCTTAAAAGAATATAAGCTATGCTTCTAATTCTGCATTATCTTAAATTATTAGTTCTTCCAGGGCAGCATGTATTTAATCTTACCTCTTAAGTCAATTTTTAAAGTTCACCTAGAAACAATTATATATAAATATCTGTGATGAAAGTACATGTATAGTACGTTGGCTATCTATGAGGAAAACTAATTCCAATTTGCCTGAAGTGTTTTTTAAATATTTAGATTTTAAAAGTTGAACTTAAAAATATATTATATAGGTATACTTCACAGTCAGATAGTTGAAATCGTGAATTTCGAAAAGGCCAGGGAACTGTCAGTAGCCCAGCAGAAAGTAATCTTTGTACCTCTGAAATTCCATCATGTCTCTCCGATTTCTTACAACTTAGTTCTTAACCGAAGAGTAAGCAAAGACTGATTTTCACAACTGTCTATATTACATATGCCATATAGGAATCTTGGAAACTTTCTCAATCCTCTTAATAATGAGAGACTTAATGACTATGATCTCTCAGAAGAAATGAATTAAATGAATTACAGTTTTTAACTGACTATAAACTGACCAATAGCAACATATAGGCGAGTGCTTCAAAAAGTGTGTGGAAAAATTGAATTAAAAGATAAGTTTATTTTGGTACAATTTTTGTTTTTTGGAATCCATGTGTAGGTTTTTGGTAAGACACATTTTCCATGAACTTTTTGAAGATCCAGGGTATGTATTTCAATCTTTTTTGCAGTAAAGTAAACTTATCTTTTAATTCCGTTTTCTGCAAACTTTTTATCATACTCTTGCATGAAGTTGGAGATCTCTGTGGCTTTACTGACAGCGAAGTAAATAGGTAATAATTGTTCATGTCCACCTTTTGGGGAGTAATCAGACTACATTCTCAATGAGTACAACAATCAGGAGATCTGCTTTGTATCTCTGCTCTGTGTGATTTGGGGCAGGTCATTTCGCCTCTCTGGGCTCTATAAAAGAGAGTTGGGTTTGACATTTATAAGGTCTCTCTGCCTCTTACTATTGATTCTGTGAAAACATCTGCCTTCCTCTTTGCTAGCATGACAGTGGAAGTCAAGGTGGCAATGCACTTCAGAATGCTTTAAGAAAATATTTAGGAAGTTTGAGAGCTTTGTACCTAATATTTTTATTCTTTCTGACAACAAGAAACTCATTTTGCTCAGCCTCATCAATGGTTTCCTCTCTTCTCTGAATTATGCATGATTTATGATGAAATGTGGAAAACTAATTTCCCCCTGGTTTCTTGTTTTGTGTGAATAAATGATCCTCTCAGGATTTCCATACTAATAACAAGTTCCCACTGACAAAGCACTCACCATAAAATTTTCTTTGTACTGTAGCTACAGCTTTAGCAAAAACAAAATAAAGATATACTTGATATGTTTGTTTCAGAGAAGCAAGGGAGATGTGGTCAAAAGCCACATCAGCCATAAAAGCACTACCCCAATAGGCATTTGAAAGTACTCAATTAGCACTAAAAAGCAGACTACCAGCAGAAGAGCTTTTTCTTTTTCCTTGCTAATTATCATATGGCTATAAGAAAAGCCCTCTAAGGTCAATTTAGCTTATTTCTTGGCATGGCTCTTGTGTTTGGTAACTCTGCATTAAACACAAATGAAAAAGGACACACTTGAAAGTCACAAACAGCTGGCTTGTGGCTTTGTGCTGAGGAAGGAAATACTTAAAAATCACATTATCCAGCAGAGGAACCTAATTATACCTTCCATTTCTAGTCTCACTTTTCTGAAAGTTAGTTTGCTTCCTTAACTAGACACATATTAAACACTACTGGAGTTTACATCATGCCCTAATCTTGAATGATCTTTTCAGAATGGGGGTCTTTGAAAAGAAATGTACTGAGGCCAGCATGTTAGGGCTGCTGGAGGAAGTTCAGCTAAAACTCCCTCCAACTTGATTCAGAATACATTTTCATGCCATGTTAACAGAGTGTTTTTTTTTAATAGTAGAATATACAAGGCTGTTGAGAGTATGGGGAAAGCGGTATTTGAATTCACTGTGGTGGATCTCTAATGTCCTTTCTGAAGGAAGTTTGGTAGTGTGTGTTATATCTTAATGTTAGCCATCGCAAAACACATCGGACACCGGAGTAAGGGAAAGGGTTTATTGGGGAACACCCTACAGACCGGAGTGAAGGGGTGGCGAAGGAAAAAGAGAATATAAGAGAGAAACAGAGAGGAGAGGAGCTAGCAAGGAGAGAAGAGAGAGCAGAGAAGAGGAGAGAGGAGAGCAGAGCCAAGAGCCCAGAGGAGGAGGCTAGAGAGAGGAACTGAGAGAGAGCAGGAGAGAAGGGCCAAGAGAGCGCGTGTTCAGGAACAGGCCCTTTTAAAACTTTGCCTGAGGGCGGGCAGGGAAACAGGAGCAGCCAATCCCATTAGGATGGGGGTGGAGCCTGGCTCAGGTAGCTGGCCAACTGCGCCAGTTTCCTAACAGTGTGTATCAGGAGCTTGCAAAGGGTGTGCATCTTTTCACATAACACTTCCAGTTTCTTAGGGAAAAACATGGGGCAGATTGTGAAGGATGCTTATTGTAATGTTATTTGTAAATGTGAAACATTATGTGTGAAAAACCTATGGTCCTCAACAAATAGTGCTGGGATAGCTGACTACCCATGTCTACAATGATGAAGCTGGGCCACAAATAAAAGAATGAACACATGCTGTGTGCTACAACATGGATGCATGCATCTGGGAACATGATGCAAGTGAAAAAGTCACAGAAAGAGCAAATATTGTATTAATTCTCTCATGAAATATTTAGAATAGATAAATTCATAAAGGCAAACAGTAGATTAGAGGTTACCTAAGGGTGGGGTACAGAGTTTCTGTTTGGGTGATAAAAAAAAAGTTGGAAATAGATAATAGTGATGGTTGCACAGCATTGGGAATGTAATTAATGCTATTGAATTGTGTATTTTAAAAAGGTTAAAATAATAATAAATTCTATGTGAAGCAACAACAAAAATGCTGATCTAACACTGAGATGAGGTAATCCAGAATTTACCAGGGTGTCCTGTATAATGTGGAGGGGTAAGTGTCCTAAAGAATTAAAGAAGAGGGAGCCTAGAGGGAGTCTGTGGTCAAGTACCTTTGGGGAAACTCAATTAAACTCATTCCTTTAGCATTGTGAAAGGTAGGGTTGGGATATGAAATGAAGCATTTTCAAACTGTTTAATCTATGGTCTGTTTTTTGAGAGATATCATATGGAATTGATGTTACATAGAATACCTTTGGGAAACATTGGGTTAAACAAATCATAGTACATTCATTCCACGGAGCTGTTTGCACCCATTAAGAATGATGGCACAGTCATGTATCACTTGATATCGAAAGATGTTTACACTGTATTGTAAAGTTAAAAAGCAGTGTGATTAATGGGATCTCATTTTTGTTCTTATGTACATCTTTTATAGCGATATATAACAGGAAAAAAATCTGTAAGCTGTATGCCAAAATGTTTACATTTCTGGGAGGTGGGGAGATGGATTGCTTTTGTTTTTATTTGCTTTGCTCTTAACATTTTCCAATTTTTCCAGATGGAATATATGCTACTTGTGTAATCGAGCAATAATATATGTCAAATATATTTTAGGAACTTACACATAGTTATTAATCATGTGAGGGAGGAGGTGAGGGGGTGGGGACTATCTTACCTTTGAACTTTCATTGAAGGAGAGTCAAAGAGTCTTTCAACAGTTGGAGAGTTCTACTCATTCAAAAATTCTTCCTGATATTGAACTAAATCTACCTTCCATTCTTTGATCCTAATTTGTCATAGGGAATGTCACAAAATAAGCAAAATCTATTCCATCTCCCATAGATAGACTTTCAGATATTTGGCAATGGGTAGCTTATCTCCACAAATATTTTCTCCTCTAGGTTTTCCATTCTAAGCTTTGTATTTTCCTTTGAGATAGTTTCTAGTGATCACCTTGACCATTAACCTCAACATTTTCCAGTTTATCCAATGTCCTTAAAGTATGGCACCCAGAAATCTCAGTTTTTATAAAATTGTATTATGAGAGTCCTCTGATTAAAATAACTTCAGAATATATCTCAGTTTATTCTATACTCTGAATCCCATCCTAATATTATATGAGAGACATTGAATTATCTATTGCTATCCACCTTGTAATTTCTAGGACTATCTAGATGAATAAAATATTCCAAGCCAATTCCTCATCCAATCTCCTGTGTTTATTAAAGCATTAGTAGAGCTTTTTTTTTTTAAGATTTATCTACTCATTTGAAAGAGTTACACAGAGAGAGAGAGACAGATACAGAGAGATTTCCTTCCTTCCTTCCTTCCTTCCTTCCTTCCTTCCTTCCTTCCTTCCTTCCTTCCTTCCTTCCTTTCAGGCAGAGTGGACAGTGAGAGAGAGAGACAGAGAGAAAGGTCTTCCTTTTCCGTTGGTTCACCCCACAATGGCCGCTGCAGCCGACGCACTGCAGCAGGCACACCGTGCTGATCAGAAGGCAGGAGCCAGGTGCTTCTCCTGGTCTCCCATGGGGTGCAGGGCCCAAGCACCTGGGCCATCCTCCACTGCACTCCCAGGCCACAGCAGAGAGCTGGCCTGGAAAAGGGGCAACCGGGACAGAATCCGGTGCCCCGACCGGTTCTAGAACCTGGTGTGCCGGTGCCTGAGGCGAAGGATTAGCCTATTGAGCCGCGGCGCCGGCAGAGAGATATCTTTGATCTGCTGGTTCACTCCCCAAATGGCTGCCATGGCCAGGGCTGCATGCATGGGGATCCAAGCACTTGGGCCATCTTCTGCTGCTTTCCCAGGCCATTAATAGGGAACTGGATCAGAAGTGGAGCATTTGAGACTTGAATCAGTACCCATGTAGGATGCCAGCGCTGCAGGCAGCAGCTCAACCTACTGTGCCACAGCACCAGCCCTGCCCTGCTAGTAAAGCTTTTTACCAAATACTGAACAAAAAATAAGATTGCCTCCAAACTGATGGAGAGGGCAAGGGATTTCTCACAGCTTAGTCAAGGACTTTGGAGAACCTCTTGTCCTGTACCATTTTCTAGTCTTTGTCCTAGTTGTTGGTGCCAATTTTTCTGACTTTTGGTCAACATTAGAGCTGAGTTAGACAAGGCTAATCTGCATGAGGTTTGAGTGTTCTCTTGACAGAGAGGTACCACACAAGATGACAGAGACGGGCCCGAGTTATAGTGATGTAAAATATCACTTCTTGTCCTTTACCTGCTCCAGCTCTCCTGCCCTATCCAGTGTACACAGTGATCTTCTTTCCTATCTTGGCCTATCCATTTTGCCACTCTTCCTACATAGTAGGCACTTTTCAAAAGAATCTGATGAGCTATATACACCAACTTCAAATAGCACTGAGCCTAGTGGCTTCCATTATGTATATGTGCCTGTGTACTTAGTTTTTTCAAGAGTATTTTCATAATTATATGCACTACATCTTAGTATACAGTTTATACAGGGTGCTTACTATTCAATACTTGCTAAGCAGCAAAAACTATAAAACTTCAATTTTTAAAGTTTTCCATTTTTTGAAGTTTTAAAAATCAATTTTATTGACATATAATTTACATTTTACAGATTATACACATTTTAAATTTAACATCAAGGTATATATCATTTCAGTCACCATAGAAAAAGTCCACTGCCTCTTTACAATTAATCTGCCTCCACTCCTACTCCTGTCTACACTGATTGCCCACGAATCTCCTTTTTAGCACTGTAGAGTAGATTGCTCTTGCTTAGAATTTCATGCATATGTGGTCATATGGTATGCTCTTTTTTGTGTATGACTATTTTTGCTTGGAATAGTGTCTTTAACATCCATCTGTATTGCTTCCTGTATCAGTAGTTCATTATTATTTATTGCAGAATCATCATTGTACTGTCTGTGTATGGTGTGACTTATTTATGCATTCACCTGTTGATGAATATTTGCTTTTTTTAACTTTTATTTAATAAATATACATTTCCAAAGTACAGCTTTTGGATTATAGTGGCTTTTTCCCCCCATAACCTCCCTCCCACCTGCAACCTTCCCATCTCCCGCTCCCTCTCCTACCTCATTCACATCAAGATTCATTTTCAATTATCTTTATATACAGAAGATCAATTTAGTATATACTATGTAAAGATTTCAACAGTTTACACCCACACAGAAACACAAAGTATAAAGTACTGCTTGAGTACTAGTTATGGCATTAATTCACACAGTACATGGGGAGATCCTACATGGGGAGTAAGTGCACAGTGACTTCTCTTGTTGATTTAACAATTGACACTCTTATTTATGATGTCAGTAATCACCCGAGGCTCTTGTCATGAGCTTCCAAGGCTATGGAAGCTTCTTGAGTTTGCCAACTCTGATCTTATTTAGACAAGGCCATAGTCAAAGTGGAAGTTCTCTCCTCCCTTCAGAGAAAGGTACCTCCTTCTTTGATGGCCCATACTTTCCGCTGGGATCTCACTCACAGAGATCTTTCATTTAGGTGTTTGGGTTTGTTTTTTTTTTGTTTTTTTTTTTTGTTTTTTTTTTTTTTGCCACAGTGTCTTGGTTTTCCATGCCTGAAATACTCTCATGGGCTTCTTAGCCAGATGCAAATGCCTTAAGGGCTGATTCTGAGGCCAGAGTGCTGTTTAGGACATCTGCCATTCTATGAGTCTGCTGTATATCCTGCTTCCCATGTTGGATTGTTCTCTCCTTTTTAATTCTATCAGTTAGTATTAGTAGACACTAGTCTTGTTTATGTGATCTCTTTGACTCTTAATCCTATCATTATGATCAATTATGAACTGAAACTCATAGCTTTGACTAGTGAGATGGCATTGGTACATGCCACCTTGATGGGATTGAATTGGAATCCCCTGGCATGTTTCTAACTCTACCATTAGGGGCAAGTCCGACTGAGCATGTCCCAAATTGTATATCTCTTTCCTCTCTTATTCCCACTCTTATATTTAACAGCGATCACTTTTCAGTTTAATTTTAAATACCTAAGAATAATTGTGTGTTAATTAAAGGGTTCAACCAATGGTATTAAGTAGAACAAAAACATACTAAAAGGAATAAAGTAGTAAGTTGTTCCTCGACAGTCAGGACAAGGGCTGATCAAGTCATTGTTTCTCATGGTGTCCATTTCACTTCAACAGGTTTCCTTTAAGGTGCTGTTAGTTGTCCCCGATCAGGGAGAATATATGATATTTGTCCCTTTGGGACTGGCTTATTTCACTCAGCATGATGTGCTCCAGATTCCTGCATTTTGTTGCAGATGACCGGATTTCATTTTTTTTACTGCTGTATAGTATTCTATAGAGTACATACCCCATAATTCTTTATCCAGTCTTCTGTTGATGAGCATTTAGGTTGATTCCATGTCTTAGCTATTGTGAATTGAGCTGCAATAAACATTAAGGTGCAGGCAGCTCTTTTATTTGCCAATTTAATTTCCTTTGGGTAAATTCCAAGGAGTGGGATGGCTGGGTTGTGTGGTAGGGTTATATTCAGGTTTCTGAGGAATCTCCAAACTGACTTCCATAGTGGCTTTACCAGTTTGCATTCCCACCAACAGTGGGTTAGTGTCCCTTTTTCCCCACATCCTCACCAGCATCTGTTGTTGGTAGATTTCTGTATGTGCGCCATTCTAACTGGGGTGAGGTGAAACCTCATTGTGGTTTTGATCCTGAACATTTTTTCATGTGTCTGTTGGCCATTTGGATTTCCTCTCTTGAAAAATGTCTATTGAGGTCCTTGGCCCATCTCTTAAGTGGGTTGTTGGTTTTGCTTTTGTGGAGTTTCTTGACTTCTTTGTAGATTCTGGTTATTAACCCTTTATCTGTTGCATAGTTTGCAAATATTTTTTCCCATTCTCTCGGTTGTCTCTTCACTCTCCTGACTGTTTCTTTTGCAATACAGAAACTTCTCAATTTGATGCAATCCCAATAGTTGATTTTGGCTTTGACTGCCTGTGCCTCCCGGGTCTTTTCCAGAAACTCTTTGCCTGTGCCAATATCTTGAAGGGTTTCTCCAATGTTCTCTAATAACTTGATGGTGTCAGGTCGTAGATTTAGATCTTTAATCCATGTTGAGTGGATTTTTGTGTAAGGTGTAAGGTAGGGGTCTTGCTTCATGCTTCTGCACGTGGAAATCCAGTTTTCCCAGCACCATTTATCGAATAGACTGTCCTTGCTCCAGGAATTAGTTTTAGATCCTTGATCAAATATAAGTTGGCTGTAGATGTTTGGATTGATTTCTGGTGTTTCTGTTCTGTTCCATTGGTCTATCCATCTGTTTCTGTACCAGTACCATGCTGTTTTGATTACAACTGTCCTGTAGTATGTCCTGAAATCTGGTATTGTGATGCCTCTGGCTTTGTTTTTGTTGTACAAGATTGTTTTAGCTATTTGAGGTCTCCTGTGTCTCCATATGAATTTCAGCATGTTGATGAATATTTGGATTGTTTCCAATCGATGGCTGTTACTAATAAAACTGTAATGAATATTTGTGTTTAAGCCTTTGTGCAGATGTATGTTTTACTTTCTTTAGGGTAAATACTTTGTAGAACTGCAATATAGTGTGGTGAATTCGTGTTTAACTTTGTAAGAAATTGTCAGCCTATTTTCCAAGTGATTTTACCACTTCACGTTCCCATTGGCAAGGCATATTCATTTATTTTTTAAAAAGATTTATTGGGGCTGGCACCATGGTATAGTAGGTTAATCCTCCACCTGCGGTGCTGGCATCCCATATGGGTGCCGGTTCTAGTCTCAGCTGCCCCTCTTCCAATCCAGCTCTCTGCTATGGCCTGGAAAAGCAGTAGAAGATGGCCCAAGTCCTTGGGAGACTGGGAAGAGGCACCTGGCTCCTGGCTTCAGATCGGCACAGCTCCAGCCGTTGTGGCCATTTGGGGAGTGAACCAACAGATAGACGACCTTTCTGTCTCTCCCTCTCACTGTCTGTAACTCTGCCTCTCAAATAAATAAAATAAAATAAAAATTTTTTAAAAAAATTATTTGAGAGGCAGAGTTAGAGAAAGAGAGAGGGAGAGACAGAGAGAGAGAGAGATCTTCTATCTGCTGGTTCACTCTCCAAATGGTAGCAATAGCTGGGCTGGGCCAGGCTGAAGCCAGGAGCTTCATCTGGGTGCAAGGATGCAAGCACTTGGGCCGTCCTCTGCTGCTTTCCCAGGTGCATTAGCAGGGAGGTGGATTGGAAGTGGAAGCAGCCAGATCTCGAACAGCCAAGTCTTGACACCCATATGGAATTTTGGCATTACAGGCGGTAGCTTAACCCACTACGCCATAGCACCAGCCTCTCCTAAAATTCTTGAGTTGCTTCATATTACTTCCCACTTGTTGTATCCAACTTAGAAACGCAATGTAAGTTATACTCAGTTAAAGAGAGACGATGACTTATTAAAATCCCAGTGCCATACTATTTGTGTGTGTGTGTGTGTGTGTGTGTGTGGTCCCTTGAACTCCTCTGTGTACTGACAGGGAAATAATGATTTCACAGATACTTGCTAGTATCATGTAGGGTTGGGACTATGAGTATGTAAAAAGATAAGAAGCATGGTATTATTCCAGGATAAAGTGCTAGTTTTATCTGAGAGTCCCCAAATGTTAGGCAGTAGAGGGAATCCATTTGTATACTAGATAATGTAGCCCCACATTCACCAGGCTGTTGACTAAAGAAATGTGATGTCTCCGTTCCTGCATTGTGAAAGCAGAGGTGGTGTGCTTGCCTTTTCTGCCCCAAACAGATGCGACATTATTTTCCTCTGTGACATAGGACCTGTTCAACACTTGACATCTGTAGATGGTTTGAGGTTATTGGGTAATGTCTGCTTTGTACCCTTCTGCTCTTAGCTTTTTGTTTCTAAGAGAAACTTTCCTTTAGTCTCTAAGCCATTGAAAAATATTTCTCTATGCAAGAGTTCATTACCCATTAATAAACTGAATATTGAAGGATTGTATGTATGCTCACATTCGAACCTTATTGAGCTTTTCTTGGGGGCAGGCCTTTCGGGGAACCTGGGTTCAATTTGTGTGACTCTGTGGAGTTCTTATTTTTCAATGCTACCTGAAACCAGGGAAAGATATATCTGTGGTTCAAATTATTTGAGTAAGTTGAAGCCCAATATTATTTCCTTTAAATGACTTTTAGTATTATTTTTTTAAGGAATAAAGCTGACTTCTTACAAGGTTGAATAGCAGTAGTATGCTTTGAGAGACTAAATAGCTTACCGGGACCTAAGTACTGTCTGTCTACTGATGTATTATTTATTCTTAGTTATATTATGCTGCTTTTCCCCAAAGGACTTGAATTAGAGACAACTAAAGTTGATAGTTAAGTTTTCTGTCACCTTGCTTTCTGCTCCTTCTCTCCTGTCAGCTGTCCACCTCCTACCCCACTGGTGTCTACCTTGGTTTGCCCTCTTCAAAAAGGAGCCAGTGCCCCAGAGGCATACCATTTTCTTCTCTTCTAACCACCCTCCATCCTAGCAAGTGTGAAATGAAGTTGAACAATCTGATTGAAGTTCTTCATAGGCAAGTTAAAGTGACCAATAAATTGAACTCCTGGAGGGAGGCGCTGGAGAGGCACTTGTGTTTTAAATCAGTAATTTAGTTTTAATTTGAATCTTTGGCATTCGGGGGGTGATCAGGGAATGATAAGGACTGGGAGCGTCTGCCCTGGGCCTTCCCCCTCTCGAAGTTTTCTCCAGAGCACGCCATGAAGCGGGCAGAAATCAATGCACCTTTGGCTCCTATGCTCCTGTGCTGCGTTTATTCAGGAGGAAACTGAAGCTTGGGAAGGTTAGTCGCTGTACCCAAATTTCCACCTGAACACATGGAAACAATACCTCATAGCGTTGTTGTGAAGATGAACTATCTGCTGTATGTACAACATCAAGCTGCCTGGAAAAAAAGTGCACAATTTAGAAAGTTCTTGTTGTTCTCATCCATGAATTGCTCTCCACAAGGAAGGGAAGATGTCATTCATATGTATCCTCTACTCTCCCTTTCTAGGCCTTATGGCATGTGCTGCTGAGTTTCCACTGATGCCAGAGTTAGACTCTCTTTAAATTAAATTTAAGTTCAGAAGTAAGTTGATTTGAAGAAAATCATTTGGTATCAGATTGGTATGTGGATGGGATTCCTCCTGGTACCACCAACTCAGAGTCTCTAATGGGCAGCCACTTATTTTTATTGTTTGCCTCTCTTTGCTAAAATATAAGCTCATTCGGGCGGGAATCTTTTTCTGGTTTTGTTAAGTGAGCAAAGTATCTAAAACAACGGCGGGGAGGTGGTCAACCGATACTTAGTGACTGGCTGAATCACCTTGACATTCACAGTCCTTTGTAATGGGGTCCACTCTATCTTACAGGGTCACCTTTGCCGCTGCTCTTCTCTGCGTGTCACCACTATTAGCAGTTTTGCCATGCACACCCCTGGCATCCCCATCACTGCATTTACTCGCAGTCTTTCCCCTGCTCTGGATAAATAATCCCGAGTCTAAGCTAAGATTTAATTAGAAGAACATTCTTCAGTGTGGGTTTGTTAGGAATGGAGGTTCAGATTGGTGCCTCCTCACACGGGGCACCAAACTGTTAGGAAAAGAGGTGCAGAACAGAGAGGAGCAAGAATACAAATTTACAGTCAGGCTGAATTTGTTCAGAGAAAATAGATCCGCAGAGGTGGGTGACCAACTGTAGGCCTGCACACTGATGGAACACACACAGGAGGCCCTGACCCTAGGGGCCAGGCCTTTTTACATCTTAGGTGGGGCTAGGAGTGGCGGTGGGGGTAAGGGGCAGCAGGGGGAGGTGAATTCCTGGAAACTGGTCTTCCACGTGGCCACTGGGCCTCTGAACCTGGGGAAGAATGGGGTGGAGTATAAAGACAATAGTGTGTGAGACAGAATTGAGATTCAAGGGCAAGAAATAAATTCCCATATTATGAGTGAGAATAGCTGAGGCTTATGCCTTTGTTCTATCAGGATTTGTATCTGTGAAAAATGTAAAAAAGAGCTTTAATGTCCATCAATCATTCATAAGTTAAATAACTCATGCAACCTAAACTTCATGGAGGCAAATTTGGTGATATGCCTCAAAATGACAAATGCACATGGCTTTTGAGTCAAAAACTCTGCTTTTTGGACTTTATTCCGCAGATATACTTACTCGTGTGCCCAATGAATATGTGTTGGTGAGTCACTGTGGTGCTTTCGTCACTCCTATTAGACACAGCAGTGACAGAATTCATTAAATTATTATGTAGAGCTATATTTATTGGTGTGGGAGGATCATAATAACTAACATTAATTCAACTTGCTATATGTCAGGCAGTGATAAGTGTTTATGTATTTTTATCTCATTTAGCCCTCATAACAACTATGTGAGGTAGTTACTATAATAGTCCTTATTTTACACAGGAGCAAATGGACTCATCAGAGAAATTCATTTACTTAAGCAAGGTCAGACAACTAATAAGGAGCAAAGCTGAGATGTCCAAAATATATTATGATAAAACACTATATATACTATGACTCAATTCTGTTAAAAAAAAGTACAGAGAAAAATTTATATGTGTGCGTGTAAAAAGATCATAAAGAAATATGTCAAAGTGTTAATAGTTGGATAGTGGCATTGTGTATGCTTTTAATTTTCTTCTTTTTACTTAGCGTTTTCTGATTTTTCTGTTAAATTTGGGGGCTGACACAGAAGGAGGAAGTAAAGGCAGAAGGCACAATTACCTGTGTAATTGTAAAGGTTACTAAGCTTTAGAAATCTGCTGGTAATGTGGAACAATGACCCAGATAGGAAGGAAGTGTTTTTAGGCTGAGAGGAAAAAATCAGTGGGGAGGGAGAGCTGGCCAAAGGGAAAAAGGATGGCTCCTAGGGCTCCTTTTCTTGCAGGAAAAGGCAAGAGAACCTAATGCCCAGGGTACTAGTGGGAGGGGTGACCTTGAGGAGAAAGTGCCTCCTTCCCATGAGGCTGAGAGTGAGGGGATGGACAGGTTTGGGCCACCATGCAGAGAAGTGGAGAGGCGAGGTGAGATGGGAAATACTCAGAGCTCCTGCTTGATGATCTGGGGGCCTCTATCATAGAAATCCACAGCTGGGCTCTGCACTAGGGGGGTCTGGAGCAAGGGTGAGGTACAGGATGTGAGGAGAGAGGGAGAGGATTTGGAACAATCACTGAGAGAAATTCGATACAGATATATAAAAGGACTGCCTTGGGGCCCCTCTGAGGCTGGCTGGTCTGGCTTTGTAGTGCAGCCAGCTTCATGACCTTCTCCAGCAATAGCTATCAGCCTGGGAGCAGGCAGTGCAGGGAATGCAGGGTGGGGTTTTCACAGGCCCTGGGGACTGGCAGAGCAGGTGCCGCCGAAGGTCACGGGGAGAGTGAGTTCAGAGGATCCACACTAGCAGAGCTAAAGTGGCTGGTCATCAGGCTGATTTGGAAGGCGGAGAGGAAGCCAGCAGGCTACTGTTGGCCCTTAGGAAAGGAAAGGGAAGGACGGGCATACTGGTTGCCATGGGGACCAAAGAGCCACACAAGATCACCGATAGGAGGCTAGGGTCAGAGGGCTTTCTGAGTTTAAGGTGTTGAAGGAGTCTCGAATGGGATCCTGGGGTTTGGTGGCAAGGAGCAGCAAGGAAACAGCACAGGATGAAAGGGCACAGGCAGCACTCGAACACCTCTTACCTGATGGAGGGCAGCTGGCAATACTGGCCAGAATTACAGCTGCCCACTCTTTCCATCCAGCGAGGGCTCTTTGAGGAATTTCTCCCGAAGATACACTTACTTGACTGTGTGCACAATGATTGTGTAAGATGAGTCACTGCAGCAACAGATTGGCAAGAGCCTAAAGATCTTTTGATAGTGATTTGATTAGTTCAGTAAATTATGCTTCATAAAATGGACTGCTAGGTGGCTGTAATGTGTTATGTATTGATATGGAATGATCTCCAGATTATATCGTTAACTGGAAGAAGCAAGGTTTACAACAGTGTGAGCAGTTTTGCAATGTGTTTACAAACATATGCATAAAACATTGCCATAAGGATACATAAAAAGCTGTTGCCTCCAAAGAGGGGGGATTGTTGGCAAGTGCACGGGGGTTGGAAGCTATTGGCTAGAAGTTAAAGGTTAAAAGGGGACTTTTCACTTCTTTCTTTTTCTGTACCTTTTGTATTTGAGACATGTGAATATATTACTCCCTGAGAAAATACAATAATTAACTTAAAATTATATATAATTTAAATATTTATTTACAATATGATTTTCTACATAACTTGAATCTATGAATTTGAACATGCATAATCAATAACTCCAATCTCTTTTTATTAAATCATTAAAAGCACAAGGACAGCTTCCATCAGAGATTTGCTTGAGACCAGTCAGTTTGCTAGGTGTAATAGGTGGGAACTTGGAGGAAATGAAATTGATCAAGTAATCAAGCTGATAGCTGTAGCAGATGGGTGATGGGTATATGGGGGTTCATTTTTATTTGAAACATAAAAGTGGCATCTTTATAACTCAAAAACAGTTAAAGTTTGGCAGTGAATTAAGCAAATGCTGTTCTCAGTATTTTGGTAAATTTTTCAGAATACAGAAGTTGAAATAGAAAAAAAAAAAAAAAACCTCTCACTAGGCCCTTGCTAAGAACATTCATGTACTTTCTCATCCTGGCTCTTGTATCTCATAATTGAGTGGAAATTCCCATTCTCCCAATGGCTTCAGAAACAGCAGTACTGCCTCACTGACTTCCCTTTATTATGGGACCCGGTACTGTTCTCCGGATTTTTCCTATTAACAACAATCTTTCCCCATCCTGTTGTGTGTTAATTGGCTACTGCCTTATCCTTATTACAGGGAAAGTTCATCCTGTTCTCAAAAAATCACTTCTTTAGTTTCTTACACTCACTTGACTTTCTCTTCCTGCCTTACAGTGTATTATTAGCAACTCTAACTAATTTGGGGCCACGCCCTTATGCAAGTTACTTATATTCATCAATCTGGGGCTGAGATCTCTTGGACATTCGATCTACATCAGTGGGAAGGTCATCAATAGGCACACTTGCGTCCAACCTTTCAGCCTCAAATTGTTTGGCTTCTCCCTGCGCTGCTTATGTTACCTCAGGGCCTATGGCCCCCTCAGCCTGACCCCTGACACCTGCTAATCTATGCCTTGGCATCTGTCCTCAGGAGGCACGTGGCTTCCTCTGGCTGCCCACAGGCGCAGATTCCTTCCCCACATCCCACAGTCCGTCAGTCACCTCTGCTTGCATGTCTCAATGGGACCCCAAACTTCATTCTCCCAACTTTACATGTCTCCTTTACCCCTTCCCTACAGAGCTCCTCTGCCCCCTTTCCCAGGAAGTCTGTGTTGATTATACCTCCTCTGTGCTCTCCTGGCATCCTTTATAACATGGAATGGAGCTTGCCTCTTATTGTCCCTCCTGCCAAAAACTGCAGGCTAAAGATAGACACCAGGTCTTGTTCTCCCTTGAATTTCACACACCTCGGCATTGGGTACATGGTTAAATGCTCAAAATAGCATACATATTTTAAATCGTTAATTTTAAATACTTAAAACTTACAGAAAACCGCCTAGAATAGAACGTTCACATTACTTTTTCCAGATTCATCTGTTGTAAACATCCTATTACATTTGTTCTATCTCTCCACATACACACTCAGATACACACACACACACACACACACAAGATTTTTTTTCCTGAAACACTTGAGAGTAAGCTACAGACATCATGTCCCTTTGCTCCTTAATCCTTCAGCGTGTTTCCTAAGAACAAGGACATTATGTTACATAAACACAGTGGAGTTCTCAAATTCAGGAAGTATAACACTGACTCAGTATATTGTTACATGTGGATCTTCAAAACATTCATGGAAAATGTGTATTATGAAAAAACCTATGCAATATATTCATACTAAAACTATGCAAATATATTAATACCAAAATCAACTTAGCTTTTAATTTCATCTTCCATGAACTTTTTGAGGTACCCTCATGTAATCTACAGCTCATATTCAAATTCTAATCACCCCAAAATTGCCCTATATAGCTATTGTTTTCCCTCAACCATAATCCCATGTAGGATCACATGTTGTATTTAGCAGTCGTATCTCTTAGTTTTCAAATCTGGAACCGTCCTCAACCTTTCTTTTTCTTTTATGGCATTGACGTTTTGGAAGTGTGCGGGTCATTGTAGAATGTTGTCCAGTATGGGTTTGTCTGATGTGTTCTCATGATGAGAGTCAGGTTACACATTTTTGGCAGGAGTGAAACATGAAAAGGCACATGACTATTCTTTGTAATATTAATTTTGATTTCTTGGTCAAGATGATGTTTTCCAGATTTTTCCGCTGTAAGGAGACTATTTTCTTTTTTTACTTAGTAACTAAAGTATGGGATGATACCTTGAAAGTACACAAGTATCATGTTTTCCAGGAAGATTTCTCTCACCAGTTTTAGAATCCATTGATGACCCTTTGGCAGCTGTCAAATAGTAATTTTCTATACATATGCACCTTTTCATAATAGTAGGTATGTAATAATACATATGCACCTATGTGTCCTAAAGAAGGGATGCCTCTCTTGCTAGCAGCCTCTGGTTGGTTCCAAGGATGGAGTCTAGGCAAACACAAGCTGGCAGCTGGCTCCAAACCACATGATCCTTCATAGCACTTGGGAGCCTTAGATGAAGACCTCCTATAAGCCTTTGGTCTTAATGGGGCCCCAGAATGGACTCCTAGACTTCCCCAAGATAGTGTCCATGCGAAGGCTGGTAATAGCAGCTGTCTGCTCAGTAGGCCCCATGCCTTTGGATTCACTGCCTGCCTACCCTCGCTACTTGGCCTCAAATGTGAGAGCAGAAAGGGTCAAGGGGGGAATTCTTGCCTGCATTTCGACCTCTCTGAAAAATATGAAGTGGAATTCAGTATTCCACACAAGCTCTTCTGCCGTTCTGCAGATCCATATTTTGAACCACTTGCATCAGGGCACTATTTTCTGTGGATTGATATACAGAGAAGGAAAGCGGGCCGTGACTCCATGGAGGGCAGAAGGAAGTGTGTGGGAGGGCTATCTGTTTGGGGAATCCGTTACTTTCCTGGGGCATCTGTGATGTAGTATCACAAACGGAGTGGCTTAAAGCAACAGGAATGATTCTCTTCCAGCTTCTGGTAGCTTCCTTGACTCGTGGCTGCACAACTGTAGTCTCTGCCTCTGTCTTCATATGGTGTTCTTCTCTCTTTGTAGCTTCACATGGTGTTCCCTCTCTGTATCTTTGTCCGTTTACCTCTTGTTACAAAAACATCAGTCACATCGGATTAGGGCCCTCGTGATAATGTGACTTCATCTTAATGTTATTACATTGGCAAAGGCCCTACTTCCAAATAAGGTCACATTCACAGGTACTGAGGATATCTTTTGGGGGGACATAACTCAGTCTGTCCATGGACCCTGTCTGAAGTGTAACCCATCTGAGAACACGAAGTGGAGTGCTATTCTCTCTACTGCTTAGCCCAGTATAAGCAGAACTCTCTGTCTCTCCTACTTGCTCTGGTTTTACTGGCTTGCCAACATGTAAAGAAGAAAAATGAGATGAGCAGAACATGCTCTGACCCTCGAAATAGACTTACAACACAATTTGCAAGTGATCACAAGCTATTCATGTAACCATTACATAGCGGACAATAATAGAGAGCAATTACAATCTGCATAGCTCTTGCCCTTACATTCCCTCGTATCATTCTCACAATTGCTTTGTGATATAAATACATTTGTCACCATTTAACAGATTGGGAGCACGAGACCCAGAGAGATGAAGTAACTCCCTGCAGGTCACACAGCCCAGTAAATTCCATGTAAGGCAGGATCACGTCTGTGAAGCACAGAGCCCACTCCCATGGTAGGCAGGCAGTGAATATTTGTTGGCTGAATCAGTGAATGGATTATGAAATCTGAGACTACATCTCTGGTCTTCATTTGCTGATCGATTACTCTTTTCATTGTACTCCATGAATAACTTACAGACTGCAGCCTGTAGTGTGGTCACAAGACAGAGATTGGGGGTATAGATAGAAGTGGGTCAACTTCAGATTCTCCTGCTGTATTTGATAACCTTCCAAATTCTGTGGCAACAAGCATTCTTACTCCGGCTCCACACCTGATAAACTGATGAAGAAGTCATTTGTCAACATACTTAAACTACTGGCTTCCAATTTTAGCTGATCCTACCGTTTGTCTAAAAATATGTGTGCATGGAAGGCAGGCTTTATCACATCAAGGGTTTTGCTATAACAATGTATCAAGGAAGTAAAGAATTCAGCATGTTAGCTTAGTATCTTGGAAATGGGTGGTTGGCTTCCCTTTATTCCCACTTTGAGTCTCCATTGGCATGGGGGAGACATCCAGGAGCCTCCATTTAGCCAGCCAATAAGGACTCATTAATAAGCTCTTGTGTGCCCTGCGACCCTGGACTAGATACTGTGGGAGAAAGAGTGCTATGGCAGCCACGTGGGAAGCAATGAATATGGCAATTGCTAAATACCTGGTAGGTGACAGATGCTTCACAAACCCTGAAAGGCAAGTTATTACCCCCGTTTAACAGATGAGCAAACTGAGTGGTAGAGAGACTTAGACAACTTGCCCAAGGTCACATAGCTTTTAGGTGGTGCAACTGGGATTTGAACCCAGACCCCTCTGACTCAAACTAGGAGAATAACGTAAACCAGCTTATGGTTGTGGTAGGAAGCATGGGCCAGATGTACTGAAGTTTCAGGGAGATGCACGGAGTATGTGAAAGACAAGATGGAACCTCTAGGAGACAGGGTGTGCCAGGAATCTGACAGCCTGTGGCAAGTGCTCCCATCCCAAATCCTCCTATAACCTGTTGGTTACAACTGCCTGTTCCCACCCAAGAGCTCAGGCTTTGTGCATCTCCAGGTTTGCTCAGGGAAGTAGAGGGAAACTGGTTTGGATTTCTACATTCAGCTCAAGCTGCCCTTCTCTGAGGCTAGTTGAACTCTTGTTCTTCCAAGTGCCTGATCGCCTGGGGCAATTTCTCCTCTGAGCGGAGACGGGCCTCTTGGCTGTGTGTGGTGCCTGGTGCCTCTCATCCCAGAACTCCAAGACTCCAGACACACACCCTGGCCTGACCTCTCTCTCTTTCCTACCCTTATGCTTCTATTCACATAGAAGCGATGAGAAGAATTTAACAGGTTTCTGCTTTTTTTCCATGTCAGGGAGAAGAGATGATTCAGTTGGCTGCACAATCTTCCCATTTGTTCAAGGCACAACCAATGGACAACTCCAGCTGAAACATCATTTCTGTCAATTAGAATAAAAGAAGGGCACATGCATTCTCTGATGTTTTTCCCTAGCCAAGAAACTAAGATGGGAGGAAAAGTTAAGGAGTTACAATGAATAGGCTGGGGGATGGGGTTCTCTCCCAAGAAAAATGGGATAAATGAAAGGTTTTGCAGGATGCCCACATCCCACATTGGAGTACCTGGGTTTGAGTCCCAACTCTAGCTCCTGGCACCAGCTTCCTGCTAATGCACACCCTGGGAGGTAGCAGGTGATGGCTCAGGTGATTGGGCCCCTGCCACCCATGTGGGAAGCCTGAATTGGGCTCCTTGCTCCCAGATTCAACCTGGCCCAGTTGTCACTCTCACAGGCATTTATGAAGTACACCACCAGATTGGAGTTCTCCCCCCCCCCTCTTTTTCTCACTCTCTCTCTCCCCTGCTTTCACATCTGTTAAAAACTAAAAAACTAAACATTAATTTAAAAAAATAATTCAAAAATCAAATTAAAAAAATACAGGATTGTGCTGGAAGTTTCTTAAAATTTTGAAATAATTATAGATCCACAAGAAGTTGCCTTTCACCCAGTATTCCCAAATAATCGCACATCAAGTGATTATAGTATAATATAAAGGCCAGAAAATTTGACAGAGGTACAATGTGTGTGTGCAGTTCTAGCCATTTTACAACATGGTTAGATTCATGGAACCATCACTGCAATCAAGATACAAAACAATTCCATCTCCACAAAGAGCTCCCTTGTGGACCCTTTTTTTGTCACACCCCCACCATCTCTAAGCTCTGGTAATTTCTAATTCATTAATATTTTTCTCCATCTCTAAAATTTTGCACTTTAAAAATGTCAGTTTCTGGCACTTTTAGTTTTCATAAAACTTCAGGCTCAAAAAATGGCTTCTCCAAGCCCAGACTCAGATTCCCTCTACAATGTACCTGTCAAATGTCTGTCCAGTCCCTGGCAAACAAAAACCAGAACTTTATTGAGTTTTTAGGAGTGTTGAAAACTTTGATATAAACCTTTAGAGCTAGGGCACGGTTTCCTTCCATAAATGCCTTCACACCGTGAAACTCTTGGCTTTAGATTAACTATTACAATAATGCCCTCTTGTGCTGATTTAGCTGTCACACACTGTGCTGTCCCAAACCAGCAGCTCCTTTTTCTGTTCCTTTTACCTAGTGAGAGGGATGAGGTATGGGGATCCTGGAAGGCCCATAGAAAATTCCAGAAATCCATTAACTACAGATTAAAACTCTGGCCTCCAGCAATTTGGACCTTTCAAAGGAAAGTGGTTCATGTGTGGAACTGGGTCCCTCAGCTGATGTGTTATGTACATGATCTCTACAATGATCATTCCGCAAGATCATACAAGCTAGAGTCGAAGTCCCTGGGACTCTTTTATGGGTACAAGAGCAATGCAAGCCACTGTGTAGTCTGTGATAAGAACACCACAGAATAATCAGCCAAAGTCATGCTAAGATGAGAAGGAGTTAGCAGAAGTGAAGCCGCAGGAATTTTATGGCTCCAATCACTTTGGATCCCTCACCTCCTCTGCCCTGGACTATTTTGACATCTTCCCATTTAGCACAAATTTGACTTGTTCTTCACTTCACAAAGAACACTGTGCTCTCTTCAACTGAACAGCAGCACATATGAAAAGCCAAGGTCAGACCCATTAGGATGTGGTTCCCTTTAAAAGAAATGACTTTAGACTAATGGCTCCCTTCACAGCCAGCCCCAGAGGTAGAGGTGGGGGTGAGCACCTGCCTTTGAGCCAGGAGACACTGTGGTCCAGGAAACAGACCCCCCAGTTCCTTACTTTCTGAGACTTTTGCCTTCGAGAACACTCTTCACTTCCCCTTAGGTGAGGTGAATAGGAGCAGCGAAGGACAGAAGGAGAGAACGCAGCTCTGGGTCCACATCACAGCCCACAACCAGACTCTGAGTATGCGTGATAAGATGATGAGTGCAGCCACTTACATCACAAGGTCCCCTCCACCCCTACCCTGACCCCTCACCAGAGAACCCATTGCTATTATTTGTAATTTCCAAAGTGAAAAGATATTTACAACTAATTAAATAATCCTGACATGTTCTCAGCTTTCTTTTTTTTTTATATATATAATCTTTGTGGCTATTCTTGTGGTTTTTTTTTTTTTTCCAGCCTCTGGGAAGTGGAAAGAACACAGAGCTAGCAGGTGGCCTGGGAGCAGGTCTTGGCTCTGCCTGGCACTTACTGGGAGGCCTTCTTGTGGAAGACAAGGAAGTTCAACTCTCAGAGCCTCAGTTTTCTCATCTGAAAAAGTGGGCTAACAACTACCCTTGTTACTAACCTTACAGAAATGGGAGTTGAAATAAAAAGAGACCTTAGGGAAGTCCTTGTGGAGGTTTTGGAAGGAACACACAGTTATTCATGCATAATTAAAATACAATATTCAAAATGCACTGTTCTCAACGTGTGCTTTCATGTTTAGAAAAACACACTTAAGGGGCCAGCATTGTGGTGCAGCCGGTTAAGCCACTGCTTGAGACACCAGCATCTTGTATCAGAGCACCAGTTCTAGTTCCACTTCCAATCCAGCTCTCTGCTATGGCCTGGGAAAGTAGCAGAAGATGGCCAAGTCCTTGGGCCCCTGCACCCACGTGGGAGACCTGGAAGAAGCTCCTGGCTCGTGGCTTTGGATTGGCACAGCTCCAGCAATTGCAGGCATTTGGGGAGTGAACTAGCAGATGGAAGATATTTCTCTCTCACTCTCGCTCGCTCTCCATCACTTTGCCTTTCAAATAAATAAATGTTAAAAAAAAAAAAAGAAAAACGCTTTTAAAATAACTCTTAAAGTCTTATCTATTTTACCTTAGGTGTTTTTATTGATTTTTTTCACTTTTGTTTATTTTGCTTCAATTCTCAGCATTGTTCATTTTATATATATACACACACACGTTTGTCTCTCTATATGTATATGCATATATATATATATATTTAGTACATGGACAAACTTGACCATACGATATCATTTCATCCACCTGAACTTGAGAGAGACAAGGTGATCCAAATAGTTATTTACGTGGCAGAGGACATGCACTTAGAATTCGATTTCATGCATAAAGACAAGTAGTTTTTTTTTTTTTTTTTTTTTTTTTTTTTTTTTTTTTTTTTTTTTTGCCAGGCAGAGTGGACAGTGAGAGAAAGAGACAGAGAGAAAGGTCTTCCTTTGCCGTTGGTTCACCCTCCAATGGCCGCCCCAGCTGGCGCGCTGTGTCCGGCGCACTGAGCTGATCCTAAGCCAGGAGCCAGGTACTTATCCTGGTCTCCCATGTGGTGCAGGGCCCAAGGACTTGGGCCATCCTCCACTGCACTCCCTGGCCACAGCAGAGAGCTGGCCTGGAAGAGGGGCAACCGGGACAGAATCCGGCGCCCCGACAGGGACTAGAACCCAGTGTGCCGGCGCCACAAGGTGGAGGATTAGCCTAGTGAGCCGCGGCGCCGGCTAAGACAAGTAGTTTTGTTAAGCCAGTAGGCTTACCAGTTTTTCAGCAGGTATACTGTCTCACAATAGCAAGTTGTGTCCAGCTCATTTGGTTCTGTAGTAGAAAGTCAATCATAACCCTGTGGAGGCCTAGCACCAGGCCAGTGTGCCTACCCTCCGCACCTGGTCTTTTTATGTGAGGGCAGATTGCCCTGTACTGGATCCCTGGGGTTTTGAGCTGAGAACTTCATCAGGTTCCTGCTAGAGACTAATTAATCATCACATCAGCTACTTGGTTGCAAAACCAAGTAGCCATGCTGATCCATTAATGCAAGTCCCAGGAGTCATTAGGGCAGCAAAAGAGAAGGAAGTGGCCTGATGTCCTCACAGGATTAGAGGAGAGAAGTTCCCCAGATCCGATGAGTTCCAGCTAACCTGGGGGTATGCTCTAGGCATATGCTTTTGCTCCCTCTTCCAGTAATATCCCTTTCAAAGAGTTAGCCACAAACAAAAGGGCCTATTGTATTGCCCAGCAATGCTTAAGCATATAAAGCTACCTTTTGGTGTAGGCAACTCGGTACTCCAGCAGAGCCACAGGCTAAGGCCACCCAACGGGTCACACAGTGAAATAGGTGGTTAATAGGTGTCAGTTAACCACTGTCCCTTCCTGCCTGTGTGATGACGACAAACAGATTTTTACTGATTATTTGAGTCTATAGCAAATCTTCTCTGTGCTCCGGGAGAGCTTGTGGCCTGCAACTTGCTTCATATTTGGGTCAACAGTCACTGTCAAGAGGGAGTAACTTTGATGGTTGCTCCAGTTCTTGTTTTCTGACCACTGTAAGTACTGAGCTGGGTGCACAATGCTGTAATAGCTGGTTGAAAGTGAAAAGGCCTTTCGCTGGAGCCAGCAATTGTGAGCCTGATAGCAAACCCTTTGGTTTTCTGCCTTCGGCGGTGGTTGTTGCTCAGAAGACTGGTTGGTTTTGTGTTGTGTCTACACATACTGTCTCACTTTCTTCTTTCACCGAGTTGCCCCCAAATTGAACCCTCTGTATGGGAAGAAGCATGCTATAAGTCATAGACTCTGAAGCCAGCTAGACCTATGTTCATTAGCTGTGGGATCTTTGAAAAGTCAAATAATCTCTCTCGGCTGCAGTTATCTCATCTGTAAACTGGGCATGATAATATCTACCTTGCAGTATTGTTGCAAGATGGATAGGAGGTTATTGTGTGTCTACCCTGTGCCAAGCGGTCAGTGCTTCTTTAACCTTGCATGCACGCACAGATCACCTGGGGATCTTGTTACCAGCCTACCCTGATTCAGTCGGGCGGGGGTGGAGTCTCATTGCTGTCCTTTGTTGGTAAGCTTGCAGGGGATTCCCAGGCTGCTTTCTGGGCCAAAGGCCCATACTTGGGGCAGCAAGGGTTTAGATAGCATTTGCTAAGCAACCAGCACAATTATCTATGTATTTAATTCCATTTTCCATGAGCTTTTTGAAGTCCCCTCATGCATGATCACCTTGGAATAGTTTAATCACTCATTGAAAAATGAGAAGCAGCCGCCTGTGATGTCTGAATCCTGGCTGCTCTGCTTCTGATCTAGCTCCCTATTGATGCACCCGGAAAAGCAGCAGAAGGTGGCTCAAGTAGTTGGACCCCTGTCACCCATATGGGAGACTTGGATGGGGTTTCTGGCTGCTGGCTTCAGTGTGGCTCAGCCCTAGCTGTTGCAGGCATTTGGGGAGTGAACCAGCAGATGGAAGGTCTCTGTTTCTCTCTGTCCCTTTGTTTTCACATAAATAAATCTTTTTTAAAAAGGTAAAAATGAGAAGAAACCTTTTCCCACAAAAGTAATACCAGTCTGCCAATAGTTGTATTTCCTTAGCTTTGACAAAATCTCTCAAGATTGGCCAATTAGGCCAGCGCCGTGGCTCAATAGGCTAATCCTCCGCCTTGCAGCGCTGGCACCCCGGGGTTCTAGTCCCGGTTGGGGCACCGGATTCTGTCCCGGTTGCCCCTCTTCCAGGCCAGCTCTCTGCTGCGGCCCGGGAGTGCAGTGGAGGATGGCCCAAGTCCTTGGGCCCTGCACCCCATGGGAGACCAGGAGAAGCACCTCGCTCCTGCCTTCGGATCAGTGCGGTGCGCCGGCCATTGGAGGGTGAACCAACGGCAAAAGGAAGATCTGTCTCTCTCTCTCTCACTGTCCACTCTGCCTGTCAAAAAAAAAAAAAAAAAGATTGGCCAATTTATTATACTATTTCCTCCACTTTTATAAATGTTTAAAATTTTCTGTAATAATTTTTTTAAAGATTTATTTATTTATTTGAAAGGCAGAGTTACAGAGAGGCAGAGGCAGAGAGACAGAAGTCTTCCATCTGCTGGTTAACTCCCCAAATGGCTGCAATGGCCAGAGCTGGGCTGATCCAAAGCTAGCTAGGAGCCAGGAGCTTCTTCCAGGTCTCTCATGTGGGTTCCGGGGCCCAAGGACTTGGGCCATCTTCTACTGCTTTCCCAGGCCATAGCAGAGAGCTAGATTGGAAGTGGGGCAGTCAGGACTTGAACTGGCGCCCATATGGGATGCTGGCACTGCAGGTGGTGGCTTTACCTGCTACGCCACAGTGCCGGCCCCATAAATTTTTGAGTTAAGAAATCAAACCAGGGTCTGGCATTCTGACATAGTGGGTAAAGCCACTGCCTGCAGCACCAGCATCTCGTATCGGTGCTGGTTGGAGTCCCAGCTGCTCCACTTCCAATCCAGCTCTCTGCTAATGGCCTGGGGAAAGCAGCAGAAGATGATCCAAGTGCTTGGGCCCCTGCTACCCTTATGAGAGTTCTGGAAAATCTCCTGGCTCCTGGCTTCAGCCTGGCCCAGCTCCAGCCATTGCAGTCATTTGGGGGAGTGAACCAGCTGATGGAAGATCTCTCTCTTTGTCTCTCCCTCTCTTTCTGTAACTCTGTAACTCCCCAAATGCCCACAACAGCTGGGGCTGGGCCAGGATCAAGCCAGGAGCCAGTAACTCCATTCTGGTCTCCCATATGAGTGGCAGGAGCCCAAGTACTTGCCATCTTCAGCTGCTTTTCCAGATGCATTAGCAGGGAGCTGGATCAGAAGAGTATTGGGATTTGAACTGGCACTCTGATTTGGGATGTGGATGTCACAAGCTATGGCTTAACCCATTGCACCACAGTGCCTACCCCTGGGCCCATTTCTTATTAGGCACTGAAGATGTCATAGCCTAGAGCAGGTGTCAGTTTAATTGCATGAACATTTTCTGATTACCCGTGTTTCAGGCAAATCGGAAAACAGCAAAATGTACCCAAACGAAACAGCCAGCTCGGGTTTAGTCCACTTGCACTTTTGTTCTCTTCGTTGTATGAAGCCTCTCTAAACCTGTATCCTAATTTATTCCTCCTTTTCCTGCCTGTGGCTTACTTAAAGGGTCTTTGATGTGGTCACTGAACAAGGCCTCATGCTGATGCCTGGTAGCTGGGTCAACTCTTTGTTATTCTGTTCGGTATTTAATCCTGGAGCCTAATGTTCTGCTCTGGTATGTTGTTTATCACTTCCAGATTATAGGTGTAGCAAATATTTTCCTAATGAAATAATCACTAACTTGACATTCTGCTGCTGAGATACTACAGGGAAGCTCTGCTGGGCTCCTCTATTTGAATCATCTAATGAAGTCACAGGGTCCCAGTTTCGCCCCCAACTTCCTTTAGGTCTAAATTGTTCCTTGCGGGCATGTACCCTGTAAATGTCAAGGCTTTAGATGCCACTTGAAATCGTCAAACTCTTTCATAATAGCAAAGTTTTGAAACCTTAACATCTACTTCCGTGTGCATGTGGAAACCCTGTAGGCATCTCCACAGGCAGCTGCTATATAGTCTCTCTACTTAATGGCTTGGCAAATGAAAATATCTAGGAGTCGTTTCATTTGTTGCCCGAATCCCTTCTAGAAACCTAAAACTTAACATGATGACTTTATACGACTTCTTTGGAAGTGAACTCAGGTGGCAGAATTGTGCTGGCCTAACGATTTGGAGGTGGCAGAAACACCTGCGGTGACAGATAATTACAATGATTGCCGTGTCTCTTGCTGTGCGCTTCCTGTTTGCTGGCTGCTTTCAGCATGAATCACACTTGTTTTCACAGTGACAACCACTTCTTTACCTCTTCCCTGATTAAACTATAATACCCACAGCCCCTGGACTAGCTTCCTTCTTTCCTCATTAGCCTACGTTCATCCCCTTGAATCATGGCAATAAAGTCTTCTTCGGGGTTGGCAAGAAATTAATAGCGCACACATCACAGTGTCAAATATCTCCCTGTATACTCTTCTAAAAGAACCCTCCTCATCGCGTGGCACACTCATCCTTACCTTTCCTTGTGAACCCACTCCTCTCAACGTGAATCAAAGTGACCCTCCCAGGGCCAGCTCGGTCCCATCCCAGGTCTTGGACTACTCAGAAGACATTTTGAAAGACAACATGATGTTTATGCATAACACTAGAAATACACATCAGCTAATAAAAGCGATCACTTTTTAAGGGACTGGGGAGGGCTGCCTTGTCACTGTGTATCTTCTTAGAAGCATGTGCCTATTAACTGTTCAAAAAGTTAAATTAAACATGAATTAACTCCCTTGGCTAAGTTGAACTGGAGACATTTCTAAATGCTCACATATTTTACCATTCCTATTTTTTTAATTTAACTCACAAAAGTATGAAGCAACTTTGGTAACCCCCCTCCCAAGAAATACTTACATCAATGCAAAACTTAGGTCTCCATTTTCTTTTATTTTTTTTAAAGTAATCTCTGTTCTTTACAATGTGTTATCACACACGTACATACACATGCGTGCACCTGTGTGGGCACGCACACACAGAGGATTTGAGATGGATAAACAAGGACAGCCTCCAAACATAAGGTTTTTTTTTTTTACAAAGTTCAAAGTAGATTAACATTTATGTGCTTTTCAGTCATTACACAATGTACAGACATAATGCATTTAACAATTCAGGCTCCCCAAATGGTTAAACAATGAGAATTTTCTATGAAAGACTAGACATCAAAGCTTTTAGAAGCAGAGTACTGTTTCCTGCTAAAATCACCCTCCAGCATACACTTGTGTTCATGTACATTCCTTGAGAATGCTACAGTAGCAGTGCATAAATTCATTCTGTAAAAAGATCTGAAAGAGAATTGTCAAGAGACTCTTTAATGCATTGTGCTTTCAGATAAAAATCCTAAGAAACAACATCATTTACTATGATAATAACAGTTAAAACTGCATATATATATTTATATATATATGTCAGAGATCAGAAGAGGTTATAAAGAAATGGAAATAGTTGTGCTTAGGGGATTTTTTTTTGGTAAAGTTTTTTAAAAAATAAATAAAAACTTAAAAAATGTCTCAGTGACTGCTATTAAATAGACACAGGTACCAAAGATTTCCTATACTTGGCTTAGAGTTTAAGGATGAAGAGTCATCTCCACATAAACCACCTGCTAGTTGATAATCCCAGTCTGGGCATGTCACTTACATCAGGCAGGCAAGGGGCTGGGGGAGAAACGCCACAAAGCGTTAACTACAGGAAAAGCCAAGGGTGGGCCAAATAAGTAAACAAATGCCTGTCTTGCTCTAAAACTCAGACAAATAGAGAGGTCACTCTACTGCTATTAGGTTTAACAACAACAACAACAAACAAACAAAAACAAAAGACATAAAACAAGCCATATGCTTGGTATCTGGACCACAAGCCATTCTGTAGTTCACAAGATGAATGGAATATGCCCTGTCTTCTGTGAGACCCCAGGATCAGCATGCTCCCCTGGTACCTTACACTTCTTACTTTTACCCCCCACACAGTAACTGTAAAACTTGTATTTTAGAAACACCATGACAACTGTACACAATGATAAGAGGGCATGGCATAATTTACATAGTAATGGCGGTCTTTGAAGCTAGGAAATACATGTGGATTCTATTTTTAGGCTGGTCAATTTGCTTTTCTAGGCTTTTAACTTTGAAGGACACATGACCCTTTACAATGAAAGTGAATCGGGAAAAGGGAAAATAACAAATGTGTTAAAGTCTTTTGCACAATAAGTATAGATATAAACAGAATTTCTCCCAATAATTTTCTAGATATCACTCAGAAGCATCATTGCTGTCTGTAACATAATGTGCTGGAGTCCTTCAAATAAAATTATAGAGCAGTTTAAAATATATATTATACATTTGCTATTATTTGAAATAATTCAATAGTTTATAGCATGTTAATGGAGTGAAACAGAGATAAAAGGCAGTCCACATTCATATTTTCAAGATAAATTTACTTCGGAAGTCAATTGAAATCCTTGCTCATGTTCTAAGTATAGCCATTGTAATAAGACCTGAAAGAAAAAAATGGAGAATGGTTAAAGACATGCGTTTTACTGAATCTTTCATTCAGTAAGAGATTGTGGACCTCAATGAGCACATAAAATAGAACAGATAGGCAGGCATTCTACCAAGAACTCAAAGTCAATTTGAATTTAGTTGATATTATACAGAAGGAGTCCAATTGACAGCAATGGGCAGTCGCTGGATAGATTTAATAAAATCACTAATGTCTGGCCATAGCTAGTTTAACCATCAAACATACCTCCGACTTTATTCAGTCACATCAGCTATAATAATAGCAGGCATGCCATTTTAAAGTGTCAGTAAATCCAGCAGACTTCATCAACAGAAACAATGAGAGCCTTTTTGTATCCCAGGCAGAAGCATAGTGCTGCTGGTTTGCTAGTCTCTGGAAGAGACTCCATAAATAACCGCCCCTCCCCCCCAGAAAGAAGAAGACAACGTTCAACTACAAACGAGAGAGGGAATGCTGAGAATACTGAAAAAGAGGTGGCATCTGGGTAGGCGTGCGAAGAGAATATGAGCAAAGAGTTGTTCGTCACCAGAACTCTGTTCTTGGCACATGGGAGCTTGAATTGAATAAATGTTCAACCGAGATAATTTAGCTGTTGCGTTTTTCAAGCCAGATGACTGAAAGAGTGAGTGAGCAGCACAGCAAATGAGGGAACTGGTTTAAAGAGGAAGGATCGTAATATTAAATTTATCATCCGTATCACTGTATGCATTTTGTCAGAGTGTTTCCCTAGTGTCATGGGATGTGCTCATTTTACATTTTATACATGTTTTAGGCCATTGTTAAGTCAGCCAAAAGGAAACTAAGTGGATCAATGCAATTTTAGGTACTAGATAAACAAGCTGAAAAGAATTCAAGGTGAGTCAAAAGTTACATTTTCAAATGTACCTAACCTCAGGAATGCTTTTAAAATAATCCTCATCACTTTTTAAAAGAAAAAAAATCGAAACACCACCAGCTGTATACATATGAAACGCTACATGTATGCCAAGTGCATCTGTATTTTTTATTTAGTTTTAGTTTTTAACAGACTCAATTTAATTCACAGATACAACACTATTCCCTTCTTCCCTCCCGCTCCCTCGCTTTCGTTTTTGAGATAACATATTTTTAATTGATATTACAGTCCAAAGGCATCTTTAAAAGCCTTACCTAAGATATAAGCAGCCACTAATTTTTGATTCACACTTAAGTGGAGGTAGAGAGGCACCAGCGATTCCACATCCCCCAGCGTAGGTAGCATCAGAGCTGCAATGCACACCACTCCCAGGAAAACAGTTAGTAAACTAGGTCCTGAGGAGACACTTTTGTTTTCTGTAAAAAGACAAAACATCTCTGAGCTTGCTTCTAAAAACAAGACAAAACTTTCGTCACATATATCAGCTGCCATTCGCCAAGACTCTGGTTTGGGCTAACTTCTCCTACTCCTTCCTATGATGTTTGGTCGGACAGGTGCATGTACTCCCTTCTTGACTTAATATTTTCTTTCCACAATGGGTTTAGCAGGAGGCACCTCTTGTGCTAAGTCGAGCAGCACCTGCACTCCATCTGAACCCTTTGATAATGCTAAGGTACCACAAAGACACTCCCTGAATATTATCAATCTGCCTGTGAAAGTTCTTGCCCTCTGCTCTACCCCATTAACAGCAAAGGAGAAAGCTGCAGAAATAGTATCTGGCAAATATTATGCTAAGTGAAATAAGCCAGTCACAGAAGGCCAAATACTAAATTATTCCAATTAGATGAGAAATTTCAAGTAGTCAAACTCATAGAATCAGAGAGCAGAATGGTGGTTTGCCAGAGACTGGGGGAAGAGGATAATGCAAATTGCTAATCAATAAGCATAAGTCTCCATTACGCAAGATGAATAAGTTTCAGACATCTGCTCAGCAACACTGTCCCCATAGTTAACAATACTGTATGGTACACTAAAAATAGTTAAGATGGTAGATCTCACGTTAAGTTTTCTTAAGATAAAACACAATTTAAAAAAATTTCCTATTGGATCTGATGTTCTACAGTTTTGGCTATATGTGAGAGGACTTTAAAAGCTTTGGGGACAATTAAATTAAAAGGCAAGCTTATGTTAGTGCAAAAATGTTGAAGTTCATGAATAGTTTTTTCATAATATGCATGCTCCATGAACTTTTTGATGACTTTCACACATACTCGTATTCCTAAGAAACCCAACAGCATTGTGTTATGTGGCTTTCCCCACTGTCTTTCCTTTCATTAAAAGGAATAGCCAAGAGCAACACGATCTTTGTGTTTTATTAATGAAATAACTGTTCATTTTATTATTAAATGAGTTTTCCTAAATTATTAATACTCTAGCTGTTGTGTGACGTTTGATTGAACCTCACCAAAGCTAGAAAACAAATTCAAATTTAATAGTGATTCTTGCTTGGGATGAAACCATAGCATAAATACAAAAAAAAAGGTCTTATTTTAGTTAATAAGTAATATAACTATATGTGTTACACGGATAAATTTTCAGGGAAAACATTTCTTTATGACAACTACACTGCTCAGGGTAAGCCCTCAATAAATTTCAAAGAATTTTTATTTGTTTATTTATTTTTGACAGGCAGAGTTAGACAGTGAGAGAGAGAGAGAGAGAGAGAGAGAGAGAGAGAAAGGTCTTCCTTCTGTTGGTTCACTCCCCAAATGGCCGCTACGGCTAGCGCTGCGACAATTGAAGCCAGGAGCCAGGTGCTTCCTCCTGGTCTCCCATGGGGTGCAGGGCCCAAGCACTTGGGCCATCCTCCATTGCCTTCCCGGGCCACAGCAGAGAGCTGGACTGGAAGAGGAGCAACCGGGACAGAATTTGGTGTCCCGACTGGGACTAGAACCCCGGGTGCTAGCGCCACAGGTGAAGGATTAGCCAAGTGAGCCGCGGTGCTGGCCAGAATTTTTAATATTTAGAGAAATTCTAAAAACATTTGCAAAAGTACTTGAATTTTTTCAAAATGGAAATATCTTTTGTTCCTGCCACCTGATTGTCAAAAATGTTATAAAGATATAAAAAAAAGCTTCCCCTATAATCTCATCTTCTTACAGCTAACACTGTTAACAACTTGATATACAGCCTTTCAGACTTAATAAACATGTAAAAGAATAATTTCTACATAAATGAAACTACATTATACATACTGTTATATAACTGTTTTTTTCCCTCACTTAGAAATCTATTTGAAACTCTTCCTATGTCAATATATAAACATCTATTATTCTATCAGATTCCTGTAAATGCTTGCCTGGCATCCCATCTTATGAATATTCATAATTTAATAAATTCCCAATTGATGTGCTGATAGGTCATTTTCAATTTTTTATTATAAACAATAATAAAGAATGTAATTTTCTTAAGCCAGAGGGTACAGAGGCAAACATAGCATAGACACAGCAGTTCATTAATAACGTAATTAAGACAAACCCAACAGATTCAGCAGTATCTTTTTTTTTTTTTTTTGACAGGCAGAGTGGACAGTGAGAGAGAGAAACAGAGAGAAAGGTCTTCCTTTTTGCCGTTGATTCACCCTCCAATGGCCGCCACGGCCGGCGCACTGCACCAGCGCACCGCGCTGATCCGATGGCAGGAGCCAGGTGCTTCTCCTGGTCTCCCATGGGGTGCAGGGCCCAAGGACTTGGACCATCCTCCACTGCACTCCAGGGCCACAGCAGAGAGCTGGCCTGGAAGAGGGGCAACCGGGACAGAATCTGGTGCCCCGACCGGGACTAGAACCCAGTGTGCCGGCGCCGTAGGCGGAGGATTAGCCTATTGAGCTGTGGCGCCGGCCAGCAGTATCTTTTAAAACCTTTTTAATAACCTGGGCTTGCCATTTTGTGAAAGTATACTTTGTGAGTTTCTCCTAATTCAACAGTTAGCATTTCTGCTAAATGAAAACATTCACAAGATATAAATTGTATTTATGCACACAGGCAAGATCTGGAAAGTAACGGGGACCACTTACATGAGTATAAGCAAATTTGTTAAATGTGTGGCATTATAAAGGCTTTTTCTTTTTAAAACTTGTTACTGCTGTGTGTTTTATACAATAAAGTTAAGAAAGAATTTCTCATTTTTACCGATTTCAATACATTTTCAAATGCAAATTTTCCATGATGTAGTCTTCAACCATTTTCTAGCTAATAATGAAATCTCACAACACTGCTGTATTTCTAATACTTCTAATAATATGCTTTTGTTGAAATGTTTTCTAAGCTAAAGACCTGCAAAAAGAACATTAAAAATCTTTCCAGAACGCATTCTCAACTGATTTCAACATTTTAGTTCAGAGACACATAACGAAAAACCTGGGAATTCTGCATACCAGAAAGCCACATACAAATTACTGTCAATTTAACAGATGGGAGAAGTTAAAAATATCACTTTGTCAACCTAGACCAAATCAGTTTATAGCCTATTAAAGAGGGAAACCTGACTCAACTTACTGCCAGATTATCAGACACACTAAGGTAACTACCTATCAATGGGAGACGTAGACCAGGACAGTGAACAGGACTCCACTCTGAAGTCACCATCCTTCCTCTACTGTGGCAATCGCCAGGGAAGCCTTGAGAGCCAAAAAAGACCAACCCCATGGGCCTTTGCCAGATGTGAAGTACAGCCTTCTGAACTTAGCTCATTTACACATTTCCTGTGTGACTACAACCGTGCCAGCTGCTGTGCCAGGTGGTGCTGAGGACATAATGGTGAACAAGACCAACAAGGTGCCTGCTTGCCTGCCTTAACTGAACTTTCTGATGTGAAAGGCTTAAGAGACATTTTCCCACAAAAACAGAGACCACTGCATGTTATGCCAGTGCCACCGATCCTCATTCATCGACCTACTCTAATTTCACAGTCAGAATTCTCTAATGCACTTTTGATTCCAAGGTTCTTCATAAAAATAAGACTAAAACAGTACATGTAATTGTTTAGGATTGCGATGACTTTCACTTGAACTCTAATAAATTCAAAACCTAAAGGAATAAAATTCTCCATATACACATAGGTACACACCCACACCCCTAAACCTTAACCCTGAGTACCAGTAGGAAATCTGGACACTTCCTACATGAAGTAAGAAGACACTTGGCTTCAGTTAGTCAAAGAGGCACTACTCTCTGTCTTATTGAACTAAACATCCTAGGATGAACAAACGGATATGGATCTATGAGTTCATGTAATGACAAATAGATTTATAAAAAAAAAATCCCTTATACGACTATACAAGTTTACTGTTGCAGTTAAGGCCAGCTGTTATCACATTTATATATCACCATCAAAAAGTTTCCTGTTTTTCTATGGAAAATTTTATCATCCTCCTTTTATAATAGGTTTGGTAGGCGATAATGAGAAGTTAAGAGGGAGGCAGAATGACGTCCAAAGAGGTGAATATGAGGATAGTGTCAATGTTGAAAGAATATATCATAACACTTCTGAATATCTAAGCTGGAAGGAAATGAGGAATAGAGAGGGATTCAATTAATAGCCCACAGGGGATATTATAATCTACTTAGTTTAATTAACTTCAACTTTAATGAGATTTTTTCTTCAAAATAATATGAACAGTGCACTAAGCTTGGCCTGTTGCCAAACACAATCTCTCTTCTCCTTTGAACTAATTAAATGAGAAAGGATATAGGAAAGTCATAGAAACAAAAGTATACAATTGCCAAATTGTCCTAGCATCATTAAGTGTGGGACCTGCAGTCTCAGATTTTATATATATTTGAATTTGAAAGGCTATGGCAACATTCTCCCTCTCCTCATAGTCTAGTCCAGTGAGGGGTATTCTGTCCTCTGAGAGTCTTGTTCTGCTGCAGGTCCCTGATTCTGTGGGTCCAGTTTTGAAGTAGTTGACTAGGTTTTTCCATCGTCAAATCATTTGCCTAGAAATTAGCCACAGCTCCCTGTTTACTTAAAGCTAAAAATGTATAAGACATCGAAAAGGCTTCAAAACCAAGCCAAAACTACCTGGTTGAAATGACTGCTCAAAAAATAAACTTTCAGTTAAATGCTCCTTTATTCTTTTTTCCTCTTCTTCCTTTTGTTGTTCTTTTGCGGATGGCAGGAGAGTAGCAACAACCTCTTTCCTTCCTAAAGCCTTCCTCTGGCTTTGCTCAGAAACTTGGAGGCGGAACTTGTCTATCACACCATAGTGACAGGATCGAACATCTCTGTGACGGATCACACTGAAAGCAGCAAAGAAAAACAAGTGCTGTTTAGGTTTCTGCGGGCCTTTCCAACAGAATGCAGCAAGAGATTTCAATACAGCAGAACAATATTCGCTAACTGTAACCACACACTCAACAACAAACATTTGCTAAGATGCTAAAACAATCGTAGCATAACCCCAAAAGAAATGGGTAATTCTGAAATAGTTGATGAAAGCACGCTCTCAAATGTAGAATAAATCTTATGTAAAAAAGAAAAAAAAATAGATAAAGTAGATTCCCTTTAGCAATGACCTTTTTTCTGGATATCTGTGTGTAGCAATATTTACTAATATGAGACCATTTATCCCCCACAAGCATTTCATAAAATTTTACTGACACTTACTTATTGTTGAAGTAACAAAGCTCACTCTAAACTTAAATTACAACTCCATGCACACAAATAAAAGTAAGCAATTAAATAAGTAAGCAATCCGGTATGACCAATTCACAAGAAGGTTAACAATACACCTCTGTTTCTCTAAAGAGAAGAGAGTATAAAGCACTGGAAATTTTATGAGTTTTCCGCAAATCCATTTATCGTAGTTCATTCTTACTAGGGAGCACAAAACAATTAGGCCAGAGGTAACACATTTATTTGGTAAGAGTCTATATTTCTTTGGAATGGTCCTTGCTTATTATGTACTGAATGAAAATCAAAAGAAATGTGCAAAAACACATTCTCAAAGATACATCATCTTATTGCTTTGGAATGATGAAAATATATTCACAAGGAAAGAATTCTGTTTCTCTTTCTTGCAGAAGATTTAAACAAATACAGTTTACTCAGTAGCTGAAGGGCGGTCAGTGGATCCATCTGGTCACCACTAGTTCTAAAGTGAAAATTAAATATGAACAGCTTGAACAAACAATCATTTATCTGACACTCTAAGACGAAATTACCTGGAAGGGCTCGGATAACCTTTTACAGATGAGTAGTTACACACTTGCTTCCTGTTTATATAGATTAACTTCCACGGTTTTGAGCTGAATCATTTCAGATGAACCTATATTACCATTGTTCTTAGCCTTTAGTATTATTAATTTCCCAAATGTCACTATAATGGCAGGATGTCCCAAAGAAAGCTTAATTCCCTATTAGAGCATCCCTGCTGTGACTAAAACCACAATGGGGAAATGTTCGTGGAAACATTAACACACCATTAGCTCCAACCACAATGAAATATTAAATATTGGGTCAACTTGTGTTGACTTAGACTTCTTAAAAAGAATTTTAATAGACTCAAACTTTCAGCGAAAATTCCAAATACAATAAATGCCCTTGTGGGAACAACTTCAAGAAAAGACCTCTTTCAAGTTAAAAACATACAGATTAATACACTTAAAATGTGTTACCAAGAAGCGATTTTGACTTACATATCCACACAACACTGAGGCTTTACTGCACCTGCAGCATCAACGACAACATACTTATTTGGAGTAGTACACAAAACTGCAAGAAAAAGTCACAATGGCCATTAGTATTTTTTTAAAATTAGTTTCTACAAGTAAAAAATTAGTAGGGACTTAGTTACAAATTCATAAACTAACCCTACGAGACTCACCTTTGAACTTTAAGGCAAACTCATAGGGATTGTATAGAGTCAACACTTGCTTATGTGTTGACTGATCATCAGCATAAAATATGAGCTCCGTGGGAAACACAAAAACAGGAAGATTCCCTTCCACTAACTCTGGTTGTCTTTTTTGTTGATGCATTGGCACTGAATCCCCCTTGCTGCAGCTTCTGTTTTTACAGTCTCAAGTTTATTTTGGACTTCTCTGAGATTCAGTTAAAAACTCCAAAGCATTTTGGCAATCTAGAAATAGAAGGAGAGAAAAAAAAATAAAACTGAACTGATTTTCATTAACCCACAGTCCCTCCACAAACAGCATGCTTGTCATACATCAAAATAGGTCTTCGGGGCTGGCACTGTGGCATAGTGGGTAAAGCCACCGCCTGCAGTGCCGGCATCCCATGTGGGCACCGGTTCGAGTCCCGGCTGCTCCAATTCCAAACCAGCTCTCTGCTATGGCCTGGGAAAGTAGCAGAAGATGGCTCAAATCCTTGGGCCCCTGCACCCACGTGGGAGACCTGGAGGAAGCTCCTGGCTCCTGGCTTCGGATTGACACAGCTCCAGCCACTGCGGCCATCTGGGGAGTTAACCATCTGATGGAAGACCTCTCTCTCTCCCTCTCTCTCTCTCTCTCTGCCTCTCTATAACACTGCTTTTCAAATAAATAAATCTTTTTTAAAAAATATGTCTTCAACCCTTTTCTTTATTTGAAAGGTAGCGTTACAGAGAGACTTGGGCCATCCTCTGCAGCTCTCCCAGGTACATTAGTAGGTAGTTGGATTGGAAATGGAGCAGCTGGGACTTGAACCCACACCCATATGGGATGCTGGCACTGCAGGCCGTGGCTTTAACAGCTCTGCCACAACACCAGCCCCCTGGTCTTTAAACCTTTTAAACATGCCTTTTAACTTTTCATCTCACTTATACAGCTTTTACCAATCCAGCTCTCTGCTATGGCCTGGGAAAGCAGTAGAAGATGGCCCAAGTCCCTGGGCCTCTGCACCCACATGGGAGACGCGGAGGAAGCTCCTGGCTCTTGGTTTCGGATCGGTGCAGCTCTGGCCATTGCAGCCATTTGGGGAGTGAACTGGCGGATGGAAGACCTCCCTCTCTGTCTTTACCTCTCTCTGCAACCCTGTCTTTCAAATAAATAAAATAAATATTTAAACAACAACAAAAACAAATACTTGAATAAAGATGTCTCAAATTCTTCATCCCCTTTCAAAGAAGAGAGATAACAGGTATATTACTTGTTTTAAACCTCACATTTTTAAAAAGGAGAGTAAGTTTTATCATAGCTGATTGTATGTGAACCAATCAGAATTAAATTAAAGTAAGTTTCCATGATGTGTGGGAGAAAACATGTCAGGAGTGCTTTATTTACTGTCTTTTTGGCAGCATGGGTGGGACAGTTCATTTTCATCTTTTTTCTATCAAAACCCAAGACAAGCTAAAATGTCTTGAAAGGAAACTGAATACTCACACTTGCTAAACAATCCTTGGAGTTTTCTCTAGAAATTCAAAGTCAGTAAGTGGGCTTTGGCATGCAAGTGGCACTGTGCCTCCCCTCCCACATCAAGTACACAGCCTTTGTGAGAGCTATTTTCTCCCAACGGCAGAGGCCTTTTTGGATTCCTTCTGGGGTTCTTGAATATGTTCCAGATAGTTGTAGCTGGCAAAAGTCTGACTGTCGGATAAGCGTGATATTTCTGTATTTATTTCCTAATCTCATTTCTATCAATATTCTTGTTTAGCAAGCACGGTTAAATGTGGCCCTTAAAAGTAAAATACTCCTCTCTCTCTCTCTCTCTCTCTCTCTCTCTCTCTCTCTCTCTGTCATTCTGCCTTTCAAATAAACAAAATAAATCTTTTGAAAAGTCAATATTAGTAAAATACAAAAGCTAAAACATACACTTACAGAAAATGTTTGGTTTTCACCCTGTAGACTACATCTTTCAAAAATAGGCTATATGGGGTCAGTGTTGTGGTGCAGCAGGTTAAGCCACCACCTATGAAGCCGGCATCCCATACGGGCACTGGCTTGAGTCCTTCCCGGCTGCTCCACTTCTGATCCAACTTCCTGCTAATGCACCTGGGAAGGCAGCAGAACATGGCCAAAGCAGCTGGTGCCCCTGACACCTACATGGGATACCCAAGGTTTCCAGGCTTCTGGATTCTGCCTTACCCAGCCCTAGCTGTTGTGACCACTTGGGGAGTAAAACAGCTCATTCTCTCATCTCTCTGACACTCTACTTAAAAAAAAAAAAGATTTATTTATTTGAAATTCAGAGTTACACAGAGAGAGGAGAGGCAGAGAGAAAGAGGTCTTCCATCCGCTGGTTCACTCCCCAAATGGCTGCAATGGCCAGAGCTGTGCCTATCTGAAATCAGGAGCCAGGAGCTTCTTCTGGGTCTCCCATGGGAGTGCAGGGGCCCAAGGACTTGGGCTGCTTCTACTGCTTACCCAGGTCATAGCAGAGAGCTGGATCAGAAGAGGAGCAGCCAGGACTCCAACCAGCACCCATTATGGGATGCTGGCACTGCAGGCAATGACTTTACCCACTACACCACAGCACTGGCCCCAATTAAAAAAATTTTAAAAAGAAAGAAAGAAAATAATAACCTCTATACATTCTAAGGAAGCTTGTCTATTAGGAAGAGACATTCGAATTTGAAACCATTAGATAATATTCACCATTCTTCTTCCCAACTAGAAAACAAAGTTGAATTTATTCTTCACTCTATCTTTTTTTTTATTTTTTTACAGGCAGAGTGGACAGTGTGAGAGAGACAGAGAAAGGTCTTCCTTTACTGTTGGTTCACCCTCCAATGGCCGCCGTGGCTGGCGTGCTGCAGCTGGCGCACCGCGCTGATCCGATGGCAGGAGCCAGGTGCTTCTCCTGGTCTCCCATGGGGTGCAGGGCTCAAGCACTTGGGCCATCCTCCACTGCACTTCCCTGGCCACAGCAGAGAGCTGGCCTGGAAGAGGGGCAACCAGGACAGAATCCGGTGCCCCGACTGGGACTAGAACCCGGGGTGCCAGCGCCGCAAGGTGGAGGATTAGCCTAGTGAGCCGCGGTGCCGGCTATTCTTCACTCTATCTACCAGGGTAAATTCCAAACGAATCAAAGCTGTGAATGTAACAAAATAAATAGTTATAAAAGCACTAGCAGAACCCATGAGATTTCTAAAATATAATCTTAGGCTCTCTAATGATGACATAAAACAAGAAACAAAAAATTAAAATAAATTAAACTACATAACTTCCATGTGGCAAAAAATTTAAAAGCAAAGTTAAAAGAACTTTGCAATCAATATCATAGGCAATGTCTAATTTCCCTATTATATAGAAGATCTGCAAATTAATAAGCGATGGGGCTGGGGTTGTGACATAGCAAATAAAGCCCCACCTGCAACACCAGTTTGAGTCCTGGCTGCTCCACTTAGGATGTGGCTCCCTGCTAATGCACTTGGAAAAGCAGCAGAAGATGGCCCAAATATTTGAGCCCTCGTCACCCACACAAGGAGACCAAGATGAAGCTCCTGGCTCCTGGCTTCAGCCTGGCCCAGCCCTGGCTGCTCTGGCCATTTTAGGTAAACCACCAAATGGAAGATCTCTCTCTACATATATATAATTCTGCCTTTCAAATAAATAATTAAAATCTTAAAAAAAATGTCAGTTTTGAACCACAAGAGGGAATTTAGAAACAAGGTGTAAAAACTGTTAACTGCATTTTTCAATTTAGGATATTGGAAACCTTAACTACGTGCTAATAATAATGATTTCAATTATTTTAAATAACTTGACATGCGACAGAAACTCATCAGAATGAGGAAAACAAAGGTTTAGTAGAGATGAGTTGCAAACTTGAGAAAATGGGTAACTCTAATGTAAACCTTTTTGTTATAAATGAGAGGGAGATGCTTCATCTGGGAAGTCAAAATTAATCAAAACATGGGGCAGTGCTGTGGTGTGGCAGGTAAAGCCGGCATCCCACATGGGTGTCGATTCAAGTCCTGGCTGCTCCACTTCCGATCCAGCTCTCTGCTATGGCCTGGGAAAGCAGTGGAAGATGGCCCAAGGCCTTGGTCCCCTGTACCTGTATGGGAAGACCTGGAGGAAGCTCCTGGCTCCTGGCTTCGGATCAGTGCAGCTCTGGCCATTGTGGCCAATTGGGGAGTGAACCAGTGGATGGAAGACCTCTCTCTCTGTCTGCCTCTCCTTCTCTCTCTGTGTAACTCTGCCTTTCAAATAAATAAATAAATCTTTTTAAAAAAATTAACCACACAGACACATACTAAATTCGTGGTTCTAACTTTAAGGAGCAGGAGAAGCTAGTTGACACAGCTCAGAGGAGAAATTTTACTAGCTTTGAATAGTGGCTTAGTAGAAGTTCTTTCAAGTTTCAAGCTTTCTCTTGGTGAGTTGAAAATGTACATATTTTCCCAAGAATCGTGACTAGGCTGTTTAGCTCCCCGTCAGTGGTAAAGAAATGCTGAATGACGTCTGAGCAATTTACTGTATGTCTTTTCCTACCCCTGCTTCCAGTTCTCACTTATCTTGGCTAAGATATAAATTGTCTGCGACATCCCAACCTGTGGAAATTAGGAAAGCATTAGCACCAGGTCACCAGAGCCATATCAGCAACCCTGCCAACAAGCATAATGAAGCCCAACACCTGCCTGATGGGTTTTCTGGAGCCTAACACTTTCCCTTCACTGCACTCCATATTCCAAACTGAGAAAGTGCAAAAATCCTGGGGAGAGCTTATATACGAAGCTGGTAAGACCTTCCTGCAAATCGGTTTAGGAGGTTGCTTTCCAGAAGTTCAAGTGCACACTAAGTCAAAGAATCTTTCTCACTCGACAGATGAGGCCAGGAGGCCCAGGATGGTTAAGAGACTTAATCCAGGACCGCATAGGCAGAGCTCTGGTCTGACTCGTACCTTCTTCTATGGTCATCATCTCTGTGTCTCAATTCGACTGTTCTGCCTCCCTGACGCAGACTTCCACGCGTGCCCTCATCTCTAGCAAATCTCCCTGCTCTTCAACAGCAGACTTCTCAGAGAATAATCCAAAATTCAAGTCACAACCAAGTCTGCATTGTCTCTGTTCATGTTGCCTTAAATCAAGAGACAACTACTGAGTTGCACAAACATTCTTCTTTTTTAAAAATGAGGATACTAATGGACTTTTAAAAATATTTTAAAAAATTATTTTGACAGGTAGAGTTATAGACAGGGAGAGGGAGAGACAGACAGAGGTCTTCCATCCGCTGATTCACTCCCCAAATGGCCACAGTGGTTGGAGCCAGGATCCGAAGCCAGGAGCCAGGAACTTCTTCCAGGTCTCCCATGTGGGTGCTGGGGCCCAAGGACTTGGGCCATCTTCTGCTTTTCCAGGCCATAGCAGAGAGCTGGATGGGAAGTGAAGCAGTCGGGACTCGAACCAGCGCCCATACGGGGTGCTGGCACCACAGGCAGAGGCTTTAGCCCACTAGGCCACAGCACTAGCCTCCACACACGTTCTTTTCCTGGTTATGGAACAGTAGCTGTGTTTGTCACGCTCTATTTATTAGGGTACTAATAACCACGGTTTTCCCTATTCTTCTGCAGACAGCCAACTTTTGCTCATTCTTCAAAGCCTTGTTCAAATCCCCTCTCCTTGTGGAGTCCCTCTACTACTCATCTACACAGTTCTTATTAATTACATATTTTAACGTGCTTATTATATAGACTGAACATTTTGACATTGGTTTTGTGTGAATTGACTTTGACATCTCAATCAGATTTTAGGCATTATACCATACTGGATTTTGTGTGCGTGGGGGTGTTCTGTAACTCTCATAGACCCAAGATCAGTGTTGGGCACTTAGCCGACTGAGGTTATCCATGATGCTACAGGTGTCTACAAATAACTCTCCCCTCCCCATAGCTGAGCACTCTTTGTCCATAAAAGTCAGGCAAGAGATCCTAATTAGAGGAAGAGTAAACTCTAAGAGGCAGCTCAAGTTTGGGCTGGAGTAAAAGGAGAGCAGAGAGAATCAGCCTTTCCAGCTGCCTCCACGCTCTTCCTCTTGTTTCCCTCTCGGCTCCCCTGGCTCCTTTGGGCCTAACTGAGCCGGCAGTGATGAGAAATGTGAGGCTCAGGGGCTGGTGCTGTGGCCCAGTGGGTTAAAGCCCTGGCCTGCAGCACCAGCATTCCATATAGCCGAGTCCTGGCTATTCCACTTCAGATCCAGCTCCCTGCTAATGCTCCTGGGAAAGCGGCAGAGGATAGTCCAGGTGCTTGGTCCCCTACACCCATGTGGGAGACCCAGATGAAACTCCTGACTCCGGCCTGGCTCAGTCCTGGAGGTTGCAGCCATTTGGGGGAATGAAACAGTGGATGGAAGATCTCTCTCTCTCTCTGCCTTTTATTTTATTTATTTGAAAAGCAGAGGTACAGAGAGGCAGAGAGAGAGAGAGAGAGAGAGGTCTTCCATCTGGTGGTTCACTCCCCAGATGGCTGCAACGGCTGGAGCTGCACGGATCTGAAGCCAGGAGCCAGAAGCCTCTTCCAGGTCTCCCATGTGGGTCTCCCATGTGGGTGCAGGGGCTCAAGTGCTCGGGCCATCTTCTACTGCTTTCCCAGGCCATAGCAGAGAGCTGGATCGGAGTGGAGCAGCCAGAACTCAAACTGGTGCCCACTGGGGTGCTGGCACCACAGGAAGAGGCTTTAGCCCACTAGGCCACAGCACCAGCTCTGCCTTTCAAATAAATCTTAAAAAGAAATCTGAGTTCCAATATACCCCCAACATTACAGGTAGACAGTGCAACCGGGAACTAGTGATATAGCAGAGGGCTCTGTCCTTGTCCTCTGTACTAATGGCACAGAAAAGCAATCCTGGGTGAAATCTGAAAGAAAACCTTATGTGTGAACACCACCTTGTGACCAGTTTGCAAACTACTCTCCCACAGAAAGCAATGTAAACACTCTCAGAGTTTTATATACTTTCCACTATCCATTCAGAGAGACCAGTACCCTAAAGCGTGAATATGGCTTTCCTCAATGCATTGACCAGAGTAGGGAAAAGAGAGGACTTAGAGATAGACAAGGAGTTTCAATATATTTTACCACCATAAATTCAAAACTTGGAGCTTGCTAAAGAACACAGAGACCACTTTAAAAACTTATTCTCATATTTTCCCTCTCTCCCCCTTTCTTTGGCAAGAGAGGGCTACAAGAAGAGTCAAATGAAATAAGTGATCCTAGGGGATTCTTGTACTGAAACGGTTCAAAGTTTGGAAACAGTTAAGGATGATGAAAAATACACCCTTTCGGGGCCGGCGCTGTGGTGTAGTGGGTAAAGCCGCCACCTGCAGTGCCGGCAACCCATATGATTGCCGGTTTGAGTCCCAGCTGCTCCACTTCTGATCCAGCTCTCTGCCGTGGCCTGGGAAAGCAGTAGAAGACGGCCCGAATCCTTGGGCCCCTGCACCCGCGTGAGAGACCTGGAAGAAGCTCCTGGCTCCTGGCTGTTGCTGCCAATTGGGTAGTGAACCAGCGGATGGGAGACCTCTCTCTCTCTGCCTCTCCTCTCTCTCTGTAACTCTGACTTTCCAATAAATAAATAAATAAATCTTTTTTTTTTTTTTTTTTTTTTTAGAAATACAACCTTTCCCAGAGACTAGTGACCCTCTGCTTGGCCGGCGTCCCAGCCACTGAAACTACCGTCCCTGGTTCTTGCTGTTTATTCTGATTAGGGGTCCCAGCTCCACCTTCAGGTTGGCTCCTTTTTATCTGGGCCCGGGAGCTATCACCTTCCTCCACACTTGCTGCAGTCCTTGCCAATAGCCAACGTAATACTAAACAGTTAAGAGCAGCAATTTTTGTTGCTTTAGTATCACTAGTATTAAAACCTCTTTCTCTGGGGCTGGCCCTGTGGCTTAGCTGTTAAAGCTGATGCCTGAGGCGCCAGTATCCCATATGAGTGCCGGTTCGAGTCCCAGCTGCTCCTCTTCCGATCCAGCTCTCTGCTATGGCCTGGGAAAGCAGTGGAAGATGGTCCAAGTCCTTGGGCCCCTGCACCCATGTGGGAGACCAGGAAGAAGCTCCTGGCTCCTGGATTCAGATCAGCGCAGCTCCAGCCGTTGCAGCCAGATGGGGAATGAACCAGCAGATGGAAGACCTCTCTCTCCGCCTCTCCTTCTCTCTCTAACTCTGACTTTCAAATAAATAAATAAATCTAAAAAAAAAAAACAACTCTCCCTCCCACTTCATAAACTCAGCTCTCTTCCTCTTTGTGTACTCCCAGTATTGTGTACTAGGATTTCCAACAGCTGGTACATACATACTTAAAGTCAACTCTTTCACTCTATGATGTTCGTTTTACATCTTAATGATCATTGTTCAGTATTAGGCAATTTTATTTTTACATACTTTCTTTTTTTAAAAAAGATATTTATTTATTTGAAAGTCAGAGTTATAAATAGAGAGCGAGAAAGGAGATAGAAAGAGCTTCCATCCTCTGGTTCATCCCCCAAATGGCTGCAACAGCCAGGGCTGGGCCAGGCAGAAGCCTGGAGCCAGGAGCTTCTTCCAGGTCTCCCACATGAGTGCAGGGGCCTAGGGACTTGGGCATCTTCTACTGCTTTCCCAGGTACGTTAACAAAGAGCTGGATTGGAAGTGGAGCAGCCAGGACTCGAACAGGTGCCCATATGGAGGCTGGCACTGCAGACAGTGGCTTAACCTTCTATACCACAGTCCCGGCCCTTATTTTTTTCCATATTCAAGATGTAAAAATTCCGCAGTGTATATCTGAGGATTTAAAAAATGAATATACTACAGTAACATCTTCTAAAAATTATTTTTTTTCCAAATGTGTTAATTTCCAACTCTGATCCTATTAAAATAAATGTTATTTACAACATCCCAGTATGTGTTCAGTTATTTCAGGATGTATGTTGGAGCCCATGCTGTGGCATAGGGGGTAAAGGTGCTGCCAGCGGTACTGGCCACCATATGGGCGCCTGTTGGAGTCCCGGCTGCTCCACTTCCAACCCAGCTCCCTCTTATGGCCTGGGGAAGCAGTAGAAGATGGCCCAAGTTCTTGGGCCCCAGGACCCACGTGGGAGACTTGGAAGAAGCTCCTTGCTCTCAGCTTCGGATTGGCCCAGCTCCGCTCATTGTGGCCCTTTGGGGAGCAAACCAGTGGATGGAAGACCTTTCTTTCTGTAACTCTGCCTTTCAAATAAATAAATCTTTAGAAAAAAAAAAAAGATGTGCAATTGTCAAAGCCAAACGTACATTAACCCATTATATAAAGCATATATAGCACTCTCAGACGTTTTAGAATTGCAAATTTGTTCAACAAACATTTACTGAGCACCTGTAACAAGTGTATTTAGGCACAGCGCTAAGAAATATGAAGGGGAAAAATGGAAACCCTGTTTCAGTTCTCCGATACTCAGTCTAGCAGAAGAAATAAATACACAGCAGTAATTAGGAGATGATGTGACAAGTTAAAATGCTGGTAGATACCACGTGCTTTGGGAACATAAAGAAAGTGACAACCGTCTTTAGCAGTTTGCAGTAGGAGTGTGGGGAGAGTATATTCCAAGAAGAATACACGGGTACTTCAAAATGTTCACAGAAGTGGATATTATGGGGGCCGGCGCTGTGGCGCAGCAGGTTAACGCCCTGGCCTGAAGCACCGGCATCCCATATGGGTGCCGGTTTGAGATCCGGCTGCTCCACTTCCCATCTAGCTCCCTGCTATGGCCTGGGAGGGCAGTAGAAGATGGCCCAAGGCCTTGGTCCCCTGCACCTGTATGGGAAGACCTGGAGGAAGCTCCTGGCTCCTGGCTTCGGATCAGCACAGCTCCGGCTGTCGCAGCCAATTGGAGAGTGAACCAGTGGATGAAAGACCTCTCTCTCTCTCTGCCTCTCCTTTCTCTCTGTGTAACTCTGCCTTTCAAATAAATAAATAAATCTTTTTTTTTTTAAAAGAAATGGATATTATGAGAAAACTATGTATGGACTTCAACATTTCTGCACTAAAATAATTTTTTTAATATTAAAAAAAGATTCATTTGAGAAACTGACAGACAAGATTCTCCTCTATTAATGCAGTTCCCCAAATGCCCACAAATACCAGGGCTGAGCTGAAACCAAGAGCTCAGACCAGATCAGGTCTCCGACATGGGTGGCCGGCTCAATTACTTGAGCCAACACTGCTATGTACCAGGGTCTACACTAGCAGGAAGCTGGAGTCAGGAGCCACCGCCTAGAACTAAACCCAGGCACTCCAATGTGGGACACAGGCATTTTTACTGCTAAACTGAACACCCGTTCTCAAATTTCTCTTTTAATCCCATTTTCCACGAACTTTTGTAAGTTCCTTCATATGTATAGAGGCAGGAAAGGGACACTTAAAATGGGCTTTGGCATTGCATTTGTTAAAAAAAATAGCATGCCTGGGTGAGGGGTGGGGTGGGAGTAGGGTGACAAGAGATAAGGCTGGGAAAATAAACTGAAGGCCAGGTTGTGAAAGATCTTGTCAGCCAAGTTTGGGAGTTTAGACTTGATCTTCTGGGCCAGTGGGTCTCAAACCGTGGTGCCCAGCAAAGTTGTTGCTTCACCTTGCAAATTCTTAGTTCCTACCCTAGACCTACTGAATCAGAAATTGCGGGATTGAGGCCTAGCCATCAGTGTCTTAATACACCCCTCTCTAGTGTACTGCTCAGTGCTGAGAGCCACCCCTGCAGGCGATGTGAAAGCTCTGAGAGGATTTTAAACAGGAGTGACCTGATAACACTGGGGGAGAATGCTTGTCATTGACCAACCAAGCACAGCCCCTAACTCCAGAGCAGGTGTAATTAAAAAATAAGTAACTGTTAAATCAAAGTGGCATGAAGAGACCATGAGGGCCTAGGTTAAAGCAGCAGGAATGCAGAGGACACAGACTTTAGAGATGTTTCAGAGGTGACCCAGGTTCAATCCGGCGCCTAGGATATATTGCTACAACGGTGTGACTGAAATGGTTTTTGTAGAAAGGACAGCTGCAATCTTGCTGAATACGTCAATTGCTAAGTTTGAATGAAGTAGTCTGCGTAGGCCCTAATTCAAAGGGGAGGTGAAGAACAATCTCTATGGGTTTCCATAGAGTGAAGATCAAAGGGTGCTGTGGTGTGTACAAGTCTCCTGTCTGCTTGGCAACTGTACTTCTCTCTAACTTAGTAGACTGGCATATTAACAGAAATCTTTTCTGAGTTTGGTATCAACCAATCCCCGGGACTGATCATTTCTGGAAGTGCTGACAAAATTAAAATCTGAACCCCTCAAAGCTAAAACCCAGACATTGGTTCTGGTGATCCAACCAGGGTCCTGCCAAAGTGAGACCCTACTAAGCCCTTCTTTTTAGTCTACCTTTATCACTCATCGCAGAGCCTGCTTAATTCAGGAAGCTGGAATTGAGTGAAAGAATCAGATTTGTACTATGCCCTGAAGGTCAAGAGAGTCGAGTGGAGCTGTTATTTCTAATTTTGGAGGCAGGAATTTAGCTGAGGCCATCTTCAATTTCTGAATGGCTAATTTACCTCATGAGAATTTTGTAGGGTGAGAGTCCTATTTCTTTACAACTCTGCATGCCTCTTGTGACTGCATCTTCTTTTGACTGATATCCGTATCTTGGCTTATTTACCAACTTATTTTGTCCAAGAACAATTCTTAATCAAAAATGGTACTCTTATGCAATTTTAGAGCAATAGGGGACCTTGGAGATTTAAAACAAAATCTTCACAGTAGGAAGAAATTGGGGGTCTCCAAGAATAAGTTTTTAGTATATTTATTGTAGGGCAAGATTCTCCAGAATGTCTCAAGGTGGCAAAACAAAATTTACAGCCATACTACTAATCTGCCCTCTGTTAAGTTTTAGGCCAGATTTAAAGTATCTCTATTCTTCACCTTAAACTTAAAAAAAAAAAAAAACAGAAAAAGAATAGTAGCACATTACTTAATTGGCTGTTAAGGAATGGGGTAACTTTTTTCTTGCAGTTACTTGTTTTATGTTTTCAGAAAATGAACTTAAATGTAAAAGCCCTGTGAGAAAAAAAATATTTAATAACAATTCTGAGAAAATGTGCATAGACAATTCAAGGAAAAAACACATTATTTTGTAAGCTATGTGTTCCATATCCTATCCTTGTCTGCAAAGGGATAGCTTTATACTGCCTGTTAACATTTGCTTATAATGTGAAGGGAATCTATCACAACTACTCCTCATGGATTTAAAAAAACCCCAAATTTCACATATCCTGGCATTGGAGTAAACCACTGTTGTTTTAACGGTTCCAGAAATGTTTCAGAAACTAGTTTAATCTTGCATCCTGTTTGGATATGTAGATATGAACAAGTTGAAAGTCACATTTGGCCCTGTTTCCTGTTTTCCAAACTTTCCACTGCTGTACACTCAAATATACATATCATCTAAAAGCTGGTGTTCACCGCCTATTCAACAACCTGAATATAATACTTTATAGGCAAAAAGATTTCCCAGTACTTAGAGGAAGTGTGGACAAGATCTTCATCAGCGAGAATATTTTAAGCCCCATGTGTGCCTTGCCTGAAAAAAGCACACTTTTCCCCTTTTGTCTGGAATTCTCATTTGGAGTGCAGTGAATTCCGACAGGACTGCTCTTTAGGCAAGACCCAAAGGGCCCAATTTTGCAGGTTTCTGTTCTTTTCTGATCTCCCCCAAAGGTCAAAAAGCCAGGACCATTTTCATTCACTATTTGCTCTCCCCTCGACGTTAGCCTCCTTCGATTCCACGAGGGTGGAAAGGCTCCTGCAGTCCGGGCAGGACAGAGATAACAGTAACTTTCCCCGAAGGAGAAATCGCAGAACACTGATCAGGGCCTGGAGGATCGGGGAGGAAGTCTAAAACGGTCCGTCCCAGGACTTCTGCTCCATCTGACTGGGGCCCAGCCGTTCAGCCCTCGTCCCCACTCCGGCGGCTCACTCCATGTGAAACCGGTCATGTGAGCCTGTTTACAGCCGAGCAGCTGGTGCAACCATCAGGATCCGTGCGGAGGTCCAGGGAGGGGAAGAACAGGCCACGTACCCCCCACACCTCCCCCTCATTATTCCGAGAAGGCATTCGCTTCCCCCCTCCCCCCTCCCGCCTCCCGCCTGTCCAACCTACTCTAATCTCCCTCCAGGCGGAGAGCAGAGCTGAAGCCATCCCGGGACGCCTCGCTCCCAGCCCCGGCGATTTCCTTCCAGTTGCTCGCGGGAGGGGGGGATGTGTGTGAGTGTATGTCTGTGGCGGGCTGTTAGGCTGGAGGAAGGGCGAGGACGGTGTCACCCTGGACTGGGAATCAATCTCCCGCCCCAAGCCCTCCTCTCAAGTCCGCGGAAGAGTTGTCCCAGGAGCCGCATCCCCGGGGCAACCGAGCTCCGCGGGGCAGGCACCGGGAAGCTCCCGAGCCTGCCTTCGTTCGGGCAAGAACGAGCCACACACTAGCTGATCAGAGCCTGCGGCGGGCAGCCACTGGCGGCAGGGCCGCTGACAGTCGGAGATGGGGCAGAAAAGCAACCCAGCGCCTCCTCCCCACCGCCCACCGCAGTCCGGCGCCTCGCAGCCCAGCTGTCAGTCACACAGCCAAGCTCCCGCTTGGGTATGGGTCATTCTTGCCGCGGGGGTTCTCGGCCACGTAACTTCCACGTCTTCCCGAAGACGGAGGAAGTGGGTGACGGGACGGTGGGGGACTCTCACCTCGGCAACACTAGCTCCTCGGAAAGCAGCTGCGACTGCTCCTCCGCTCCTTTGTCAGCGTCTCCAGGCTGCACTGCCTGCTGGGATACCGGAGGACTCAAATGCCACCTCTCCCCGCCCTCGAGGATGAGCTGTGGCTGAAAGGTGGGTGGGAAGAGGAAGGAAGAAGAGGCGGAGCCAGGGCGGGGCCAGGTCTGGGGGCGGGGCCTCGGTGTTGCTGCCTGGTTTCTTTCTTCTCTGGGCTCCAAATCTCTTCCTTCTCCGTCCTCTGATTTGCCCTTTCCCTCCTGCAGCCCCCTGGGGGAAACTGGAGTGTCACACAGAGCTCTTATTTTGCAGTTGATTTCTTCCCTCACATCCCCAAACCGCTCCCTCATGCCACCATGAGTGCTCGAGGTTTGTGGATTGTATCTCTGTGACTTGTCTCAGTGGCCGTGGGCTCCAGGACTTTTTAGCTTCCCGTTTGAACTCTGCCTGCCACTCTTTGCTGTCTAAACCGTTTTCCAGGTAGTAGCCAGAAGCTCTGTCTGAAGTGTGGCTCTGACTGTTACTCTTCTGCTTCAAACCTCATCACCCTATACAAGTGCCTCTGCAATCCTCCTCCGATGTGCTCAATACACTTGGTAATTCCTGCAAGACAGCAGCAGATCCTGAGACAACTCAGCCAGCACCAGTTGCCTCAAATGCACCCCCTTGAAAGGAGGTCCCACAGTCAGTAACTTCCATAGGCACCTTGGAGTATTATTATTACTATTTTTTTAAATTTATTTGACAGGTAGAGTTATAGACAGTGAGAGAGACAGAGAGAAAGATCTTTCTTCCGTTGGTTCACTCCCCCAATGGCCACTACAGCTGGAGCTACAGTGATCTGAAGCCAGGAGCCAGGTGCTCCCATGTGGGTGCAGGGCCCAAGCACCTGGGCCATCTTCTACTGCTTTCCCAGGGCACAGCAGAGAGCTGGACTGGAAGAGGAGCAACCAGGACTAGAACCGGCGTCCATATGGGATGCCGGCGCCGCAGGCAGAGGATTAACCAAGTTAGCCATGGCGCTGGTCCACCTTGGAGTATTATTAAAGATGGAATTTTCAAAATTAAGTCTTAATGACCTTCAGAAAGGCAGAGTAACGGGCAGCATCCACAGCTCCCCTCTCCACAAGTGTAAATCTCAAAAAAGTCTCTGATTTGCTACCCCAGCAATGGGCTACCAGTAGACCTGCCTTAGGCTCTGGCCGCTGATATTGTTACTCGCTGATTGTCTCAGTTCATAATACCCTTCTCTGGCTGCTTTATCACCATAGAATGTTGCTTCTTTTGCTTTGTCATTCTTCTGGCCTAGGTACTCACTAGTCATGGTTATGTCTTCTGTTCTTTCCTACCTATACCATGAATTCCTTTTAGCCAGCTCACACCTGCCACTGTAATGTCTGATCCCCAAAAGAAATGAATGCAATTCAAAGAAATGAAATCTTTCACGTCTGCTTCATCTGAGACCTTCCGTAGGCTTGGAGAGGATCTTAGGCAAGGCCTCAGAGAACAACATCTCCATCTTCACCTGGCCCAATGTGTCACTTTGGCAAACAGAAACTGGTTAGGTAGCAGGGTATTGCAAAAGGACCAAAGCTGGTACTTCCCATGCTGGTCAGACTGGTTTGAGGTAAAATATGCACTTGTGAAAAATGTAACTGGTACTGATCTCATGAGAATTCAGTGCAGAAAAATTGCATGATGCCATAGGAATTAACTGAGTTTTCAGACACAGACATAGCTCCTAGCTTTGAGAGGTGTTTGACTCCAGTTTACTTCAAGGTACCCTTGGGCTCTGCATCTCTTCATACTTTGTCCATTGTCTGTGTTGTAAAGTATTCTTCTGTGAAAGTGGGCATCTTTATGTGGATCCAGCATCATTTAAGGTACATTAGCTTTCTCTTCAATTACATTACAAGCACACTGTTGTTGATTTTCCTCGTCGCTAAAGTGGGCACAAGGATTGTTGCCCTACCCATTTAGCCAGTTTACCAGGCTCTTATGAGGTTCTAACGGAGGTAAGGTATGTGGTATATATAATGGAAGTTATAGGATGCTCTTCAAACATAATATCTATTTTATTATTACATTTTTTTTAAAAACCTTGACACAGTACTGCCTAGACATACATGTTTGAGTTTCCAGTTTAGAAATAGAAGGCTTTATTGAAAAAATCCTAGGGATCATGCTTTATACCTTGTTCTTCCAGTTTTTCCTTGGGATAAAAATCACCTAGAGCCCTTGTTAAAAACAGATTCCCAGGCCATATCCCGAATCTATTGACCACAAATTTCCAGGAGAAATACAAGACTGGTAGTATGAGGGAACTTCAAACAATCATGAAAACAGAATAAAAATATATGTTTATTTTGTTGTGAAAAATTTTGGAATTCATGCATACAGGAGTCTTTAAAAAGATCATGAAAAAATATTAACACACAAACTGCATGGACTATTGCCTTTTACAAAAGGAGGCATCGTTCAATTTCATTTTCCCATGAGCTTTTAAAGGTACTCTCATACAATTAGGAATGACACTAGGTGATTCTTAGCCTCAGTCAGCTCTACAAAACCCTGCTATTACCAGTTGGTGCAACATCAGGCTGAATTAGTTTAGGGTCCTTTCTGGGAAAGGCCTTTCTGATAAACAGAGATAAAACCTGTGGGAATCTTGGGCAGAGGCTCCAGCATAGCCGACAAAGTCTGGTAAAACTGCTCCTGTGGTTAGTACAGCCAAAACTTTCCCCTCAAATTCCCATGTCCCTTCCCCAAACTCTTAGCACCTGGCTTGACAGGTTATGTGATTTGCAGCTAATCTGGCTTACCAACTGAAGCCAAAGTGTAAAACAGGACCTTTACTGTCTCAGTCTATTTGGTGATGTTCCAGAACTTTCTCAGTGCCACAATGACTTTGATCAACCAACGCTCGCATTAGATCTCTCTTTGCAGAGTTCTCCCAGCTTCCTGGGCAGACTTCTTTCCTTAAGTAAACACTGTGCTTTTTTGTTGAACTATCTCTCAAGTAGTGGGGGCTGGATTTATTCTTAGCCACCGTGGCACCCAGAATCACACAGGGCCTCAAATTTTACCTGATCTATTGTAGGTGCTTATCTTGAGCTGACCTGTGTGAGTGCCTGTTTGCTGTGTGCCTCACATACTTATTGAGGGCAGCCATAGTTCAGCTCTGTGTCTTCCTGATGGAGCCTCATGTCAAGCACGGTCATTCATTGGAAAACATTTATTGAGGAGTGAACAGTCTCCCTTTGGATAAAGCCTATGTTAACTATTCCAGTGCAGAGACTGCTAGCCATTGGCACTGGCAGTCTTGGACTTAGGACTCAGTAAGGCCCTATTGCTCATAGCATTTATAAGTGTGCTGCTTTTAAGCTGAAGTTACTTTGAGAAGGGGTTTATGAGAGGACTGGAGGATATTCTCTAGTTCCTCCATTACCTTGAGGCCAGGGCTGGGGACTGGAAGATGTGGATAAAACATGGCTGGACACCAACAGAGCTTCAGCTGCATTCTTATCCACTGACAATCCAGATACATTGTCAAACCAGCCATAGAAACATATTTAAGGCCATACCTTCTACTCTACACTGTTCAGACATGGTGCATAGCTAGTTCATTCTGGTAGCCTTTGCCCAGAGTTCCTCTTCTATCAGTTCTTATCATAGCTCCTTTTGGGAGAAATTAAATAACAGGAATCTTAATTGTAGTCATGTGGTAGCAGAGATGAGAGACTGTTTTAAATGCCTAGAGTGTTTTTTGCGAAAGTAGAAACCAATTTCCCTTGTCACACCAAGGAGTTGTATGACCCCAGGCAAATTCTTCTTCCTTGCCTTCAAGATTCACTCACCTATACAATGAGGTTGTGGCAGACGTGGTCAGAAATTGCTGTTCAAAGTCCCAGAACTAGACTTTCTCCTGCCCTGATACTCTATCCAAACTCAGAGAGTGAAACCACAGAGAACTTGTCCTGTATTTCTCATTCTCTCCACCCCAATGAGCCATATTAATTATATAAAAATACTATGAACAAATCAAGAACACTTATTGAATTGCCTGCTATCTGTCCACCCTCCGTAGGAATGATTTATGTAGTGGGAGCATTATCCATGCTCCAGGAGCTGGAGGTAGCCTCAGGGATACCAAGAGGAACTTATGACTTAGTGAGCCAGTGGGCAGAGCCAACTGTGCCTTTTCACCTTTTGTTGTGGCAACCAGGGCACCTGTACCCTTTGCACTTGTCAGGTTACAACACTGTTACACAAGGCTCTCTATTCATCATGCCAGAGAGTGTTGACCAAGACAAGGAGAAAGCCTCAGGCATAGTATTAAAGGAAAAGGAAGTGAAATCAGGAATTGTTTGTGCATCCAGAAGACAACTGTGGAATAAGGTCTGTGAAGCAGTGTGGTTTACTGGAAGAAACATGGAGTCATGAGCTATGGACATGGAGATAAGTCACTTACTTCTCTGCGCTCACATTCTTCACCTGTAACACCTTCCTTCATAGGGTGACCCATATGGAAAAAATAACGCGTGTTTGTAAAGAGGACATTCAGTACATTCGAGTATTCTGAAGAATCTGGAACTTCATGAAGAAAGGAAGAAAAAAGGCCGTGGGCCATTGAGACTAGTCAACTTATAAACATTCAAGAGGATATTGATAATGGGGGAGACCGTGCCTGTGTTGGGGTAGGAGTTGTGTGGGATATCATTGGGTCTTCCTCTCAGTTATGTTGTGAACCTAAAACTACTCCACAAACATAAAGTTATTAAGAAAAAATTGAGTGGAGTCCATACCATCTTATGATGTTGTAGCCTAGATACTGGGTTGGGTCACATGCAACTCCAGCTCACATGTCAGCACCCTCCAGAGGATTTCCAGCCTGTTCCTCCTCACACTGTGGTACCTCCATGCTCTTGGACGATCATGCATGCTATTTTGGTTCTAGCTCATATCAAGCCCTCATGAGTTTTGCCATTTTCCAAGAGAAATCAGACACACTTTGTATTGTCTAAATTTGGTATCTTCACTGCAAGTGAAGAGTTCCCACATTTTGCCCTGGGTAGCTTTCTACTATCTTGCTGTCTCCACCTTTTTACTGAGTTCGTTTCCCAAACTCTGTACTTCCTGTTACCTTACCCTTCATGCTTAGCTCCTTGGATTTTTACATGCATAGCAGACCCACAAGGCTAATCTGGAATTTTCTATCTAGTAATTTGTTAGGTACTCAATAAAATATATTTGTATTTAAAATTTTACAATGCACTAAGAATTTTGGGACATACTGCTAAGGGAACATGGCAAAGGGCAAAATTAAAATTTCATTAAGCATCAGGGTGGGGTGTTTGGCACAGCAGTTAGGATGCCATGTGGACTCCCACATCCCATATTAGGGTTCCTGGGTTGGAGTCCCAGCTCTACTTCCAAGCCACTTCTTGGTAATGTGCACCCTGGGAGGTAGCAGGTGATAGCTCAAATACTTGGATGCCTGCAACCCATGTGGGAGACCCAGATTGAATTTGGGCTCTGGCTTTGGCCAGGTTCAGTCTTGGCTGTTGTAGGCATTTGGGGACTTAAGTAGCAGATAGAAAATCTCTCTTTCTCTCTCTCTCTCTCTCTCCTCTCTCCTTTTCTTCAAATAAAATATGAATAAGTACACAGTAATTTAAAAGATTTCTTGAAGCATCCACAATATAACACTCACCTACTTATCTACTTTCTTCATGGCAAACTTGGAAGGCAAACTGAAGTGATACACCTGAAAAACAAATCACATTTCTAAGATGAGCAAGTGTGGACGCCACAGCACTTCTGGGAAGGTTTGCTCACAAGGCCCAGATTTCACTGAATGGGATGAGTAAGCCATGGCAAGGAGATCCTGCAATAACGCATACTTAAGGTGTAGCTTGTATATAATTATCTTCCACTTTAGCCTACGTGATTTTGTACTTCAAAAGTGACCAGCCTTATAATCCAGTTGTAAGTATTTTTCTAAATGTCCACTGCAGGAGGCAGGTGTACTATATGGCGGGGCAGTGGTTCAGAGCTTGGGTAAAAGGCATTCAGAGTTGGGTTCAAACTCCAGTTTTGACACTTGTTACCTGCTCATGACCTTGGACAAGCTTGCCTCCTCTAGCCTCAGTTTTCTTATTTGTAAAATGGGGCCGTTTGTAAATGTGGAAGCTCTCTGTATAACTCCACAGAACAGAGTTTTTAATTTGGCCATTTTGAATGAAATCAGAGTCCAGATATGTATTTGGAATTAGCACATTTTCTAAACAAGTGGAATTCAACATTTAAAACCTAAACTCTATGCTTAAGAAGCCAGCATTTGTTTAATCTGGTTATGCACACCCAAACAAGCTTCTAGTCTCTAAAGCAAGACCCTCAAACAAAAACATATTTAAGCAATAAAAACTAAGTTACAAATGATTATGTCACCAGAATATACTTTAGCCAGTGGTACTCTTTAAAATGTGTGTGTGTGTGTGTGTGTGTGTGTGTGTCTGTGAGAGAGAGAGAGAGAGAGAGAGAGAGAGAGAGAGAGAGAGAGGATGATTGCTCTCATATGCTGGTTCACTCTCCCAAATACCCACAACAGTCCCCAGAGGACTGCTGGGAGTCAGGAACTCAATAAAGGTTTCTCATGTGGGTGGCAGGGACCCGACCACCTGAGCCATTACTGCTGCCTTTTAGAGTCCAAACCAGCAGGAAACTGGAATCAGCGGCTAGAGTTGGACGTCAAACGCAGGCACTCTAACTTGGGAGACAGGAGTCCCAACTGGCATCCTGATCATTAGGTCCAACATTTGCTTCATGGCTCATGGAACGTAAACTGTGATGCCTGAGTTGGCTTAACTACATATTTTCAGCAGTGAAAAAAAAAAAGCGCCTATGTTTGCTTGTCCCTTTGCAACTGTAAAGGACAGATGAGTTCCAGGTCCAGTGTTGCTCTTTTGTGGCCACATTAGCAGGCTTCTAAATATAGATGAGAGAAAATTGTGAGAGCAATTTACCCATCAGCAGCTTGAACCATTTTCTTACCTTTAATCATCTGCTAGAGCTATAGCATTTTAGGTAAGGTTGGCCACAATGGAAGCCATAATTTCTAGTCAGATTGCCTAAAAAAACCAGCAGGACAAACCAAGTGACTTGTTTCAGATACAACTGTAGAGGTTATTTTGGTAGTGGTAACAAATCTGTTACTTTGGAGCAATACCTTAAATATTCAAACCATGGTCTATCATGGCTCTTCTTCGTCCTATTGATAATAGCAACCCCATAGCCTTTTTTTCCCTAAAGATTTAGTTATTTATTTGAAAGGCAGAGTTACACACAGAGAGAAGGAGAGACAGAGAGAGAGAGAGAGAGATCTTCCATCCACTGGTTCACTCCCCAAATGGCCGCAATGGCCAGAGCTGTGCTGATCTGAAGCCAGGAGCCAGGAACTTCCTCCAGGTCTCCCATGCAGGTGCAGGTGCCCAAGGACTTGGACCATCTTCCACTGCTTTTCCAGTCTATAGCAGAGAGCTGGATTGGAAGAGGAGCAGCTGGGACTTGAACCAGTGCCCATATGGGATGCCAGCACTGCAGACGGTGGCTTTACCTGCTACACCACAGCAGCGACCCCTCATATCATTTTGAAAAACTGAAATTTTGTTCTATTTACAACACATAAGAGTAATTTCTTGTAATTGAATAGGTGCTCTGGTAGAAATCCACACAATTTAAAATATTTTTAAAAAAGATTTGTTTATTTGAAAGACAGAGTTATAGAGAGGCAAAAGCAGAGAGAGGTCTTCCATCTGCTGGTTCACTCCTCAAATGATTGCAACAATTAGGGCTGGGCCAGGCTGAGGCCAGGAGCCAGGAGCTTCTTCCTGGTCTCCCATGTGGGTGCAGGGGCCCAAGCACTTGGGTTGTCTTCTACTGCTTTCCCAGGCCATAGCAGAGAGCTGGATCAGAAGTGAAGCAGCCAGGACTCAAGCCGGTGCCCAAATGGGATGCTGGCACTGCAGGTAGTGGCTTCACCCACTATGCCACAGTGCTGGTCCCCAATTTAAAATAATTAAATAGGATTTTTAGAATCTGTTCCACTTTTGATCCAGCTTCCTGCTAATGGCCTGGGAAAGCAGTGGAAGATGGCCCAAGTGCTTGGCCCCTGCACCCATGTGGAAGACTTGGAAGAAGCTCCTGGCTCCTGATTTCAGCTTGGCCTAGCCCTGGCCTTTGTGGCCATCTGGGGAGTGAACCAGCAGATCTCTCTCTCTCTCTCTGTTGGTTCTGTTTCTCTTCCATGCTAACAGAACCCTATTTTTTTCCTGATGAGTCTAAAATGATGATGTTCAAGTTGTGGTGGGTAGAGATCCTTTCCCAAAGTCCCACACAATCCAAATTATTTGCAGAATAGTAATCATTATTTGCCCCGCCCCCTACTATGTGGACATTTTCATTGATGATGCAAAAGTGATAGTGGGTGAGGCTATTGGTGTCCTAGCACAAAGCAAAGCAGTGACATCAGACTGTACTAATAGTCATTGTAATTTTCATCACCACACACATGAAGAAGGAAAATAATCCAATCATATGTGACGAAGCAGTAAGATCAGTGAGATGTATCAGCTTTATTAAAGCTGAGCCTTCCAGCACAGATCCCAATATTCTGTGACAGCAACTTGCTTTTTTGAGTTCCAGACTGAACTAGCTGCTTTTTTCATGGATCTCCATTTTTACTTTAAAGAATGACAGACTGTGATTATTCAGTATTCGGTAGGTTTTTTTTTTTTTTTGAATAAAGTGAGCTCATCACTTTAAATGAACAAGCTTTATTCTCAACTCTTGTCTGTTACAAATGCTCCTCAGATGCCAGGGAAGCTGTAACACCCCCCCCAACCCCCATTAGAGTTAGGTACACACAGGTCCTGATGAACTTCTTGGAAGATTTCAGGGGTCTTAAGGGCGTAGAATACCCCCTTAAGATGAAGGTAGATTGAGAAATGGGTAGAAGGTGAAAAACTGGAGGCAGTGAGAATAGACAACTCTTTGGAGAAGTTTAAAAATGAAAGGAAAAAAGAATGATAGCTCAAGGGAGTGTGGGGTCAGCAAAATTATAGTAAAGATGTGGGATGCTTGAACATATAAAATAGTTATGGAATGGAGAAAGTAAAGACAATGTAGGGACCGGCACTGTGGCGTAATAGTGGGTAAAGCCTCTGCCTACAGTGCCAGCATCCCATGTGGGCTCTGGTTCTAGCCCCAACTGCTCCTCTTCCAATCCCGCTCTCTGCTTATGGCCTGGGAAAGCAGCAGAAGATGGCCCAAATCCTTGGGCCCCTGCACCCACGTGGGAGACCCAGAAGAAGCTCCTGGCTCCTGGCTTCAGTCTGGCCCAGCCTTGGCCATTGTAGCTATTTGGGAAATGAACCATTGGGTAGAAGGTATCTTTCTTTCTCTCTCTCTGTAACTCTGCCTTTCAAATAAAAAATCATTTAAAAAGGCAATATGACTGATAATACATGAGAGAGGGAACAGTGGGCAAGATTAAGCAGAGGAGGGAGAGATACGGGGCTGAGTTGATGATGTGATGGTGGTAGTAGTCACAGTACGCGTTTGTTGCTTGAGCAGAAGTGGTAGAAGTTTTGCAGAGGGTGGACAAAGTGTAAAATTGTCTCTGTAGAAAATAAGATATCAAACAGATCAGAAAAAAGTACTCTTGCCAAGCAGTGTTCTTTTTTCCATTCCCATTGCTTCCATTATCTATATGTTGTTGGTTCTCCGATTATACCACCAGTACAATTATTTCCACTGACCTCCTGACCAACATACATCTAGCTGACCATTGTATATCTCCACTCAGGTGTCACACAGGCATTTCACTCCCCACATCCAAAATTAAACTGATGACCCTGTCTCCCAAAACACCACCTCTCCTTGTGTTCCTTATCCCAGTGAATGACACCATCATCCATCTTATTATGCAATACATCGCTCTAAGATTCATCCTTGCTTTGTCCATTTTCCTCATCCTCTGTATTCAACCAATCTTCACAGTTGGTTGATTTTACTTCCTTAACATATATTAAATCTATCCACATCATTCCTTCCCCCCTTCTACTTCTGTAGTTCAGCCCAGTATTAACTTTCATCTGGACTATTACTGTAGGCTACTCTTTGCTTCTCCAAATTATTATTCTATTTTCTATAAGCATTTTGGGTGACTTCTTCCAAAAGCCAGTAAGTCATACTTCTGTTTAAAACCCTTCAATAGGGTCCTTAGGATAAAGAACAAAATCTGTCACCACTCCTTGTACCCTCATCCACACCCTCTGTTGCACAGCTCATATTCCCAATTTCCCATCCTGTCCTACTTTTTCTCTTTTTCATACTGCTTATCACCTTCTAATAGTCTACATAATTTATTCAGAATATTGTTTATTGTATGTCTCTTCCCTCTAGAAGTAAGCTCCATGAGATCCTGGATTTTGTTTTGTGTACCAGCTGGAGCTCTAGTTTGGGCTATATTGTCTCCTCTCTCATTCTTCCATGCCAAAATTTCTATGTGGTAGTCCTAAGCCCCAGTATCTCAGAATGTGACTATATTTGAGATAAGGACATTAAAGAGGTACTTGGAGTAAAATGAGGTCATATCGGCCAGCTCTAATGCAATGTGACTGATGTCCTACTAAGAGGTGATTAGGACCCAGACACAGACGCAGGAAAGATCACGTGAGGACACAGGGCGAAGACAGCCATGTGCAAATCAAGGAGAGAGGCCTCAGAGGAAACCATTCCTTCTGACCCCTTGATCTCAGAATTTCCAGCCTCCCAAATTGTGAGAAAATGCATTCCTATTATTTAAGCCACCCAGTCTGTGCTACCTTGTTATCGGGCAGCCCAGCACGCCAACACAGTCCCAAACACCTAGAACAGCCCCTGGCACATGGTAAACTGTAGCAAATATTTGCTGAAGGTTCAGGTGAATGTGAGGGCCTGCATGTTCTGCCCCCGGTGCCTCCTGTGACCTCTTGCCCTGAGACTTTTCCCTTTGCTCTCTCAACCCTATCCAAACAGGACTTTTCCAAACGTCTGCAACATGTCCTACTGTTGCCCGACTCAGGACATTTGCACACTGTTTTCTACCTGGAGTGCTCCCACTTGCATTGCCTCAGCCCCTCCACCCACACCAGCACCACAGTTTCCCACTGTTTGTCCTTCAGGTTTCCAGTTAAGTCTGAAAAAAATACTTTTCAAACCAATTTAAAGTGTACAATTTGATAGTTTTGACACGTGGTTATACCCATGAAGATAATCAAGATAGTGAATGCGGAAGTCACCCTTAGAAGTGTCCCATGCCCCTTTGTCTCCCCTCCCACCTTCATCCAGGCAAACACTGTTCTGCTTTCTGTGACAAAAGATTCATTTGCATTTCTCAGAGTTTTGTATAAATGGAATTGTACATCATATCCTTTCTATTTTGATCTGGATTCTTTGACTCGGCATAATTGTTTGCAAGTTCTTACATGTTGTCATTCTATCAAGAGTTCATTCCCTTTTACTGCTGAACAGTATTTCAAAGTATAGCTACTCCAGCTTGCTTAGCCACTCACCATTTGTTGGACATTTGTGTTATATACACCTTGCAGCTATCACAAATAAAGCTGCTATGAGTATTTGTGTAAAATCAACTTTAATCCTATTATTTTCTCAGGGAAATGTTTTCTGATTGGGGTACACATTGGTGCAGGGGTTAAGTCACTGTTTGGGACACCTGCATCCCATAGTGGAATGCCTGATTCAAGCTCTTGTTCTTCCAGTTCCAATCCAGTTTCTGGTTAATGCACACCCTGGGAGGCAGCAGGTGCTGGCTCAAGTACTTGGGTCCCTGCCACTCATGTAAAAGACCCAGATTGAGTTCCAGGCTCCCGGCTTCTTCCTGGCCCAGCCCTGGCTGTTTCAGGTGTTTGCAGTGAACCAGTGAATGGAAAATCTCTATCTGGGAGCCAGCATTGTGGTGCAGTGAGTTAAGCTGCCACTTGCAATGAGCACTGCCTCCATATGAGCACTGGTTTGGCCCTAGCTGCTCCACTTCTGATCTAGCTCCCTACTAATGTGTTCCTGGGAAGGCAGCAGAAAATGGCCCAACTGATTGGGCCCCTGCCACCATATGAGAGACCAGGATGGAATTCCAGGCTCTTGGCTTTGGCCTAGCCCAGCTTCAGCCTATGTGACCATTTAGGGAGTGAATCAGCAGATAGAAGTTCTCTCTCTCCCTCTCTCGTACCTCTGCCTTTCAAACCAATCAATCAATCAATCATTTTTTTTATAAAGATTTATTTATTTACTTGAAAGTCAGAGTTACACAGAGAGAGAAGGAGAGGCAGACACACACACATACACATGCACATACACACACACACACGGAGAGAGAGAGAGAGAGAGGTCTTCCATCTGCTGGTTCATTCCCCAATTGGCTGCAACAGCCAAAGCAGCACCAATCCGAAGCCAGGAGCCAGGAGCTTCTTCCAAGTCTCCCATGTGGATGCAGGGGCCCAAGGACTTGGGCCATCCTCTACTGCTTTCCCAGGCCATAGCAGAGAGCTGGATCAGAAGTGGAGCAGCTGGGTCTTGAACTGGCACCCATATGGGATGCTGGCACTGTGGGCAGTGGCTTTACCCACTATGCCACAGCGCCAGCCCCCTGGACAATTGCAAGCTTTTTGTTTGAGAGATTCGTAGGTGATAATAAGGTCAATTTTAACTACATTTAAACTTTTAAACATTATTTGAAAGGCAGATATTGGCTTATTCCCCAAATGCCCACAGTAGCTGAGACTGGTAGCCATCACTCTTGCCTCCCTGAGTCTGCATTGAAAAGAAGCTAGAATCAAGAGCTATTCCAGGAATCAAACCCAGGCACTCTGATGTGAGATATAGGCATCTTAACCACTAGACTTGACATGAACCCTTACACTTTTATAAAGAGTCTAATGCTGTTATTTTTGCTTGTTATTGGCATCCTATCATCGATGCATTTTCCCCTATAGCTTTTAATCAAGTGTCTACCTGCTATGAACTTCTACTAATCCCATTCTCCCTATATCCATCTCTTCCCCAAATAAACCCCACCTTCTTCCACTAGTCCAATCTGCTCCTCTCACAGTTCTGTCTTCTCCATGACTGGCTGCTGGATTTGATCAAATACACCCAATGGAGGTGAGGGATCCAGCCACCAGCCTGGCTCAAGTCCTAGGCATAAAGAGCCCTGTTTCCAATGCCACTGGTCCTAAAAATATACCAGCCATTGGCAGGTGGCTGGGCTATTTTCAACCTTGGGGGCCTCAGGAACCAAGGGATTCATGCCAGGCCAGGAAGCAAAAAAATCAAGCCCATACTGGTGGGCTTCAAATAAAAATAGCTGCTTGGTGGCACCGGTTCAACTGAATCTCAATTGGCTGTTTACTAGCATTGCCTTTTCACTGTATTGCTTTTCAGGCTCACTTGCATTTTCCAGTACCATCCTAAAACATGAACCTGAGACAGTATATGAGATACTGGGAATGTAGGGTAGGTGACCAGAGAAACATCTTTTTACAACATGCCCAACTCCGTGCAGTTCTTGGGTTGCAAAGGAACTCTGAAGTAACACTGAGTGACTTGAAGTTTCTCTATAGTTTCAGGCTTAACCATTATGCATATCTAGAAATTGGGTCATGGTGCCTGTTTCTGCTGGCAAAATTCAAGCACTATTATTATCATCCCCATTTCATAGAGGTGGTAACCTGAGGAACAGAGAGGCTAAATAACTTGTCCAAGCTCGCACAACTAGAAAATAGCAGAGCCAGAGCCAGGATACTAACCCAGATCTATCAGATTCAAAGCTTGCGTTCTTAATCACCAGTATTTCTGAAACTCGTCTGCAAGATGTTTCCTAGAACTGCAAGAAGTGAATGTCCACCCTATAAGCAAGCACAGTTATGCAAATCTCAATGTCAGAATTTGCATTTCTGTTTACAATTACAATAATATCATAATAGTACTATAACTGTTTTGGATTCAAGAAAAAAGAACAGAGGTAGACTTAAGGCATAATGTATTTGCTCAAATGAAGGCAGCTAATGCCATAGTCAATTCAGAGGAAGTGTTTAATAATGCACATATCGGTATTTGCATTGGGAGAAGAGATTTGGTTTTAGGAAAATACCACAGCCCTCATATTAAATTAATGTTAGTGATTTGAGTTATATTGATTTTTTTAGCTTGGTTTGCATTTAATATGCAAAATCATTCTGGTGTTATAGTTGTTTAAGCTCATTTTTTGTTTATTTATTTATTTATTTTTTGACAGGCAGAGTGGACAGTGAGAGAGAGAGAGAGAGACAGAGAGAAAGGTCTTCCTTTTGGCATTGGTTCACCCTCCAATGGCCGCCGCGGCCGGCGCGCTGCGGCCGGCACACGGCGCTGATCCGATGGCAGGAGCCAGGTACTTATCCTGGTCTCTCATGGGGTGCAGGGCCCAAACACTTGGGCCATCCTCCACTGCACTCCCGGGCCACAGCAGAGAGCTGGCCTGGAAGAGGGGCAACCGGGACAGAATCCGGCGCCCCGACCGGGACTAGAACCCGGTGTGCCGGCGCCGCAAGGTGGAGGATTAGCCTAGTGAGCCGCGGCGCCGGCCTAAGCTCATTTTTGTTATCATACGCTTAAGTAATATTATAATGAACACTAAGAAACTGAAAAAGCTCTTTTTGATGCAAAGTGTCTACATATTACTCATATTTGAGAAGCTGCTAGTTGTCAACAGCATAAAGATCTATATGAGTCTCCAGGGAGTCTGATTATTAGAACCTTGGTTTTGCTGCCATTATTCCTGTAAAGATATTGCAAAGGTTTCAGGTGACCCTAGCCTCCACTGAACACGGATGCATATATGCAGCAAGGCTATATATTGTATATATGCAATACGTCTTCGGCATTCCTTACCTATTCAATCTAGTTATTGTATCTTAATAATTTGCATTTTGTGCTACTGATAATAAGTTGTTTGTACCATTTTCTCAGGTATTTCTGCAAACAAAAAGGAGTCAATGGCAGAGATTAAAGATACAAAAGAGAAAAAGAAAGGAACGGCTCCCATTTTTTTTTTACTTCCTTTCTTTCTAGTTCCATCTCTTTTCAAACTGTGACATAGTTATGCAATTGGGCAAAAAGCAGTTCAGAATGAATCTTCATTCCATACTCTCCCTGCAAAGAAAGAAAAGAAATGAAATCAAAGCTTCTCACTCCATTCCAAGAGCAAAGGGAAATGTTTGGGGCAATGCAGACAGAAACTCCAATTCTAGCTTTGCAGTTTATAAGCTATGTGGTCTGGGCCTCAGTTTCTTTATATGTAAAATGGGAATAAGTATTTCCAACCTCATAGGGCTGTGAAGATGAAAGTAAATGAGATAATTGTACGTCACCTAGACAGTGCTTATCACAAGGAGATGTTCAATGTGCAGTCATTACTATCGTTTTCAAATCTCCCCTAGCAGCACTGCACACATGTTTTATTAACTAACTAATTTCCTTGGACCACAGAGCTACTTTAACTTCTTCTGTCATTATTTAAGAACAGATACATGCAAAATGCTTAAGATTCAATGTAAGCCAAAAGAAAAAAAATGGTGGCGGGAAGTAAAAGTGCATGTATCTGGAGTTTGCAGTCAGGGCAGGGCCTTTGTTTTACTCACTGTATATGTCCAGTCCCTAGAACAGGAAGTGTCACCTGGTACATGGGATAATGCCTGTGGGATGAATGAAAGAACTCTGGAAGCAGCAGAACAAGGACTGAAGAAAACATCCGGAAATGAGAAATACTGGGATTGGGTTAGAGCATGAGGGTTATAGGAGACTGTCCCTTGCTTCCCTCCTCCCTTCCTACATCCCTCTCTGCCTCCTACTCTCTTTCTTTTCCTTCCTTTCTTCCTTAGTTCCTTCCTTCCCTCCTTCTGTACTTCTTTCCTTCCTTCACGCTTGCTGAAAAAATTTTAACATTGATTATATTTACAATTAAGGCATGAAGGGAAAGTGCATCTGTCTTGCAGAAAAATGTACACTCAATATTTTAGGAAGGCAGACAAAGGAACCACAAATATGTTGCTAAGTTATAATCCACATTAAGCAGGCTTTACTGGGAATGTTCCTTGGTGCATTTATTGCATCCTAAGGAGAAAATATTCAGAACACTTTGAAGCATTCATGTTTGTCCAGTATACATAGAAAAAATGGACAGTTTGGCAATGGGTGAAATGTCATGCATGCTTCAGCATGTGAACCTGATAGAGTTGCTGCACACAGCTTGATGAGTGGATTTGTTAGAATTTGTTCTTGAAATAATTTATTTTACTTTTAGTATTTACACAACAAGCCATATTCCAAGCTTTTGAATTTAGACTCTTGAAGTTTTGGATGTACCTTCTAATTTTACAGATGAGAAAACTAGGCAAAGTGGGAGGATGTGACTTGTTCAAGGTCACATTTTTATTTCCATCCCTCAACATCCTCATCCCAAACATTCCCCATGAGTTCCTAGCATTTAAGATTTCAAAGTACTTTAATACACCTCCTGGTGTTTCAAGCTCTCAATGTGCAGATTGGGATAGTTATGGGAGTTATGTCATTCAAAGATGTTGTAAGAATTAAATGAGATAGGCCGGTGCCACGGCTCAATAGGCTAATCCTCCGCCTAGCGGCGCCGGCACACCGGGTTCTAGTCCCGGTCAGGGCGCCGGATTCTGTCCTGGTTGTCCCTCTTCCAGGCCAGCTCTCTGCCATGGCCCGGGAGTGCAGTGGAGGATGGCCCAAGTGTTTGGGCCCTGCACCCCATGGGAGACCAGGAAAAGCACCTGGCTCCTGCCTTCGGATCAGCGTGGTGTGCCGGCCGTGGCGGCCATTGGAGGGTGAACCAACAGCAAAGGAAGACCTTTCTCTCTGTTTCTCTCTCTCACTGTCCACTCTGCCTGTCAAAAAAAAAAAAAAAAGAATTAAATGAGATAGCTTAGCCTTCAGTAAGTGTTGGGTATTACTATTTTTCTCTATTTTTTGAAAATTTTCTCTATTGTAATAATCACTCTCTGTAGAATCTTTTCCACAGCCTTAGAAGACAAGCAGCAAAGGCTTTGCTAGTATTTTATCAGTGAGCTTATGAAAGTCAAAGGTTAAGTGACTCATCTGGCTTGTATATAGCAGTCACATCTGGAACGCTATTGTCTCACCCAGTGCATAGATCAACATTTTCAAAAATCCTTTCCAACTCCAAAAATCTTTTAGTTTCTACACATATATAACAGAGTCTATGGCCAGCCTTTTAAAAATTCTCTGCCTGTTTTATGTCACAGAATAACATAATTGTAAAGTGTAGGTGTATTATTTAGCTTTTCATTACTCTAAAATTTGAGAGGAGTTACTTTTGAGGGAGGGAGGTTGATTTTGGAGGTTCACAGTCCAAGATCAGGCAGACTATCTGGTAAGGATAGTCTTCACCAGAGTATGCACAGAGGAGGGATTACATGGCAAGTCAGGAAGCAGAGAGAGAGAGCAGCTGGGCCCAACCCAGGCAGAGGGATAGAGAGCACTTATGTCTATGTGTTTCCTTCTTATAAAGCCACCATGATTCAGTCATGGGAACTTCACTCCAACAATCTAATAAAATCTAATCACTTCCCAGAAAGCTCATCTTCAGATACCATAATTGAATTAAGCTTTCACCCTTAATCTAAAAGCCATTAACACAAGACTTTGGGGACCAAACTTTTTAAACTTTTATTTAATAAATATAAATTTTCAAAGTACAACTTTTGGATTATAGCGGCTTCCCCCCCCCCCCATAACCTCCCTCCCACCTGCAACCTTCCCATCTCCCACTTCCTCTCCCATCCCATTCATATCAAGATTCATTTTCAATTATCTTTATGTTCAGAAGATCAATTTAGTATATACCAGGTAAAGATTTCAACAGTTTGCATCCACACAGAAACACAAAGTATAGACTACTATTTGAGTACTAGTTATACCGTCAATTCACATAGTACAACACATTAAGGACAGAGATCCTACATGGGGAGTAAGTGCACAGTGACTCCTGTTGTTGACTTAACAATTGACACTCTTGTTTATGTCAGTAATAACCCGAGGCTCTTGTCATGAGCTTCCAAGGCTATGGAAGCTTCTTGAGTTTGCCAACTCCGATCTTATTCAGAGAAGACCATAGTCAAAGTGGAAGTTCTCTCCTCCCTTCAGAGAAAGGTACCTCCTTCTTTGATGGCCCGTTCTTTCCACTGAGATCTCATTTGCAGAGATCTTTCATTTAGGTTTGGTTTGGTTTGGTGGTTTTTTTTTTTTTTTTTTTTTTTTTTTTTGCCACAGTGTCTTGGTTTTCCAAGCCTGAAATACTCTCATGGGCTTTTTAGCCAGAACCAAATGCCTTAAGGGCTGATTCTGAGGCCAGAGTGCTGTTTAGGACATCTGCCATTCTATGAGTCTGCTGTATATCCCGCTTCCCATGTTGGATCGTTCTCTTTAAATTCTATCAGTTAGTATTAGCAGACACTATTCTTGTTTATGTGATCCCTTTAACTCTTAATCCTATCATTATGATCAATTATGAATTGAAAGTGATCACTTTGACTAGTGAGATGGCATTGTTATATGCCACCTTGATGGGATTAAATTGGAATCCTCTGGCATGCTTCTAACTCTACCATTAGGGATAATTCTGATTGAGCATGTGCCGAACTGTACATTTCCTCCCTCTCTTATTCCCACTCTTATATTTAACAGGGATCACTTTTCAGTTTAATTTAAACACCTAAGAATAATTGTGTGTTAATTAAAGAGTTCAACCAATGGTATTAAGTAGAACAAAAAAATACTAAAAGCAATAAAGTAGTAAGTTGTTCCTCGACAGTCAGGACAAGGGTTGATCAAGTCATTGTTTCTCATGGTGTCCATTTCACTTCAACAGGTTTCCTTTTGGGTGCTCAGTTAGTTGTCACCAATCAGGGAGAACGTATGATATTTGTCCCTTTGGGACTGGCTTGTTTCTTTTTCTTTTTATTTATTTATTTTACAGGCAGAGTCAGACAGTGAGAGAGAGAGAGAGAGAGAGAGAGAGAGAGAGAGAGAGAAAGGTCTTGCTTTTTCCATTGGTTCACTCCCCTCATGGCTGCTATGGCTGTTGCTGCACCCATCCGAAACAAGAAGCCAGGTGCTTCCTCCTGGTCTCCCATGCAGGTGTAGGGCCCAAAGACCTGGGCCATCCTTCACTGCCTTCCTGGGGACACAGCAGAGAGCTGGACTGGAAGAGGAGCAACCAGGACAGAATCCGGTGCCCTGACCAGGACTAGGACCCTGGGTGCTGGCGCCGCAGGCAGAGGATCAGCCTAGTGAGCCACAGCGCCAGCTGGGACTGGCTTATTTCACTCAGCATGATGTTTTCCAGATTCCTCCATTTTGTTGCAAATGACCAGATTTCATTGTTTTTCCTGCTGTTTAGTATTCTATAGAGTACATATTCCATAACTTCTTTATCCAGTCTTCTGTTGATGGGCATTTAGGTTGAATCCAGGTCTTAGCTATTGTGATTTGAGCTGCAATAAACATTGAGGTGCAGACAGCTCTTTTATTTGCCAGTTTAATTTCTTTTTTTTAAAATTTATTTAATGAGCATAAATTTCCAAAGTACATCTTATGGACCACAATAGCCTCCCCCTCCCCCCCCCCCGTGTCTTCCCTCCCATCCACAACGCTCCCCTCTCCCACTCCCTCTCCCCTTCCCCTTCACATCACAATTAATTTTCAATTATCTTTATATACAGAAGATCAATTTAGCGTATGTTAAGTAAAGATTACCACATTTTGCTCCCACACAGAAACATAAAGTGTAAATACTATTTGAGTACTAGTTATAGCATTAATTAAACACCTAAGAGTAATTGTGTATTAATTACAGAGATCAACCAATAGTTTTAAGTAGAATATAAAATGCATCTTTTGCATTGTTGTGGCTTCCCCCCGACCTCCCTCCCTCCCGTGGCCCTCCCCTCACCCACTTCCTCTCCCCTCCCCCCCTTCATCACGTTTCATTTTCGGTTACCTTCATATACCGAAGATCAATTTAGTATATACTAAGCAGGGATTTCAACAGGTTGCACTCACACAACCGAACCAGGTATAGGGTATTGTTCGACTAGTAGTGTTGCTTTTGAGTTTCATAGATAAACATATTAAGGACAGAGATCCTGCGAGGGGAGCATGAACCCAGTGACTCCCGTTGTTGATTTAACAATTGGCACTCTTATTTATGACGTCAGCAATCACCCGAGACTCTTGCTATGAGCTGTCTAGGCTATGGAAGCCCCTTGAGTTCATCAACTCTGAATTTGTTTAGTCAAGGCCATATCACAGTGGAGGTTCCTTCCTCCCTTCAGAGAAAGGCGCCTCTCTCCTTGATTTGCCAATTTAATTTCCTTTGGGTAAATTCCAAGGAGTGTGATGACTGGGTTGTACGGTAGGGTTATATTCAGGTTTCTGAGGAATCTCCAGACTGACTTCCATAGTGGCTTTACCAGTTTGCATTCCCACCAACAGTGGGTTAGTGGGGACCAAACTTTTAACACATGAGAAGTTGGGGACACCTGAACTGATATCCAAGCCATAGCTTTAGAGTTCACATTGAATGATACTGAAGGGAAATAGCTTCATAATACTAAGAAGTCAGTGGTGTCTCATCTACTATAGTTAATTTATGCAAATTAAACTGTATATGCTTATATCCCCAATATATACAAATAATAGAAAAAAGCAATTCCATTTGCCATTCCATTCCATAAGTACTTGTGGATGCCATAGAATGAGCATGAGATAGGAACAAGTCACCTGCATAGGATAATTAAAGCATAGAGTATGCTTATTGGAAAATCTGTAGACTTCTCAGTAATAATTGTAATGTTATTTTGAGTTAACATGCTGACTTTATAACTTAACTCTCACATTAAATGTAACACTCCAGCACTGTTACTACTGCTACTGCTAATAGTACCATTTACTGAGTGAGTACTGTATGCCAAAGTGTTAAGTGTCTTTTAAAGTGCATTTTCTCATTTAATTACTATAACAATCCTATGAGGTAGTTGTTTATTATCTCCATTTAAGTGGGAATTTATCACACTAATAATGGCAGTAGTACAACAGCAATAATAGCTGTAACTTCTTGAGTGTCTAAGAGCTCAGAAAGGTCCCTTGTTCAAAGCTTAACTCTAAAGTATCAGACCCAGAATCAGAATCTGCATTGGTGAGGCTACATAGACATCACTCATAAAATGTGATGAGCACCAAGAAGCAATTTTTATTGGTTATCCTATTTCTATGGAAAGTTGTGTCTAAAAGCCCTAGAATGTCATTTAGAATGGATGGGCACATTGATTTGAGAATAGGCATTTAAATTCTGGTCAAGGCCAAGCTGGCTCCTCTGTCACCCTGACTGCAGTTGAACTGAATTGTTTGTGTTTCCCTAAAATTATTTGTGTAGGTTCTTTTTAAAAAGTTATTTTTGTAAGGTAGCTATTATTTTGCTACTAATGAAGTTTGTCTACTACAAGCGATGGCTGATGTTTCAAAATTCATGTAACTTCAGAAATGCTGATGATGAGCTTTAAACTGACTCCCATATTATAATGGGCTAGAAACTTGGAGGCCAGTTTCCACATCATGCTCTGATGACCTTGGCCAGCCCACATCCTCCCTAGGATCCTTAGCTTTCTGTAGCTAAGATTAAGATGACATTTTAAGATTCCATTCAACTCTGATGGCATAGATTAAAATATTCCTGGATTTTTTAAGTACTTAAATAATTCTAGTTCTCATAAATGGATATCTTTATCAGTTACTAAGTCTGAATATTACCAGGGACATTGAAGATAAAACTGCCAAAGAGTTTTTTCCCCCAAATTTGAGAGATGCTATTTTTCACAGTAATATGTTTGTGTCCTCAAATATGAAAACTGGTTGTAGGCAATATAGACTGCGTGCAAGAGCTCATCAGTATTGAATGCTAAAACAGGGATTCCTCTGAACAGTTGTGGAAACTGCTTTGGAAATAGATATATATTTTTTCCTATTACAAGCTTGATGTTAAGGATGAAATCTGTTTCCTATTTGCTATGTCTTCCTGAGAATCTAATTGAACTCTTATGTTTGTTCCTTCATGTTGACTATTTTCGAGTCGTATCTATTTTTCTAACAACTTCTTCTTTACTGATTACTTTTTCTGGTTTACTATACATTATATATTTTCCAATCTCTTTAGGGACCTTTTCTAGTCTTTCATTATCAGCTTCTTCCTGCAGGATCATGAGTTTCTTTGTTCATCTTGGACTTCTTTTACGTTGTTGTTTTCTCAAAATATTTGGTCATCCTTGGCTGACCCTTTATGTTTATGATTGGAGGACTTTGATGAATAGGAGAAAATAGCTCTGCCTTTGTATAGATCTATTTACCCCACAGTAATCTTCCATGAAAGCGCTGCTTGACGGCCGGCAGCCTCTGTACAACCAGATGGGTCCCTGCATAAGCAGGCTTCCCTTTGGCAGGGAAGCCAGGTCAGGTCGGCCTCCCAACACCTTCATTCTCAAAGCAAGGAAAACGCTATTCTTTTTTAAAAAGATGTATGCATTTATTTATTTGAAAGGCAGAGGGAGATAGAGAGAGAGAGAGAGTGCAAGTGAGCATAATATCTTCCATTCACTGGTTCATTCCCCAAAAGCCTGGGCTGGGCCAGGCTGAAGCCAGGAGCCAGGAACTTCATCCTAACCTCTCACATGGGTGCAGGGGCCCAAGCACTTGGGCCATCTTCTGCTGCTTTGCCAGTTGCATTAGCAGGGAGCTGGATTGGAAGGGGAGCAGCTGGGACTGAAATTGGCACTCTGCTAACCCACTGCTGCACAACCCTGGCCTTGAGGATTTTATTCTCAATTTATCTGACCCTTGGGTGCAACTTCCTTTCCTTTTTCCCCTCTGGGTCAGCAGTCGAGGCTGGAAGTGACTCCAGGATCTGTATGTGTCTTTTTTGTTCCAATACCCATTTGCAGGGCCCACTCAAAGTAAATTGTCCACTTTATTAAAGAAGAAATTATTGCAGTAGGCCCTGGTTATAAAGACTGCTCCTCATACCTAAGAAGCATAGACCCTCTGTCCTAGCTGGTTCACCTTGATATCTGACACTCAACTTGCTCTTTTCCCCATACCTGTGAACTTTAAGACTTGTGAACTCTTCCTATGAGCTTTGTGAGAATGCGGGACAAATCTCACTCATTTCTGTGTTTCCGGAACCCATAACAGTATCTGCCACAAAGTAGATGTTCAAAAGGTGCTTATTTCATGATCAAATGATGGAGACCAAGTTATGGAAGGCCTTGATGCCAAAATAGTTTAACTTGAAGAAAACAAGAATTTATTGAAGTTCTTCTGAGCATGGGAAAGCCATGATCGGATCTGTGGTTTTGGAAGATAATTTTGATTGCAGAATGGACATTTGGGAAGCCTAGAGAACAGTTTGAAGACTGCTTCAGGGGCCAGTGCTGTGGTGTAGTGGGAAAAGGTGCTGCATGCGGTGCCAGAATCCCATATGGGCACCAGTTCAAGTCCCAGCTGCTCCACTTCGATCCAGCTCACTGCTAATGCACCTGGGAAGCTCCTGCACCAGAAGAAGCTCCTGGCTCTTGGCTTTGGATCAGTTCAGCTCAGGCCATTGCGGCCATTTGGGGAGTGAACCAGCAGATGGAAGACCTCTCTCTCTCTCTCTCTGTAACTCTGCCTTTCAAATAAAATAAATATATATTTTTAAAAGACCATTTCAATGGAGAGGTGATAATGACTCTTTAAATGTGGCAGTGGTGATAGAAAGAGATTAGCTCAAACAAGTATTTATTAAGCATGTTGGTAGGTGGTAAGGTTAGTTCTCGATTCTGGGAAAGCAGCAGTGAATGTATACAAAGTTCTCTCATGGAGCTCACAGGCTAGTGGCAGAAGGAGGAAAAACAAACAAGGTAAGCAATTTTTATATATGATCTATCTGAGATCGTGGAAAATGCTAAGAAGGAAAATACAGCAGAGTAAGGGGGCAGATAAAGAGAAGTTGGAGCAGAGATGTGTTATTTATGGTATGGTGATCTGTGGAAACTGAACTGAAGGAAGTGAAGTGGTCATAAGAAAATGTGGGGGAAGAGAATTCCAAGCAGAGGGAACAGTAAGTATAAAAACCCTGATATGTATAGAAAGTACTAGAATTTGGGTTCAATGTACCATTTCATAATAAAAAGCTGACCTCAAGTTGGTTGGTTGATTTTAGCTCTGTGTCTGGGCCCAAAGAGAAATGACCACTTTCTAGGTAGGACAAAAGAAGAAATACTGAGAAGATCATTCTGGCTAAATAGAGTGAGGTCCTATTGTAGAAGGGCCTGGATGCCAGAAAGTGGAAAGGGTTCAGCCCTGAGCTAGGGGGCCAAAGTCTCTCTGGAAATAGGTCTGCAATGTGAAGACAGCCTCTTTCATAGGTCAGCAATAGGATTGTGCCAGGCAGAAAAATGAATCTCCAAAGATGTTCTTTCTTAATCCTCAGCATCTATGAATAGTATGTTATTACTTGTCAAGGAGGAATTAAGGTTGTAGATGGAATTGAAGTTGACAATCAGATGACTTTGAGATGCTCCTGGATTATCCAGGTGGGCCCAATATAATCACAAGGGCCAAGTGAAAGAGAGAGGCAGAAGAGTTTGTGTCAGAGTGATCTGCTGTGAGGAAGGCTCAGTTTATGCCTTTGAGGATACTGTGGTGGCTCTAGAAGTTGGACAAAGCAAGGGAATGGATTCTCCCTAGGAGCCTTGGAAGGCAGTGAAGTGAAGCCTTGTGCCTAGCCCGGGTTAGCAAAAGTAAATTGAATAAGGACGAGCAGAAGATGAAGGATTTCAGATTTCTCATGGATAAAATGGTGGATGCTTACTGGTGGTTGTTTTTATGTTTCAACTTGACTGGGCCGTAGATTCAAGAATGTGTGGTCAAACATTATCCTGGGTGGGTCTCCGAGTGTTAATGCATGAGATTGATGCTTAAAGTGTTAGACGGAGTGAAGCAAATCGTCCTCCATAATTTAGGTGGGTCTCATTCAATAAACTGAGGGCCTAAGTAGAATAAAAAGGCTGACCCTTTCCCAGTTAATAGAGAATTCTTTCTAGTTGATGGTGTCTGAACTGCGACACTGGCTGGTATCCTTCTTTTGGATTTGACTGGACACAGTGGCTCTTCCTGGGTCTCAGACTTGCAGGCCTTCAGACTAGAAGTAAACCATCAACTCTGGGGTGCTCAGCTTGTTGTCTCATCCTGTAGGTCTTGGGGCTTGTTGGCTCCCCACCCTCCTTCTTTCAGTTTTAGGACTCTTGTGATTTACATTGGGCAAGCCTGACCAATCCAGGAGATTCTCCCTGTGTCAAGATCACCTGATTGGCAACCTTTTCTCATCTATAATCATAATGCCTCCTTGCCAGGTACCACAGTGTAGTCACAAATTCCAGGGATTAGGATGTTCATATCTCTGGGAGGATTATTATTTCCTCCATTAATAATTTGTTTCCAGAAACATTGTATGTATATATAAGTATTCATGTGTGTGCAACACACTCAAGTGTTCATGTACACATGCAGATTTTTTTACATGCAAATAGGAACAGACTTTATTTAACAATGAGGGAATAAACATACATTCATGGGCAAGTGTGGGCTGCCCCACATAGAGAAATACCCATCAGGAGAGGGCCAATGAGTTGCCCGTAAATGAGAAAGAAAAACTGAAAATGGTACCTCTAAGCAAGAGTGAGAAAAGTTCATCCTAGACCTGTCTGTAGTGGAAAAAGGCATGAAGATTTTTGAAAACACAATATTGTTCTATAATCTTTTTCTTCAATTAAAATATATTTTTATATCATCCCCTATAGATCCACCCATTTTTTAAAAATTTAAACAAGAGGTGAATTATTACTTTTAACCATATAGTACATTGGTTACAGTAAAAATATCCAACAAAGATACACATTTCTTTGTCCAGTTTGTGGTCACCTTTGCAGCCCAACAGTCTAAACAATGACAAGATCAGGGTCACTCTTCAGAGTGCAGCAAAGGAAGAGGAATCAGAAGCTGGGGCTCTGATGATAAAGTAGCACTTATGATTCCAGTGACTACAACAATTTCTTTTCTACAACTAATTTTCTTTAAATTGAAAAAGAATGTATGTACCTTGTTAAAATAATTCAGAGTACAAAAGGATACATCGTGAAAATTAGATCTACTTCTCAGCACCTGCCCACAAAACAGTTACCACTAACAATTTTGTGTAATTATTTAGAAATGATTTGTACGTATGTTAGCATGTATGCATATGCATGAATTGAAACAAAGAGAATTGTACTACACATAATGCTTGATGAAACTTGCTTTGTAAAAAGAAAATTGTTCAGTTAATTGTAGATTCACGCAGTTGTAAGAAATAAACCAGATATTCACCCAAATTCCACCAATGGGCACATCTTGTCTATCTATAGAACACTGTTCCATGCAATTGAATGTTTAAGACAACAGCACGCATATCATTGATTAGATAAGGAGTAAAATACATGTAAATCCAATAGAATGTAAGCTCCATGAAAAGTAACAGGGACTTTCACTCTCTCTCTCTCTCCCCATATTGTCTTTTTAAAAATTATTTATTTATTCAAAAGTCAGAGTTACACAGCGAGAGGAGAGAGAGGTCTTCTATCCTCTGGTTCACTCCCCAGATGGCTGCAACAGCTGGAGCTGCGCTGATCCAAAGTCAGGAGCCAGGAGCTTCTTTCGGGTCTCCCATGTGGGTGCAGGGGTCCAAGGACTTGGGCCATCTTCTACTGCTTTCCCAGGCCATAGCAGAGAGCTGGATTGGAAGTGGAGCAGCTGGGACTCGAACCAGCACTGCAGGTGGCAGCTTTACCCACTATGCCACAGCGCTGGCCCCTGCAGTAGTCTTACAACTTGTCTTTCTTTTTTTGTCCATTTCTTGGTCAACCTGACTTATATGACTGTTCCAATCAACAGATTCCACTCATCTGTATTATAGTCACTAAGTCTCTGCTGAACTGTTTGCTCTCCTTGAAACACTTTCCCCATTACTTGTTGCCGGTCCAAATCCTACCCATATTTCCAAGCCAAGGTTATCCTTCTTGTGAAAACTCTCCTGGCTGTCCCAGCAGAGTTTTAATTTATTTATTGCCTGTGGCAGAAGTTGAGACTAACTTTTCTTTTGGTCTATATGCCTATACTCTCCACAATTACATTTGTGAGTCCCTGGAGAGCATGGATTGTATCATAACTCTCTCTCTCTCTCTTTTTCCCTTTTTAAATTAAGATTTGTTGGGGCTGACGCTGTGGTGTAATGGGTAAAGCCACTGCCTGCAGTGCTGGCATCGCATATGGGTGCCTGTTTGAGTCCTGGCTGCTCCATTTCTGTTCCAGCTCCCTCCTAATATGCCTGGGAAAGCAGCAGAAGATGGCCCAAGTGCTTGGGCCCTTGCACCTACATGGGAGACCCAGAGGAAGCTCCTAACTCCTGGCTTCAGCCTGGTCCAGCTCCTGCCATTACAGCCATTTGGGGAGTGAATGATCTGATGGAAGATCTCTCTCTCTCTCTCTCTCTCTCTCTCTCTCTGCCTCTGCCTCTCTGTGTAAATCTGCCTTTCAAATTAATAAAAAATAAATCTTAAAAAAATCTTTTTATTTATTTGAGAGGCAGAGTTACAGACAGATAGAGGGAGAGAGAGAGAGAGAGAGAGAGAGAGAGAGATCTTCCATCCAGTGGTTCCCTCCCTAAATGACTACAAAGGCCGGACCTGGGCTGATCTAAAGCCAGGAGCCAGATGCTTCTTCTGGGTTCCCCACAAGGGTGCAGGGTCCCAAACACTTGGGCCATCTTCTGCTGCTTTCCCAGGCACATTAGGAGGGAGCTGGATTGGAAGTGGAGCAGCTGGCACTTTAACCGGTGCCCATTTGGACACCATCTGTCTGGTGCAGCAGACAGAGGCTTAACCTACTACACCACAGTGCTGGCCCCCACATCATCTCTCTTGATTCCCTTAAAGCTTAGCATGAGTTAGAATCTCAAAAGAAAAAAAATTGTGGCTAGCATTTATCTTCTGTTCCCCCATTTGGAGTACCAGTTTCCTAAGCTAGTATTTTTAAGAGTATGAAATTGCTCTTCCTCTGCAATTAATAGTCACAACAGGCTGTCTTATAAATTACATTAACAGCTTCCATTTATTAGGTGCTTACCTTGCCAGGCACCGTGATTTCTCTGGATTAACTCTTGGACTCTTTGTACCAACCCATCTAGAAAGGAAGATATTGAGATCCAGAAACATAGGTGATTTATTCAAAGTCCATCAACCTATAAGTTGTAGGGCCAGGATTAAAATCAAGTCTATTTGAACTTGGGAAACACTGTTTCTCAGTCTTGATGGCGGAACATAGACTCCTAGAGAACCTCAAAAATACTGATACCTGGGTTCCAACCCCTGGGATTCTTCATGAGGTGTAGCCTGGGCACTGGGAGTTTTCAAAGCTCCTAAGATAAGGCAAATGTACCACCAGGGCTATGCTTTTAACTTCAATATTACAACTGTACAGTCTGCAACATGGGGAAAAGAGTAAGGGTGAGATGCGCAGAGGGTCTGTTTATTGAGCTAATCCAGCCCAAGCAAGTTCTCAGAGCCAAAGTTGTGTGATTAGGAGAAAATGTGGTTCCCTTCAGAGTTCCTGGATAGGTGCTGGGGTTCCTAGGGATGTGGGTCAAGAGTTTCAGCCAATCGTATGGGACTTGGAAGTGATAGGCCAAGTCAGGTCGACATCTGACTTTAGAGATGCCTTGGTCACTTATTTACCCTAGAACTACTATTCTAATACTCTGGATAAAGCTTCTTTATCCAAAGTACAAAGTACAAAGCTTCTGGAGCTTAAAATATTTAAATAAAATATTGAAAACTTTCTGATGAAAACAGTACAAAGCTATAAGTAGGATCTTACTAGCCAGGATCGTGAGTTATGAGTCAGAAAAATAAATGAATAAATAAAAGAAGCTCTATCTTCTTTGTCTCAGGAATTCTTGGAATGAGAATAAAGGAATGTGGCTCAGGCACAAGTACACAGGGTGGGGTGAGGGAGGCAGGGTGGGCAGCGGGGAGACAGTATTGAGAACATAGCCCCAAGCACCAACCTGCCCAATCCCCTGGGAGGCCCTGGGTGGGCCTTCCTGGAGGTCAGTAAGTGGGGCCTCTCTGGAACATTCTCTACCTGCACCACAGATCTAACCCTTTAGGGACCCAGAGCAGGAATGCCGAAGTGGTGCTCCTTTGGCGGAGACCCATAGACGCAGCCTCTTCACCAGTGTGGGCATTCGTGTTGCCACAGCAACAACCACAGGTAACAGAGACAAGCAACCAGAAGCAGTGAGACTTGAAGCGCAGCTTAGGGGAGGTGACTAGAGCCACAGCTTTGCCACAGCGACGGTGTGGCAGAGTTCCAGTGGAGCTGGCCCACCCCCCACACAGCAGCTACCACTTCTTGAACACTGTCCCAGGTACCATGTGCTTTACCTTGTGATAGGATTCTGTTAGATGTCTGCAATGATTTGAATGTGTCCCCTTCCAAATTCAGGTGTCAGGGCCGGCCCTGTGGCATAGTGGGTAAAATTCAGGTGTTGTCAATGTGACAGTAGTAAGAAGTGGGGTCTTTAAGAGGTGATTAGTCTAGGAGGGCTCCTCCCTCATGGATGGGATTCAGGCCCTTATAAAAGAGGCTGCACTTAGTGTTTGGCTACCTTGCCTTTCTGTCTTCTGCCATGTGAGAATGCAGCAGGAAGGCGCTCACCGGACCAGAGGAAGCACCTTGGTTTTGGATATTACAGCCCTCCAAAACTGTGAGGAAATGCACTTATTATGTTCTTTATGAATCACCCAGTCTGTGGGGTGCTGCTGTAGCAGCACGAAGGGACTGAAGACGGTGCCCAAAGGGATTTGCTTCCCTATTCTTTTGTCTTTTACTAAGGTATGGCTTTGACACAGTAAAATTCATCCTTTCATGTGCAGTTTGATGGGTTTTAGCACATAATCACCAGTAAAATAAGAGAGGGAATGTTTCCTCTGCTTCCAAAAATTTCTTTAGGTCCTTTTGCAGTCTGCCGCCCTACCTCAAAACTTGTACCCCCAACAGCCACTGACCTATGTCCCTGTAGCTTATCTTTTTTTTTTGGGGGGGGGAGCACAGTGAAGGCTCAGAGCTTGAAGCAAAGGTTATGTAGTAGCAGCAGCTCACATTCTAAGTTCAGCTCACCAACAGCTATTAGGGCAACCACCAGCCCACAGATCTTGCTGTGGAAAGATTAGCTTCATGCCCTGGCCACACAGTTGAAATGGCAAGTCTGGTTTGGGGCCATGCAGTGTTTCCCTACCCCCAAGCCAAGAGAACAGAAGCTCTAAGGTAGTCACTCACAAAAATAGTAGTTGTTAAAAGTGACCTCCTTCTTTTTTTAAATATTTTATTTATTTATTTGAGAAACAAAGTTACAGAGAGAGAGAGGTAGAGACACAGAGAGAGGTCTTCCATCCACTGGTTCACTCCCTAAATGACCGCAATGGCTGGAACTGAGCCAATCTGAAGCCAGGAGCCAGGAGCTTCTTCCGAGTCTCCATGCAGGTGCAGGGGCCCAAGGACTTGGGCCATCTTCTGTTGCTTTCTCAGGCCATAGCAGAGAGCTGGATTGGAAGTGGAGCAGCCAGGAAATGAACCAGCGCTGCAGGTGGAGGCTTAACCCACTATACCACAGCGCCAGCCCTGTAACCCCCTTTCTTACTAAAAAAGAGGGTGGTATCTATCTTTTCTCTGAAAGTAGAAAAACCATTGCACTGATCCTGTGCCTGATGATGCTGGAAGAGACTTTTGGAAAGAGAGAGAGAGAAAGAGAGAGAGAGAGGTGCCTAGGGAGCTGTCAGGTAGAGAAGCTACCAGGGACAGGTGCCTCAATTTCCTGATTCCTGAGAAGGTAAGACATATGTGGCATTATGCCTGCAAGCCTGAGATTTGTCTCTGAACATGTGGTTTTGCCACAAACTCCCAGAGTATGGGGCACACAGTTTAACACATTAGGAATGTGATGTTATGCTTCCATCAGCAGTATAGTGCCATTGAGGGATATTTACCAGGAAGTATGAAATAAATAAAATAAGCCACACTCTGTATATACTCCCAGTGAATGAGACACCTCAATAAGCTTGCTAGGCTTTCATTGCCTCCATTAATCCTGAACACACCCTAAAATACAAGTGTTGTGTGTTTTTTTTTAAAGATTTATTTATTTATTTGAAAGTCAGAGTTACAGAGAGAAGAGGAGATACAGAGAGAGATCTTCCATTCACTGGTTCACTCCCCAAATGTCTACAATGGCCAGGGCTGGACCAGGCAGAAGCCAGGAGCCAGCTGATTCTTCCGGGTCTCCCACATGGGTACAAGGGCTCCGGGACTTGGGCCATCTTCTACTGCTTTCCCTGACCATAGCAGAGAGCTGGATCAGAAGTGGAGCATCTGGGACATGAACCGCTGCCCATCTGGGATGCCAGCCTCTCAGGAGGTGGTTTTACCTGCTATGCCACAGCGCCGACCCCAAGGAAGGTGCTCTCATATTCCTACCTTGTAGAAGAGGGAACTGAAGACCAGTGAGGTGATTGTCCAAGATCACACAGTGGATGAACAGATGACAGAATCATGATTTGAACCCAGGTTCGCTTGGCTGTGAAAGCCATGCTCTTCCTCTACCCCTGGCATCCTTGCATGCATGTGTCAGTGAGAGAAGGGAGAAGGCATCAGCATGTGGTAGTGGTGAGAGTCACGTGTTAGGTCCCTGTCCCCTTCTGCTTGTTGCCCTTCCTCCTTCTTTAGCTAGCAGAGCCTTGTTCCTCAGAATAACCCTGAGAAAGTTCTAGTTGGTCCTTTGCTCTTAAAGGGTCCCCATGGTCGTCGTCGTCGTCGTCGTCGTCGTCGTTTCTTCTTCTTCTTCTTCTTCTTCTTCTTCTTCTTCTTCTTCTTCTTCTCCAAGATTTATTTATTTATTTGAAAGGCAGAGTTACACAGAGAGAGGAGAGGCAGAGAGAGAGAGAGAGAGAGAGAGGTCTTCCATCCGCTGGCTCACTCCCCAGTTGGCTGCAACGGTTGGAGCTGAGCCGATCCGAAGCCAGGAGCCAGGAGCTCCCTCCAGGTCTCCCACGTGGGTACAGGGGCCCAAAGACTTGGGCCATCTTCCACTGCTTTCCCAAGCCATAGCAGAGCTGGATGGGAAGTAGAGCAGTCGGGTCTCGAACCGGCATCCATATGGCATACCGGCACTGCAGGCAGCAACTTTACCCGCTGCGCCACAGTGCCACCCCCCCCCCATGCTTCTTGTCATTTCAAGTTCGAACCCTTCATCCCACAGTGATCGTGCACCCAAACTGAGGCTGACCCCTTGTCCAGGCTACTCTACGCATAGCATTTATGTGATAGACTACACAACTGTGTCCAACCCTCAATGCCTTCCCTGCTTCCCATGGGGACATCCCAGCTCTGCTTCTCAGGTCTTCCCAGTCTCTGCGGTTCCATTGCAGTAAACTGGGCATGGCCCTGCGATCTGATATAAATGTTGCCTACCAAGTGTCACCTCAGTATGAGGGCATAAGTTAGTAAGCTACAGAAGTCCTGTGCTACCTAGCAGATGTCCAGAACAAAACCTCTTCTTCCATGATAGGAGACAATCATTATACGCAGATGTTTACTCTAGCCCTAGTAAAGACAGAAACCGCCACCCTAAGCTTCTTGCTAGGTATCTGCATGAGTTATAACTTTACTAAAGTACTCACAGGAATTCCACACATGCTGATGTTAAAATTCTGGGCCGGCACTGTAGCATAGCAGGTAAGGCCGCAGCCTGCAGTGCTAGCATCCCATGTGGGCTCCGGTCCAAGTCCCGGCTGCTCCACTTCCAATCCAGCTCTCTGCTATGGCCTGGGAAAGCAGAAGAAGATAGTCCAAGTGCTTGGGCCCCTGCACCCACATGGGAGACCAGGAAGAAGCTCTTGGCTCCTGGCTTCAGATTGGCACAGCTCCAGCCATTGCGTCCAACTGGGGAGTAAACCAGCGGATGGAAGACCTCTCTCTCTCTGCCTCTGCTTCTCTGTAACTCTGCCTTTTAAATAAGTAAATAAATCTTTAAAATAAATTCCTCTCTGAAAAGCATAATGGATAGCAGTAAACAATCAGCATTCATGAATGAAGATGTTACAATTAGGAGTTTCACCATGTTTTCATCCAGTCCAATGTCATAGATGTTGCCAAAGCGAGATTCATTAGGCCTGAGGATTTTCTGTGTTGAAAAGCGGGTGCTAGGGAGTGCAACCAAACTCTGTTGACATGAACTTGTGAAACAGTGTAGCCAACATTTATAATCTCTTTTTCTTGAACAGCAATATTGGCTAATCCAAGCCTTCTTCGTGTAAGGGGTCTGATTTCTCCAACTTTAAAAAAATAACCTGATACATTTTTTAAAATGTTTGTTAATTTTTATTTATTTGAAAGCAGAGTAAGAGAGAGAGAGAGAGAGAGGAGAGAGAGAGAGAGAGAGAGAGAGATCCCATTTGCTGGTTCACTCCCCAAATACCTACAGCAGCCAGGGCTGAGCCAGGTTGAAGCCAAGAGCCTGGAATTCCATCTGGGACCCTCAAGTAGATGCCAGGGACTGAAGTACTTGAGACATCACTGTTTGCTTCCCAAGGTGTGCTTCAGCAGGAAGCTGGATTGGAGGCTGTATACCTGGGACTGGGATGAAGCACTCAAATATGACATACTTCTGTCTCTATCTTTAGCTTCTCTTTCTTCCACTGTCTGTAAGTGCTGACCTTGGTGAATGACCAGCTTGGCTCAACCTCCTTCTAAATGTAACTGAAAGCAAATGGACATTGGTGCCTTTGAGGGAAGTGTTGGGGAAGATCTATCACATGAGGGTGGTTCAAAAAGTTCATGGAAATGCATATTATGAAAAAATAGGCATGGATTTCAATTTCTTTTGCACCAAAATAAACTTGTTTTTTACTTCAATTTTTCCTCTAGCCTTCATATACTTTCAGTAATCTTGCAGAGCTCTTCCCCAAAGGAGCCTGGCCTTCCCTTCAGTTTCCCAACTAACTCTGTGAACTGACTCAGATTTGGAAACTGGATGAGAGATCACGATTTTCCATTGCAGTGGCTGACCTCAGCCTTTTGCTCCCCAGCTTTAATTTCCAGGGAGTGTAGGAGTCACCTATCACTCTAGTTGGCTATCCATCTCACTTGACCCTAAGAGCACCTAGTCTGTTAGCTTGCTACAGCTTTTTAACTCAAGGAATTTCAGTGCTACTCTAGCCTTATGGCCTCTATTGGTCTACTTAGATTGCCATAGCAAAGTAGCATAGACTTGGTGACATCAACAATGGAAATGTAGTTCCTCCCAGTTCTGGAGCCGAGAGACCTATGATCTGGTATCAGCAGAGTTGATTTCTTCCGAGGGCGGCCTCCTTGCTTGTTGGTGGCTCTTTATTCCCTTGTTTCTCACATGGTCTTCCTTCCACATCTCTCAATGTCCTAATGTCCTCTTTTATTTGACGTCTGTCGTATTGGGTTAAGAATGTCTTAGTCTGCTTCCTGCTGCTATAACCAGAACACCCTAGACTGGGATATTTATGAAGAACAAGATGCATTTGGCTTATGATTCTAGAGATTGAGTTGTCCGAGACCACGGTGCTGAAATCTGCTAAGGGCCTTCACGCTGTGTCATACTATGGCAGATGGGCAAGCAAGCATGTGCAAGGCAGAAAGAAAAAACTGAGTCAAACTCATCTTGTTTGTCAGGAACTCACTTTTTTTTTTTTAAAAAAAAGGTTTATTTATTTATTTGAAAGTCAGTTACACACACACACGAGAGAGAGAGGGGGAGAGAGAGAGGGGTCTTCCATCAGCTGGTTCACTCCCCAAATGGCTGCAATAGCTGGAGCTGTGCCAATCCAAAGCCAGGAGCCAGGAGCTTCTTCTGGGTCTCCCATGTGAGTGCAGGGGCCCAAGGACTTGGGCCATCTTCTATTTCTTTCCCAGGCCATAGCAGAGAGTTGGATCAGAAATGGAGCAGCCAGGTCTCAAACCAGCACCCATATGGGATGCCAGTACTTCAGGCGGCTGCCCTACCCACTACGCCACAGTGCCAGCGCCAAGAACTCACTTCTATAATAACTAATCCACTCTCATTGTAACAACAGAACCTTCATGACATGTTTAAGAGGCGATTACCTCTTAAACAACCCGTGTTTTAATACCATTGCAATGACAATGACATTTCAACATGAGTTTTGGAAAGCGCATTCAAACCACAGCATGGCCCCATGTTAATGTCCTCATTTACCTTCGCTACCTCTTTAAACACCCCATTTCCAAATATAGTCATAGTCCAAGGTACTAGGGGCTAGGACTTCCTCATTGGACTTTTTGGGAATGGAAACAATTTAGCCCAAGGAAATTAGCATACTTCTATCTTTCCTAGGTCCGCTAAATATAATTATTTGGCTGATATGCTCAGGAATCTCATCTCCATCGATACTAGGGTCTCAGTTCCACTGTAACATCTCCTACTGGCAATACTGGTCTGCAGGAAGCCACCTGTAATCATATTTTTTTAAAGATTTATTTGAAAGAGTTACATACACACACACACACACACACAGAGAGAGAGAGAGAGAGAGAGAGAGGTGTCTCCCATCCGATGGTACACTCCCCAGATGGCCGCAACAGTCGGAGCTGCACCAATCTGAAGCCAGGAGCCAGGAGCCAGGAGCTTCTTCCAGGTCTCCCATGCAGGTGCAATAGCCCAAGGACTTGGGCCATCTTCTACTGCCTTCCCAGGCCACAGCAGAGAGCTGGATCGGAAGTGGAGCAGCCAGCTCTCAAATCGGCGCCCATATGGGATGCTGGCCCCATGTAATCATCTTATTTTAAAAGCTGGTAACAGCGCCGCGGCTTAATAGGCTAATCCTCCACCTAGCGGCGCCGGCACACCGGGTTCTAGTCCCCGTCGGGGCACCGGATTCTGTCCTGGTTGCTCCTCTTCCAGGCCAGCTCTCTGCTATGGCCCGGGAGTGCAGTGGAGGATGGCCCAAGTGCTTGGGCCCTGCACCCCATGGGAGACCAGGAGAAGCACCTGGCTCCTGGCTTCGGATCAGCACAGTGCGCCGGCCATGGCGGCCATTGGAGGGTGAACCAACGGAAAAGGAAGACCTTTCTCTCTCTCTCTCTCTCTCTCTCTCTCTCTCTCACTGTCCACTCTGCCTGTAAAAGAAAAAAAGCTGGTATGGCTGCTTCCTAGTGCAGTCATGGTGAAGGAATCTCTTCTGAGCCTTCGCAGGGATCATGGTCAGGTGGCGGCTTGTCTGGTCTCACATTGTAACTCTATTCTGGTATTTCCACATCTCTGAAATTTTCAACTTTCAGAAACCTTCACCAACACGTATTCACTTCTGGCGTATTCACTTCATTCATTGGTGGCTTTTGTTTGTCCTCCCCACTTCCCTCATTCCCAAGCTTCAGGCAGCCACCCCAGTCGTGGATTGTTGCCGGCTCTCTGTGTCCTTGCCAGGGCATTAAACCCTGAGTCACGGGAGAATGTTCCTGTGTCAGTGAGTTCCTTTTCCGCCCTTATATTTCTCTCCTTAGTCAAAGCTGACTAAGCATCGTAAGGCAGGGACAGTCCCAGTCTCTGTCTCCGTCTCCGTCTCAGTCCCAAAAGAAATTAGAAATCTACATATGTTCGTAACAGGCATTTGTATGAAATTTATAAAAAAGGTATATGTATTTGTTTGCAAGGCAGAGTTGGGGCTGGCCTTGTGGTACAGAAGGTTAAACCATTGTGGTGCTGGCATTCTATATGAGCGCTGGTTTGAGTCTCCACTACTCTGTTTCTCATCCAACTTCCTGCTAATGTGCCTGGGAGAAAGCAGCAGATGATGGCTCAAGTACTTGGGCCCCTGCAACCCATGTGGGAGACCCAGACGGAGTTCCAGGCTCCTGGTTTTCACCTGGTCCACCCCCTGCTGTTATGGCCATTTGGGAAGTGAACCAGTAGATGGAAGATCAGTCTCTCTCTGCCTTTCAAATAAATAAAAGAAATTTTAAAAATAAGAAAATCAAAGTCACAGAGTGGGAGATACAGGGGCTGGATAAAGCCAAGGCCAGGAACCTTGAATTCCATCTGGATCTCCCACATGGGTGCAGGGGCCCAAGACTCGGGTCATCTTCCACTGCTTTTCCAGGCACATTAGCAGGGACCTGGAAAAAAAGTAGAATATCTTGGACTCAAATGGTGCCCATATGGGATGCCGGCATTATGGGTAGGAGCTTAACCTGCTGTGCTACAACACTGGCCCCTTCATGAATTTTTTGAAGCTCAGTCTTACCATACTATTTGATAGGCAAAATTGGTATCTAATAATTTATTTCATTCCATTTTTTTGATTGCCAGTAAGGTGGAGCTTTTTTCATATTTTAACTATTCATTTTTCTTTCATCTTTCCTCGCAAGCTGGCTCCTGGCTTTGGCTCAGTGCAGCTCCGGCCATTGTGGCCAATTGGGGAGTGAACCAGTGGATGGAAGACCTCTCTCTCTCTCTCTCTCTCTTTCTCTCTCTGCCTCTCCTCTCTGTGTAACTCTGACTTTCAAATAAATAAATCTTTAAAAACAAAATGAAAAAAATATAATACTAACACATATCCACAAGAATGGCTACATTTTACAAAGACACAGAAAATAATAAGCATGTGTGAGAATGTGGGACAGCCAAAATCCCATACTCTGATGATGGCAGTGTTATAGAGAGGCAGAGGGAGAGGGAGAGGGAGAGGGAGAGGGAGAGGGAGAGGGAGAGGGAGAGGGAGAGGGAGAGGGAGAGGGAGAGGGAGATCTTCCATCCTCTTGTTCACTCCACAGATGGCCGCAATGGCTGCAGCTGTACTGATCCAAAGCCAGGAGCCAGGAGCTTCTTCCAGGTCTCCCATGTGGGTGCAGAGGCCCAAGGACTTGGGCCATCTTCTACTGCTTTCCCAGGCCATAGAAGAGAGCTGGATTGGAAGTAGAGCAGCTGGTACTCGAAACGGCAGCCATATGGATGCCAGTGCTGCAGGTGGCGGCTTTACCCACCTTGCCACAGCACCAGCCTGACGTTCTACTGTTTTACCTTTGACATTTAGCTCAGGAATTCATCTGGAATTAATTAGTATGTATCAGGTATGATAGGGGTCAAAGTTCACTTTTTGACATTTGTGCATCTAATTTACCTAGCACCATTTATTGAAGTGCACATCCTTTTCTCAGTGCACTATGAGTCATTGTAGTGTCATAAATCAAGTCACCATATCTCTTTGAGTTTCTTTTATGGAATCACTGTTAAATTCTACTAGTCAATTTGTCTATCTCTGTGTAAGTATTACTTGAGTTGATTGTTACTTTGTAATAGGTCTTGACATCTGCTGGTGTAAGTCATCCAAGACAAGATTGCCTTGGCTATTCCTGTCTCATGCCTTTCCTCATAAATTTTAGGAATAACATGGCAATTCTCTCTCTCTCTCTCTCTCACTCACACACACACACACACACACCATTGTTTTTTTTTAAAGATTCATTTGTTTATTTGAAAGAGAGTTATACTTGCCAAATGGCTGCAAAGACCTGGCAGTCAGGAGCTTCTTCTTATTCTCCAGCATGGGAGATGGCACTTGGGTCATCTTCTGCTGCTTTCCCAGGCACATTATGAGGGAGCTGGATTGGAAGCTGAGCAGCTGGATTCAAACTGGCACCCATATGCAATACCTGCACTGCAGGTGGCAGCTTAACCAGATGTGCCACAGCACAGGTTCCTGATTTTTTTTTGTCCCCAGTGAAGTGCGTTTATTCATCACAGGGCTTGGGGAAGGAACCCAGCTCTAGCAAAAGGGAATTTCAAACAGGACTTCAGCAGGGGCTCAAGTAGAGAGGGGAGTGTTGAGAAGGCCCAGGGGAGGGTCTGTTGTTCTCCTCATGGTCACTTACAGGTACTGAGGGCAGTTCTCCCTGAGTCTCTGGATTGGCTCCCCTTGGGCCCCACTGACTGGTTTGCATGACTTCTCAGCTGATGGTCAGCCCCATCGCCCTGGGCCAGCCCCTTGTTGTATAGACTCTCACAGTTGCCAAGGACTTCTTTTTGTGTGTGTGGTGGGAGAGGGGAGAGGAGGGAGGCTTGTTCCATCTGAAATCTGGGATTTTACCACTGGGGACCACAATATGTGAGTGTCATGAATCAGGTTGTACTTAAGGATCTGGCCGTTGGTGGTGCTGGAAGTAAGAGATGGGGATGTGTTAACCTCATCGGCCAGGGCTTCAGCTCATCGTTGACGATGATGTCATAGCCATAGCACTCAAAGCAGTGCTTGTCATTGCTCACCACTGGCACCACAGTCTTCAGGGACTGCACAATGGTGCAGTGGACCTTGTCAGACAGCTTGCTGGTCACCTCCCTGTCGTGGGTACTTACCAGGTACAGATGCAGATTGCTCACAGCCCCCTTGCCCAGTGAATGTGGTTGTAGTCCTTCTGAATAGCCACACTGGTGCAATGCAGGAACATGTTGTGTAGCTCACTGGTCCTTGGGGTGTACACCATGCAGAATCGGCAGAAGCCAAGCTTGTACATGTACTAGTGCAGTGGTGGTACGTGAACACCAGAAGGGATGGCACAGGTCAAATTTCCTTGCCCTGTTGAGCAACAGGTTGTTAATGTACAGGGAGATCATGTAGGTTTCCTTGGTAGGTTGGGACACAAGCGAGGACATCTTGCTGTCCCCGGCCACTTCATGATGTCAGAGAGCTTGTTGATGGAAGATACCCTTCTCCTGTGCCTTGCTGCATGGCTTCATGATCCAGGTACTGGACTGGCTCTTCCAGAACTTCTTTGATAACAGAGCATAGTGCTCGGGCAGCATATAAGTGAACAAAAGGAAGGCCAGGTGGATCTATTTCCCATTGTCCTTTTTTTCTGCCAGGGGACTCTCTTCTTTCTCCAGCACCTTCCTGAACCTCTTGATGTTCTTCACCACCAAGTCCTTCAGGGTCAGCTCGTAGGGGTTCAGGAAATGGTTGACGATCTGATGGCCTGTGAGCCTATAGCCAACTTCCACACGGAACATATTCCAGATGGTCTGCATCCTAATCTAGGAAAAGTTCCAATCCTCATTTTGTGTCACTTGTACCCATCCTCTCTTCAAGAAGTTATTGATTAGCATGGACTTCTCAATATCAGTGACCCATTTTACTTTTCCTGCCATCCTCCATAATGATGCATGGAGCCACTGCGAACACCAAAGTTCTCCTGTTTCCATGACTCTTGCCTCTGGTGGGCTCTGAGCATGAAGGAGCACCGCAGGGGCTGCCCAACACCTCGCACTGCTCCAGTACCCCATGTTAGCTCCACCCTAGTCCTACTCAAGTATTCGCAGGGTGCTACCACATGCGTGGTAGACCAGCCCATTGCAAGCTGCCCAAACTGTTGATGTTTTTGTTGGGATTGCGTTGCTGCTGCATGTCTATTTTGGGCCAAGGAATGTCATTGTAATATTTCCAATTCATGATTCTGGTAAATGTTTCCACTTATTTAGGTCTTCTTATTTTAATATAGATTTTTTATTATTACTTGAGTATTAGTAAAGCCAACAGATCATGAGACAATTGCCATTGAAAATATTTATTGTTGCAGGTTCCAAGATGAAGGAGCATGTGATGACATGGGGATAGGGTGTAGGGGCTTTTAGGGAAAGACTGGGTTGGGCAGGAGGCAGAAAGAAGGGGTACTTGCTGGGCAAAGTGTTTATTGTGGTTGACATGGGAAAAAATGAGCAAGAAAGGGTAACTAGGTTTAGGTTGGCTAGTCTGAATAATTTTGATGGCCTCTAGTTCATAGAGGCTGTCTCTAGATGTCTATTACCTGGACCTGCGATGATGAGGGCAGGTTGGGAGAGATCTATACATGTGGTTGGCTGTTGGAGATATGGGCTCTGGATTGGTTGCTTTGTGTGTGAAAGGCATGGATATAGGAGAGACCTTTACTACCTCTAGAAATAGGCTAGCACCAGGACAGGCAATACCTCCAGTATAGGCAAGGCCTTAGATAGCAAAAAATCAAAAATGTGCAAGATCTGGATTAAATTCTTGGCTTCTGGGACCAGTGTTGTTATAAATTCTTGGCTTCTGGGACCAGTGTTGTAGCATAACAGGAAAAGGGGCTGCCTACAATGCTGGCATCCCATATGGATGCCATTTTGTGTCCCAGCTGCTCCACTTTCAATCCATCTCTCCTCTAATGGCCTGGGAACAGCAGTGGAAGATAGCCCAAGTGCTTGGGCCCCTGCCATTTCTTGTGGGAAATGTGAATGAAGTTCCTGTCTCCTGGCTTGACTCGGCCCTAGCCATTGTGGCCTTTTGGGGAATAAACTAGTGGATGCGAGATCTCTCTTTCTCTGTCTCTCCCTCTATGTAACTCTGACTTTCACATAAACAAATAAATATTTAAAAAAAGAACCCCAATGGGATTCAAAGGTTTTAACCCTTCATTCACAGAAGTCATAGATGTGGGGAGCAAACCGGACTAGACTGAGTTACTGGAATTAAGACTTATTCTATGCATCTGCTCTCCCACAATATGGCGCTGGGAGAGAAGTAAACAGCTTCCGCACAGCTGCCTCCAGTTCAACCAATAAACTGTAGGACTTGCTCCTGATTGGAGAGCAGCGTACTCGGCGTGTGGGCAGCCGAGTTAGGATTGGCGGAGGAGGACTATAAAGGAGGAGAGAGACGGCATGCACCAGGAACATCTATGGGGAACATCTAGCTGAGGGAACACCCGTGCAGCCCCCGAGAAGAGCCGGCCGGCGGTGTGCCGCTCCCCTGCGGAAGTGGGGAATGTGGCCAGGGGGAACTGCCCTTCCACGGAGGTGGAAGGGATAGTAGCCAACCCGGGAAGAACCAGCAGCAAACCCGGGGAGGGCCGAGCAGACGAAAGAACAGCGCAGGGTCCTGTGTCGTTCCTCCACGAAGAGGGGGAGCGACATAATGGTGCCGTGACTCGGATATGAAGCCTAGGCAGGACTCTGTGTCGTTCCTCCACGAAGAGGGGGAGCGACAATAGAGGTCATTTTAAGTTACATTCTACCTTAACCCATGAGAGATAGGGAAAAACATGGCCTTAAGACCAGGGAGTTGTCCTTATTTCTGAGGCTTGGGCGTGGATGTGAGGGTGAAGAGATTATAGTGAAAAGAAAGGACCCCAAATCATGTCCCTGATTTTTCTTCAGGTACTGGTGTTCTTAGCTGGATCTGAGAGGAGTCAATATGGACTCTGTGAGCCTCTAGCTAGATGGGCCAAAATTCACGACAATGGATACCCCTAAAGATCTGGGTTCCACAATTCCTGGAGAAAATGTCTCAGAGCAAAGACATTGCCTCTGATATCCATTTTTTTAAAAAATTTATTTATTTATTTATTTGAAAGAGTTACATAGAGAGGTATAGACAAGAGAGAGAGACAGAGATATTCCATCTACTGGTTTACTCCCCAAATGGCCACAATGGCCAGGGCTAGGCTAGGCCAGGCCATAGCCAGGAGCCAGGAGCTTCTTCCAGGTCTCCTACATGGGTGTAGGGGCCCAAGCATTTGGGCCATCTTCCACTGCCTTCCCAGGTCATAAGCAGAGAGCTGGATGGGAAGTGCAGCAGCTGGGACATGAACCGGCGCCCACAGGGAATGCCAGCACTGCAGGCCAGGGTTTTAACCCACTGTGCCAGAGCACTAGCCCCCAATATCCATTTTAATATATAGCTCAGGCAAGGGCATTTTGAATCCATGAATACTCAGATGATCTTGCTTCTGCTCTCCCTCTCTTGAAGACAGAACCCAGTTATATTAGTTTTCTAGGATTTCCAGAACAAAGTACTGTAGACTGAGTAGTTTAAATAATAGAATATATGTTTTCCTAGTCCTGGAGTCTAGAAGTTTAAGATCAAGGTGTCAACAAAATTGCTTTTTTCTGAGATCTCTCTGCTTGGCTTCCCATGTCTTCACACTGTCTTCCCCACTGTGTCCTAATCTCCTCTTCCAATAAGGACACCAGTCATGTTGGATTACAGCCCATTCTAATATCCTCATAACTTAATTACACCTTTAAAGACCCTATCAAATAGGAGTACAGTTGCATTCTGTGATACTGGGGGTTAGGACTTCAACATATGAAATCCAGGGGACATAGTTCACCCCATCACAATAGGTGATGAATGTTAATAAAATGGTACCATCTTCCTAAGCCCAGCCTGGCTCACTGGAAGTCAGGTGACCAAATGGCCCAATCACAAGCATCAGCTCCACCCCCACCCTAATGGGATCTGCTGCTCCCGCTTCCTGACCTCTGCAAAGCTATAGAGGACCTGTTCTCCCAGTACAGGCTGCTGCTCTCTCTGTGCACGGGGAGACAGCCTGTCAGGTTTCCCCCACCCAACAATAAACCTTTTCCCTTACTCCAGTGTTTGGTGTGTTTTGTGGTGACCTCTCATTGGTGCCAAAACCCAGGGTAAAGCCGGTGGTAAGGCATAGAGCCCATGGAAAGGCAGAAAGCCCATGGGAGATTGTGGTGCCCGGTACTGGGACTTCGGGGTGAAGTCCTGTAGAACCACAACCCATAGAGTCACAATGAGAGGATCCTCCAACCCACCCCATCTTACCTCAGGAATTTTGGAGGGCCGGTGTGTGGATGCAGATCTCAGAACATTCGGTGGTGAAGAAGGAGTTCCGGGAGTGAGTTTTGTGGTTGGCAGAAATCCAGGATCCCAAAGCAGCTCCCATCCCTGAGGGGAGAGCAAGGTCGACAGAAGTGCCTGGTCCTGGGTTTCTGCACCAATGAAAGGAAAGGCCACCACAAAACACACCAAACACTGGAGTAAGGGAGAAGGTTTATTGTTGGGTGGGGGAAACCTGACAGAGAGAGCAGCAGCCTGTACTGGGAGAACAGGTCTTCTATAGCTTTGCAGTGGTCAGGAAGTGGGAGCAGCAGATCCCATTAGGGTGGGGGTGGAGCTGATGCTTGTGATTGGGCCATTTGGTCACCTGACTTCTAGTAAGCCAGGCTGGGCTTAGGAAGATGGTACCATTTTACTAACAATGAAATCATCCCATGTACATGGAAGTCTAAAGAGACTCTATCGTCTCTATAGCTATCTGGAGTTTTGGTTCACTGAACCTTGTGCAGGTGTAAAGACAAAGGATGCTGTGCACTTGAACTCCATAGTGTTCTTGATTCAGGATATTCTTATGCTTTGTAGATTTTTTTCCCACTCTCTGTACCAAAGACTCCTGATAACTCCTCCTCCTTAAACCTATCCACACTGGATTAGCTCAGGAAAAGGGATGATTTTTATACAATTTTTGTGCTACTTTTTTTAAAAATTATTTATTTATTTATTTATTTGAGTGGCAGAGAGAGAGAGAGAGAGAGATCCACTGGTTCACTCCCTCAAATGGCTGCAATGGCTGGAGCTGTGCAGATCTGAAGCCAGGAGCCAGAAGCTCAACTATTATGTTGGATCCCAGCATTTAAAAACCTCTGTAAAATTCGGTGTTTTCTTTTAGAAAACTACTAAGATACAAATTATTTTTTGAGTATTAGAGAAGATAACTCTAATAACTACAGTTGTCTTGTCCTATAAGAATATAAAATTAAAGCTTTGTAACTAATTCAAAAATCACATGCCACTATTGGTTTTTCATTGATCTTATACATGCATTGGTGTTTCTATCCTTCTGTTTTTTTTTTAAAGATTTTTACTTATATATTTGAGAAGTAGAGTTACAGACAGAGAGGGAGAGAGAGAAAGAGAGAGAAATGTCTTCCATCCACTGGTTCACTCTCCAAATGGCCTCAACAACCAGAGCTGGGTCAATCGGAAGCCAGGAGATAGGAGCTTCATCTGGGTCTCCCAGGGTGGGTGCAGGGGCCCAAGGACGTGGGCCATCCTCCATTGCTTTCCTAGGCCACAAGCAGAGAGCTGAATCGCAAGTGGAGCAGCCGGGATTTGAATTAGCACCCATATGGGATGCCAGCACTGTAGGCAGAGGCTTAAATTACTATGCCACAGCGCCATCCCCTTCTATCCTTCTTTAAGCCACTTGTCAGCTTGCTAGTTCTCTCATTATAATTAATTACATAAAACTTTCACACACACGGTGCATTTGTTTGACTCTCATTTTTTTAAAAGATTTATTTATTTATTTGAAAGAGTTACAGAAAGGCAGAGGCAGAGAGAGAGAGAGAGAGAGAGAAAGGCAGAGGCAGAGAGAGAGAGAGAGAGAAAGAGAGAGAGAGAGAGAGAGAGAGAGAGAGAAGGGTCTTCCATTCGTTGGTTTACTCCCCAGATGACTGCAAAGGCTGGAGCTGAGCTGATCCAAAGACAGCAGCCAGGAGCTTCTTCCGGGTCTCCCACGTGGGTGCAGGGGCCCAAGGACTTGGGCCATCTTCTTCTGCTTTCCCAGGCCATAGCAGAGAGCTGGATAGGAAGTGGAGCAGCTGGGACTTGAACTGGTGCCCATATGGGATGCCGGCACCACAGGCGGTGACTTACCTGCTATGCCACAGTGCCATCTCCCCTGAGAATGTCTTGATTTCCTCTTTATTCCTAAAGGGTATTTTCACTGGATTTAAGATTCTGTCTTTGGACCAGTGCTGTGGTGCAGCAGATTAACACCCTGGCCTGCTCCACTTCTGATCCAGTTCTCTGCTGTGGCCTGGGAGGGTGGTGGAAGATGGCCTGGGTCCTTGGGCCCCTGTACTCACATGGGAGACCCAGAAGAAGCTCCTGGCTCCTGGCTTCAGATTGACACAGCTCTGGCCGTTGCAGCCAATTGGGGAGTGAACCAGTGGATGGAAGACCCCCCCCCCCCTTTCTCTGCCTCTCCTCTCTGTATAACTCTGACTTTCAAATAAATAAATCTTTAAAAAAGAGATTCTGTCTTGATGGCTCTTTTATTTCAGTGCTGGAAAATGTTGTGCTACTTTCTTCAGGTTTCCATGATTGATAAAATGTCTGCAAATTGATTTTTCCCTGCAAGTGAAATTATCATTTCTCCCTTGCTGTTTTCAAGAGTTTTTTTTTTTTTGTCGTAGTTCTCTGAAATTTGAATATGATGTATTCTGGTATATAAATGTGGTAAACTAAAGAAGAAAATGTTTGTAGAATCTGATCAAAATATTTTTATAGAACATGTTTTCGTTTGCTTATTGTCTATAGCTCTGCTTACATTCCTGCTTATGGTATCTTTATGTTTTATTTATTGAATTCTTTATTTAGTGGAGCATTAAGCCTTTGAATATAATATAAATTAAAAAATATGTTATCTCAATAAAATAATAAGCTGAAAAATATTCTTTATTTTTATTTTTTTAAAGATTTATTTATTTATTTGAAAGAGTTACACAGAGAGAGAAGAAGAGGAAGAGAGAGAGAGAGGTCTTCCATCCACTGGTTCACTCCCCAGTTAGCTGCAAAGGCCGAAGCTGTGCTGATCCGAAGCTAGGAGCCAGGAGCCTCTTCCAGTCTCTCACGCGGGTGCAGGGGTCCAAGGACTTGGGTCATCTTCTGCTGCTTTCCCAGGCCATTGCAGAGAGCTGGATTGGAAGTGGAGCAGTTGGGACTAGAACCAGCGCCCATATGGGATGCCAGCACTGCAGGCAGAGGATTAACCTATACACCACAGCGCCAACCCTGAAAAAATATTTTTAGAGAAAAATCAAGTTCACATATTTAGAGTGAGTCCTTTGACATTTCACACTGGTTTTATAATTTTGTGTTTTTTTTTCTTTTTTTAAAATTTTTATTTAAGGTATACAAGCTTCATGTATTTCATATATACAGACTGATGAACATAGTGCTACTCCCACCCCCAACTCTCCCTCTCGCCCACGCTCCAACCCTTCTTCCTCCTCCCTCTCCCATTCCCACTTTAAATTTTTACAAATATCTACTTTCAGTTTACTTAATGATTGTAAAGTTAACCCCACACTAAGTAAAAGAGCTCAAGAAACAGTATGAAGAAAAAAACAAAACAAAAAAACAAAAAAACAAAACACTGTTCCTCAACCGAAGAGACACGGGCTGCAAACAATCACGGAATCTCAAAATGTCCATTTCACTCCAATTCATTACATTTTTAGAACGCTGTATTTTCTTCCTGCTGTTAACAGTAGAAGATAATGCAAATGTATTTTGGGGGGGATAAGCCTTGCATTTGTTTGCTCATGGAAATTCTAGTTAATGTTGACTACATAAACTTCTTATATTGGTGTTATTGACCAGAAAAGCTAAAATTTGCCTCCATGCATTTAAGCTCATCAAGAAAACTGCAAATTGAATTTTAATTCTGATAACCTTTTAAATAATTACTTAATTTGTATTGATTCCTGCATCAGATCCTGAAACAGCATACCGGGTCATCTCCCTGTGTGGGTGCCTTCAACATCCGTGGCTACTGCCATCAGCCATCCTCTCCCCCTCATCCCAAGGGGAACTGCCACTAGCACTGTTCCCTCTGTCTCACCCTGCTCAGGTCCTGACATCATGAAATACAGGGTCAACACGGCTCCGCCAACACAAATACCTACTTTGCTTGGCCTCGCCTATCGGTTTTTGGCACTGAGCCCATTCAGGAGGGCTCAGTCCTCACAACATAAGCACCTTCCAAAGGCCACACCTCCTAAATACTAGCCTGTTGGGGCTTAGGTTTCAATTTATGACATTTGATGGCTCACACTCAGAGGGTAGCACATCCCATGTTTTCAAAGTGAGTGAAGGACTGCATTCTCTCCTCAGACTAAAGCAGACACTTCTGGTGTCTGAGACTATAAGCTTGACTGTGATACTTTGTTCTGCCATCTCTTACCCAAAGAGCTTTGTTTTTTCATCTGATTTCTGATTCTTATCAAAAAAGATTTATGTACTTATTTCAAAGGCAGAGTTAGAGAGAGAGAGAGAGAGCGAGAGAGAGAGAGCTCTTCCATCCTCTGGTTCATTCTCCAAGTGGCCCCAATGGCTGGTACTCTGTCAGGCGGAAGCCAGGACCCAGGAGCTTCATCCAGGGTCTTCCACATGGGTGCAGGGGTCCAATTACTTGGGCCATCTTCTGTTGCCTTCCCAGGTGCATTAGCAGGGAGCTGGATTGGAAGTGAAGCAGCCAGGACTTGAACCGGCACTTGTATGAGATTGCCGGTGTCACAGGTGGCGGCTTAACCTACTGCGCCATTATGGCAGCCCCTATTTTGTGATTCTTCATTGTAATATGCTTATTGATACTTCACATGTGGGAATAAGCTGTGAAGTACCAGGAATCCGCAATGAGGGTGGCTTCCTGCTGGTACAAGATGCCCCCCCCCCCCCGCTTTTGTGGTGAAAGCCTTGCAGTAAAGACATTGCTTTGTCTTGCACCAGGTGGGGTGCACTGGACCACTTACATCCTCTAACACATAAATAGGAGTAGAAACAAAGTGAAAAGCAAAAAGAAATCCACATCTGTGGGACCCAGACATTGGAGAGAAATGGAGCAGAGTACACATCCAGTGCTGGAAAATAAAAGCTCTGTAACAACATGGGAAATGGCCTGGTTCAAATAGCGAGTAATGAAAGAGGCATACAATGAAAGAGGCATACAAAATAGAACATGTGTGGTATGGGGTGCTCCAGGCCTTTCTGCTGCATCGCAGGCTAGAGCTGATCAGAGACCCTTGTACAGAACTGTGTATTGGGAGCTGGGGTTGAGGAAGTCCCACACTTCCTGGTTCAACATGATAGGACAGAGAGAGAAAGAGAGAGAGAGAGAGAGAGAGCGAGCGAGCTGAGTTTCAAGAGAAGCTACTGGTTTTGGAATTTTCCTTGTTCCTTTTGGGATCCTAGTAAAGGCTGAGGCCCTACGAAATAGGAGCAGAGTTCCATGATAGC